>NC_085139.1:26892112-27203868 GCF_024139115.2 Armigeres subalbatus | reverse complement strand
CCATTAAGCAACCAAACATTAGGCGTGTTAGATGTCGACGTTGACGCTATATCTAGGGCCGCAACAAAACTCAAGTCGTCTTATAATCCAGGACCAGACGGTATTCCGTCTGCTTTCCTCAAAAAACAAATTTCTTGTTTGCTTGACCCTCTTCATTTGTCACTGTCTAGTAGAATATTTCCATCTTGCTGGAAAATCGCTCACATGTTCCCGGTGCACAAGAAAGGTAGCAAACGCAACGTAGACAATTACCGAGGAATCACGTCATTAAGCGCCGTTTCTAAGCTGTTCGAACTCGTTGTCATGGAACCATTACATTCGCACTGCAAGCAACATCTCAGCCCCGACCAACACGGCTTTACCGCCGGTCGTTCTACCACTAGCAATTTGCTATGCCTTACTTCGTACATCACCAACAGCATGCTCAGAAGGATGCAAACCGATGTTATCTACACCGATCTGTCTGCCGCATTTGACAAGTTGAACCATGCTATCGCTGTTGCCAAACTCGACAGGTACGGCATCGGTAGTGATTTATTGTGCTGGTTCCGCTCATACTTGACTGGCCGACAACTGATGGTGACTTTAGATGACTGCGAATCGAATAGTTTCCAAGCAACATCTGGAATACCGCAAGGAAGCCATCTAGGGCCACTAATATTCCTGCTCTACTTCAATGACGTCCATCTAGTCATCGAAAGCCCTCGACTGTCGTACGCTGACGATTTGAAAATGTTTCTCCAAATTAGTTCAACTACTGACTGTCTTAATTTACAACGGCAGGTCACTCATTTTGCTAGCTGGTTTTCTCTAAACCGTATGGTCGTAAACCCAGCCAAGTGCTCCGTCATAACGTTCACTCCAAAGAAGCAACCGATAATTTTCGACTACAACCTACTTGACACGACACTCGAACGCACGAATCACATCAAGGACCTTGGTGTAGTCCTGGACTCAGAGCTAACATTTAAGCAGCACATCTCGTACGCTGTCGATAAAGCTTCTAGGACATTGGGACTAATATTTAGGAATGCCAAGATTTTTTCCGACATTTATTGCTTGAAAGCCATCTACTGTTCTCTTGTGCGTTCTATCCTATAGTACTCTGCTGTGCAGTTTGGAGCCCAGCGTACAACAATGGCGCCGAACGTATCGAATCGGTCCAACGTCGGTTCCTGCGATTTGCACTTCGGAAGTTGGAGGGATCCGTTTTACCTACCGAGCTATGAGTGCCGATGCCAGTTTATCGATCTGGAACTTCTTCGTGCTAGGAGAGATACCAACCGGGCGATGACGATCGCCAATATACTACAGGGACGAATCGACTGCGAAGGTATTCTGGAGCAGATAGATTTGAATGTTCGACCAAGGACACTCCGCAATAGCGGAATGCTTAGACCACCACTGCAAAGGACGAATTACGGACTACATGGGACAATCGGTGGCTTGCAACGCGTATTCAACAGAGTTGCAACATTGTTTGACTTCCATTTATCGCGTAATATGTTACATCGCAGGTTTTTGTCTTTTTTAACACACCTAGATAGCAATTTTACTACTGTGACTTTTTTTGAATTGATTGTGATTTCTAAATGTACTTAATATTTTAAGACCATCATTGGGGCCACACAGAGCCTGTTGATGTTGTAAACAAATAAACAAATACACTTTCACATTAGAGGAACGTGAGTATTTAGAATTTCTGGCGGCTATACACATTCTACATCAGCAACTGTACTGATCAAGTGTAAGCTATTTGCCAGTCGGTTGTCAATCTCAGACCCGACCGCATTGCGTAGGCAAGAGCACGCAACTCATGTGGAAGGGTTGGCTTGAGAAATGAGTTGCGAGTGATTTGACTATGCGTCCAATTTGGGAATCTCGAGCTCATTCAGTAGCCGCTAGGCTGCGAAAGCCGGCGGAGGTCCTTCGTAGCTTAGTTGGTTAAACCACCAGTCTAGCGTACTGTAGGGTCATGGGTTCGAGTCCCATCGAAGGGAAAGTGGTTACCTCCAATACATTTTCCAAATCAATATCTTCCACATAATGTACATATTCACATATGAGTTTTCAAAAAATTGTAAAAAAAGCCTTTCAAGCTTTCAACCTTTTGTTATTCAAACCTTAGCCTCGATATTAACCTTATCAGCCTTATGAGTTTTCCGTCTTGTGTGATTCAGTCTTAGGTGGAGGTACCGATATAATATATTAGGTATTGATAAGTGGAACGATCTGTTGTCAACTACAATTAAATCATTAACCCAACCTTCTTCCTATTTCAGGATCTGGAATTCTCCGCTAAAGACATTCGCACTCGACTGCTAAATCCAGCAGCACTCCCAGCTGACCAAGACCCAGATCTGCAGCAGAAACCAACACCCAAACAACCATCTTCCCCGAGCGTGATCAGCTTCGATCAGCCGCTTCGAACCAAGCGAATTTCGTTCCGAGGGTTCTTCAAATCTCTGAATCTAACCTTATTCAAAGATCAGGAGAGCAAATGTTGCACCAAGGTGGACCTGATCTCGTGCAATTTCGATCGAGTCGGCATCGAGATGAACACTGGTGGCGAGGGCAGCAAGGCTTTGGTGCAATTCGTTGCCATTCAGGTGGACAATGAATTGCATAGCACTGGAGAGTATGACTTCCCGGTTATCCTGTGCAGTGAAGATCACGAGGCCAAACAAGCAAAACCTGTGGTGATTCCAAATCAGTATAAGTTGGAAGACTGCTTGGAAGAACTGGCTGCCAATGCTCTTTGCTCGATCTATGCCGAAATGGATGCTGAAAGTTGGACAAACGTGGAAGGTTTGCGTTTCAAGATCAACCCTATCAGGGCATACATTGAGGACACCTACGTGAACATCCTGCTCGATTACTTAATGGAGTGTCTCCCGGTCAACTTACTTTTCCAGCCAGAAGTACCAACCGAACGTATAAAGTGTGCCTCCGGACAGGTTCTTATTCCAAAGCTAGTCACTCAACAATCCTCCTATCTGGCCGATCCGATCAAGTTCCGCTATATTCGAATCGAACCGCTGCATGTGCTTCTTTCCGTCCATACCTGCATGCGACTGTATATAGCGTTGGATCATAGTCCATTGGACTTTTCCGCTTTCGAGCGGAATCACGTCCGATCCCTTCCGATACGATTCGGAAACTCTTTAGGAATGCACTACTTGTCGGGGGCTATCTTCGGTGGAGGTTGGGTCATTGGATCGTTGGAAATTCTGGGAAGCCCCAGTGGACTAGCTCGATCGGTCACCAGTGGTCTGCGCGACTTCGTGTCGCTCCCGGTGCAGGGACTGTTTCGAGGTCCGTGGGGATTCTTAGTCGGTTTGACGCAAGGGTCCACCTCCCTGGTGAGAAATATTACAGCGGGAACGGTGAATTCGGTTACTAAGCTGGCGACATCGGTGGCTAGGAATTTGGATAGATTAACACTGGATTCTGAACATGTACAGAGGACGGATGCCTTGAGAAGGCGACGACCTCAGGGTATGACGGAAGGATTCACGCAGGGTTTGACGGGGTTGGGCATCAGTATACTTGGAGCTGTTGGTGGGTTGGCTCATCACCCGCTGCAGGCAAGAAGTCCAATGGATGTTGTCACTGGAGTAGGAAAAGGTATTGTGGGAGCATTCACAAAACCGATTAGTGGTGCTGCTGAGCTGCTGGCCCTCACGGGTCAAGGAATGCTACACAGTGTTGGATATAATACGATGCCTACGCCGAAATACTTCCAGCAACCGCTTCAGCGCTTGGAACCGATTCCATATAAGGCACTGTGGGATCCACAAACACTTTCCGATGGATCGCTCATGTTCACTATTCATGCCACGTTTGCCGGTCGGAGCCAGTACAAGTTGGTTGTGGTCGGAATCTACCTGAGAACATTTGTGCTCCTGGATGTGGAAAACAGTCAGCTGTTAGAAGTGTTAGACCTGAACACGGTGTATCCAAGCGTGGATTCGATGGACCCAACACAAGTGCTATTAAGGATAAGACCCGAGCTACCGCCTCCTCCTACGGATTATATGGTAAATGTCCTTTATTGTAAAACTATTGTCGTTGTTTATTAGAAAATCACTTTGATTTGAATGTCGATTCTCACACTGCCGGAATCTCGATTTTCATTGACGACCACATACACTTACTAAAGAATATTCTTTTCTAGTCGTACCCGATCTCCAGTCGAACGTACCAGTTTGTACAGGAATCGACTATGCAACTGCCAAAACTGTCCTCCTACACACTGCCGCCCCTGTCGAAACCAACCACCGCCAAGGCCATAGTCACTAGGCATCCGGTGCCAGCCGCCACATCCAATCAGGGAACGTCCTTCGTTTCTCCGGATGATGACAACATGACTACCCTTCTGCCATCTTCCAGAAAATGTGACGATGTGGCCGTTGATATCGATGAGGACGCGGACGACCCCCACGTGCTCGATGACGTTCCGATTATCGAGGGGGAGGTCAGCAACCGTGCCACCGATGACAACGAACGCCGGGTGGTGATCTACGTGGATGAAAATCTGGCCCGCTATCTGGTAAAGTATATCAATCTACTCAAGAAAAATCAACAGCCGGCCGGGACGGTTGTTTTTGCACCGTTCGATGGTAAATAGCATGGGTTGTGTGAAATCAAATGAAATTTTTGAGTCTGTTGAAAAGCTAATATATTTATTCGGGGCGATGCATTTTTAGTCAGTTTTAAACGGTTATGTATTAAACATTTTTGTATTATTATATCTATATTTAGATACCACTCCACGGGAATGCAATAAATATTACAAATATTACCACCGACCATGACTGATCCGAAAGCCTTGTTTCTTCCTAAATCTAGGCATACATCCTACTTATCTTTCCTGAGTTTTTGGCTGGAAGTTTCGATCGATTCCAACCACTGCTTCAGCTCTTCCGGCATCTCCGGTTGCTTCTCCGCTCCTGGAAACTGCTTCATCAGATCGAGAACATTGACCTTGGTGATACACTGCTTGGACATTGCCACCGCCCGTACGAATCCATCGCTCAGCGTAATGAACTGCTGCTCCAAATAGATGGCCTTATCATCCCACCACACAAGCTTGGTAGTGATCTTGTAGGCATTGAAAATCGGAATTGTCCGCCGGTAGCGCACGCTGGACGCTCCCTGCACGGCTCCACCACCTTTAGCCTTAATCTTGCCATAGATTCCGGTCAGGCCGTAGAAATGGAATCGGGCAAAGTCCAGCTCGCGGATGTAGCGGGCGTTGTTCATGTGTCGGATGAAGATGTCCACATCCTGGGTGGTGCACAGGCCGTAGATGGTGGTTTGGTCGGTCACCTTACGTTTCCGCTGGAACAACATCCCATATCCGAGGGTGGCCACACATCGAATGAAGTAGTTGACATCCCAGATCACATACAGGATCAGGAGACCAACCAGCAAAACGCAGGAGAACATCTGTGAAGGTAAGAGATATTATTTCTAGTTTTCAAAAAAGCATCGCTTGAGAAACTAATATGGTTTAGGAAAAAGTAATCTCATGTCGCATGATAATGTTTGTTCCAACTCTAAAACTTATGAATCAGTTTTCTTTGTATGGATCGGTTTTACACAAAAGAGGATTTTACGCCACGATGAAGTTCTGATCATTGTTACAAGGCATTCTAGACACAAAACATAAGCAACATTTAAATGGGTATTTAATTATTTATTACTCAAACGTAACTCCCATTTCTTCAATGGTAAAGCAGCGGGGTACCACAACCAACTACCTATGACTACAAATTCACAGCTCATCCTTTGGCTTTGTTATCGGGTACAGCTCACCCACGAACTGATCTATCGTCTGCTGGATCTCAGTCAGATAATCCCGCCCGTCCTTCTCGCCGGCCCATTCGTCCAACCGCGTGTCCAAGTTGTTCCTCAACACCAGTAACGTGTGTCTGAAAAGCGGACACTGCGACCACGCGTCCTGACAGAGTCCACTCCGAACGCTTCGCATCGCTCCCACACAATCGTCTGTGAGAGCCTCATCCTGTACAAAGCCGGCCTTGTTTTGATGGAAGAACTCCCCGACCCGATTACAGTAGTTTGCTTTGAGCAGACCCTCTTTTAGATTGGTAGATTCGTACCGCTCCCGGGTGGTTGCATCAACTTCTTTACCAGCCAAGGCGTTCTCGTAGTCGAGCACCATGTCTGCGACTAGCTTGATGACCTTGACCTTCACCCGTAGTTCGATGTTTTTGTTCAATACGCCGAAGAGTAAACTGTACCCATGTGGGTTAAGAAGCTCATTTTGCGCGTATGGAAACTTTCGCACCAAACTACCGAAAGCATACAATCCGGCGGAAATTTCCTCAGATTTCGTCGATTGAGATAGTTTTGTAAGCAGAACACTACCGCCATTGCGTTCGAACAATGCAACCTTAGCCTTCGGATTATTCTGAACAATAGTGCCGAGAAGTTTGAGTCCATGTATCTTTAACATTGACTCGGTTTGATTCAAGCTCGGCCAAATGATCTTTTCGATTCCCTGTCGATCGATAAATTCATTGGCATTATCGATTTGGTGGGTCAGATATAGCAAGTCTTCGAATAACACGTCTAACTCAGCCTTGACGGCTGTCTCAGCTAGATCCTTGGACTTGGATATCACTTCGAAACGTTCGAATAAGGTACTCATGATATCACTATCGCTCTTCACTTCCATATTGACTTCCTTCAGTTCCTGTTTGATTTCGTCGTAGGTTTTGAACTTGGCCTTGACCTTCTTCAGTTCTTCTTCGTTGAACTTGAAATCATCACCGGGAATGTTCTCCAAGGCCTCTTTCAGTTTGTTGATGTTTTCGTATGGCAGAGCGGCGCCACCACCGCCGTGGTCCTGCAACCCTTCACCGGGTACGGTCGATAACGAAGCAGCTGACTGTGTGTCATTGTCACTCTTTTCCAGAAGCTTCGCCTCCTTCTTTCCGGTTTGTAAGTTTATTCTAACATGCAATCCTTGTGGAATGGCTTGACCTAGGAGAAGTGATTGAGAATTGTTAGAATTATTGCTTCATAATTAGTCGATGTTCTTACCATCTTCGATTTCTTGCCATTCATCCGTGGCAATGAATTGCGTTTTGTTCTGCGAGCCTCTACAGAATACCACCAACACTCCAAATAAGATAAAGCTAAACAGATTCATGGTAACTTAAGCAAGGATGAGCTCGAATTGGTTTCAATTTTATGACTTTCTTCAAATTAATGCGAGTTAATTCCTCGTTTCATCATTGCTACCCGGTTCAACATTGAATGAAAACAAATTATCACATCTGAACGGTACATACACGTCAGTGTGTAACGTGGTTTTACAACACATATACTAGCCAGTATCGCTACTGAGCTTACGGATCAGAAAAAATGAGCTTTCTTGTTGAGTACAAGTTTCAAATAGGTCCCTCTTATTGCATCCAATATCTTCGCTATACAAACGAAAAAAAAAATATATCACAGAGTGTCGTGTACCCCCGGGGGCAGGTTCTTTCCTTATAAGGAATCGAATACGAATAACTTTTATTCCGTTAACTTCTTGAGCGCACTTCTAGTCGCCAGGAGTGATATAAACTAACTGACATACTGACGTATAGATAAGTTATATAATATAAAGCTATAAGCGCTGGGGACTTTTACTTACTAATAGGTCTTGTACACCTCCGGTGGTGCAAAGGGCCGATTTGAAAGATTTCCACCCTGAGCGATGTCCAGCTATTGTTGCCAGCTTAGATTTTGGTCGACTTTTTTTATTTCTTTATTGAGGCTTCGCAGTCATGAGTCCTGAGTCTGCCTCTGCTGCGATGCCCCACTGGGCTCCAGTCTAGTGCTTGGTTACAGATTTCGTTTCCGTTCCTACGTAGGGTTCCGATCCCGAATTTCTGTTGCTATCGGCCTCTGGCGATAACCCATTGTCGCTGTTTGAGACCCAGATGTGAGACCACCAGGAATTATGTACCGCAGGCTTTTGTTGATAAACACCTGCAGCCGTTGGGTGTTCTCCACTGACACACACCATGTTTCGCTAACATATAACAGCTCAGATCTCAAGTTAGGGGAACAGACGGCTTTGGCAGGTTTTGTTCTATTATTGGCAGGGGGTTTTTGTCGACCGAATTTTATGAAATTTTGCCACAATGTTCTTTGATATGCAAAGAATGTTTGGGCCAAATTTGAGCATAATCAGTCATAAAAAACCCGCCTGCCAATAATAGAACAAAACCTGCCAAAGCCGTCATTATCCCTAGTTAAAAAGTTAAAAATTCGGACCGTAGAGTGGGGAGTGCTGTGCCTCGATGAGGCCGATGATTTTTCCCAGAGAACCTCCTTGCATCTCAGGCCGCCCCACATATTCTCGTGATTGAGACGAGTGTTACAAAATAAACGATGCAATAGTTGAGCGGATGTCATGGAGTCAGCTTTGAGCATCTCGGCTGATATACGACCCAATCGATCCCTGGGGCTTTGTTCGATTCCATGCTTTGGATGGCTGTTTGAATCTCAAGCAGTGATGAAGCTTCGGTATTGACGCGCGCTATGCGTCGATTCCTACGCAGATTATGCTGAGGTGGTGGTAGCCTGGCTGGCACATGAAACAGTTGTTCGAAGTGCTCGAACCAGCGTTTCAGTAGGTCAGTTGGGTCGGTCAATAACTGACCATTTGCGTCTTTCACAGGCATCGTTGTATCCGTCTTCGCCCCGCTTAAGCGTTGTGAGAAATCGTAGAGGAGGCGAATGTCCCCGGTTGCTGACTCTTCTCCTTCGTCGGCCAAAGAGTCCGCCCACGCTCGCTTGTCCCGTCGGCATGACCGTTTCAATTCCTTCTCCTTCTCCGCCGAGTATCATCGACGGGCTAAGACTAAGGCTACTCTGGTTTTTGTTCGCTCTATCACGGCTTTGGCTTCTCTTCGCTCCACTGTCTTCTTCCAGGTCTCATCGGTGATCCATTGTTATCTCTGGGTGCACAGTTCACCCAGATTATTCTCGCTGTCGGCGATGAAGGCATTCTTGGTGGCGGTCTATTGGTCTTCCGACGAATCCGCACAATGCGCAGACGTATTCCGAGGGTGAGGAGATGATGGTCAGACGCGATATCGGCACTACGGCGCTGGGGAGGCTCGATAATTCTAGTAGAGCGCCTTGATGGCTGAACATTTCCTTCTGAATTTTGGTTTAGAACGCTTGCTCTGATCTCGACTTTTCTGTACTACTCATTATAGGTGACTCCATAGTGGTGCTCGATGGACCACGACCCACCGGATCAGCACCAGCAGTATCTTTGTTCTGGTCTACGAGTGGTCTTGACGTTGTCGTTACAGTATCTTGAGGAACGAACGAATGGGTTTCAGAGTAATCAGCTGGAAGTTCTCGTGGTAACAAATTGTCTCCACCTCCAATGGCATGATCTATATGCTGCTCCCATAGTCAAGGTCCGAACTGCCACTTGTTGGTCAAGGTCAAGGCTGACTCATTTCTGTAGTTTTTTGGTAACAGGTCGAGTAACAGAACATTATCATTGATGAGGATTGCCCGGTTGAGGGATGTATTGTCGTCCGATAGGGCAGTAAGATGTTAACCAATTCCGTGCTTAACTTCGATTTCGGGCATTTTAAAGCTTTGAGTGTTTGTTTGAAAGTTTGATCATTCCGCTTCGCTTGTCAGTTGGTCTGTTGGTACGGCGCTCTCAATATGTGAAACACTCTATTCTGCTTCAAGAAACGTTGGAAAGATTCTGCAGTGAATTGGTCGCTTAGAAAGACAGTGGGGATTCCAAATGTGCTAAAAATGTCTCTGCACATTGTTTCCATAGATTCGGCTGTGATCGATTTGCAAATTTTGATTTCCGGCCATTTTGTATACGTGTCCATCAGTATGAAAAAAAAACACTGACGGTCGGTGCAATTCGCAATCATTTTTTCAATTTCCTTGTCGACTCTGCTAGCCTTAAGATATGAGTACACTGTTTGTCATAATGACAAATATTTGTCAAGTCAGCCTGATATCCATGTCGATTTCTGGTCAGTCTGATAGATATCTGTATAAACTTGACAAATATTTGCCATTATGACAAACAGTGGACTGCGGGCTTTACCTTGTGGCTTCTGTAAAACAGTCACCTCATGCTGCGCAATGGCACCCGTGATTTGCGCACCGCCTTTCAAAGAAAGCTTCATGCTAATGGCGATGTTTCTAGCGTCCTAGAGAGTTAGTTTATTTTTTTATTTGTTTATTTATTTATTTAATATGTCCATCGGATTCTAATATCCACATGGACAATCCATAATTAAAAAACATTCGATCTTCTTAATCTATCGGGAAAACGGCTGGATGGCCATCGAACTCGAAGAAGTCTTTCACTAAGATGAACGTCCTTATACAAGCGGCAATCGGTTTATTATATCTAAACAAAGTACTGTGGAAACTAGGCACAAGCAATGTAGAATGCCGCAGATTTCTACTCGGCACTCGAAAGCTTAGCATCGATCTCGTCCTTTATCAGCTTAGCAATAAGCAACGCCTGTTGGATAAGGTGGCAAATTTACTGAATCTCGCCAAGGTAAACTTTGCAGCGCTAGGCGAATGAAGCGCTTCTGCATCTACCGTGCGGGACCGAAATCCGTACAGCACCGAAATCCGTCCACTTCATGAGATATCATTAAATTAAAGAAGGTTAAAGGTAATTATTGTAGGAATAATTTATCTTATCCTGTTCAGATACTTGACACTAAGCTTCTAGGGCATAGAATTGGAAAAAAGGCTTTGAATTTAAAACAACAAAAATCAAAGACAAATCTCCACCCACCAAACGCGGAGTTTGTGCCGCCATTTTGTTTTCGGGTAGAGCATAATTGCACCAAAAGTAACTGTGTTTTAATTGCTAATTTCAAATCATTACATAAGATAAGCGGAATACAAATCGACGGGATCGCTTCTCAAGGTGCATATCGAACTATTTACAGTGGTAGTTTAGTCAATCAGGTTGTTTCAATTTAGATATTTAGTTAAGAAATAGCTGTACGGATTTTGATCCTTTGATTCGAAATCCGTCCACGGTGGACGGATTTCGAGTCAGGAGTAGTTGATTTAATTCATTATTTTATCATGTTTTTCGGAGTTTTTAATGAGTAAATGTTTAACACTTCAAAAGTAGAAGCCTTCATGCGTCTGAGTCAATGACAAACGTTTTATTTACATTCGATTCCTATTTTCTAATGACTTTTTCATATACTAAGGTGCTTAAGTGTACGGATTTCGATGCCCCACGGTACACACGTTCAATTCGAAGGAACCACGAAACTTGATGCGGTAGCTAAACAACTGAAGCATTCTCAAGGATCGGGCGGGTAAATGAGCAGTATAATGCTTTCAAACAGTGCTGGTCATAAAAATCTTTGGCTATTTTGAATATAAAACCTAGTCTTCAAGTGGCTTGACACGATCATTGAGCGATTACACTTGCCAGCATTGATCACAAGTTTGTTTCTAAGGCACCACTCGGAAAGCTGATCTAGAAGACTTTGTAAACGCCAACAGCTTGAAATCGTCAGCAAACACATAGTTTGCAATCAGCCCCCAAAAGCAAAGCGACATCGTTGAAGACGAGCGCAAACAACAACGGTCCCAGATTACTACCTTGCGGAACTCCAGAAATACTGTTGTCAAGCTTCACCAGCAAAACTCGCTCCGATAGATACGAATTGAACCATGACAATAGTAATAACAAATGTTCACAGATCATCCAAACCATTAGGGACATCAGACGTAGCGTTCTCAGCCTCCTGTTGAGAAGTAAATCCAATCATAAAAACACCCGCAAACTATCTTGCACACAGCTCACTTGCCTCCGAAGTTGATGCAACCGTATCGCCAAAGTAGGGGAAAGTGGGGCAAGATGGCCATCCTAAGCGGTATCCCTTGTAAAATAGTGACACTCCTTCAAATTCTGCTGATTTGTCCATGAAACACCTTTATGATGACCCGTCTTTGACATAAGTATCAATAAACACTGATTAATAACGTTTCAGTATCTTATAAACTGGTTTTAAAAACGGTGTTTTTATGATGCCTATATTTATCATATGGGGCAATATGACCACCCCGTCGGGGCAAGACGAGCATGGACCAAAAAATATAACAAAAGTGTGCTAAATTTATTTAGAATAGGGGACACATTTCTTGTACTTCTATGGATTATGTTCAAATGATGCTTCGTTAAAAAATGGCGTATTTCATGTTGATTTTCTGACAACTGGCACTACGACAATATCAGAATTTGCCTAAAACTAATTTTTACTGTTGAAACCATATCCTTCGTTTTAAATCATCTCTGATTCATGCAGAAACTGTTTTGATCATTTTTTAAATGCATTTAAGAGTTAGGCGACTCTTAATCATGGAGATGACCTTGTTCCTATGCAGTTGGCAATACCGCCCCAGGTCGACGTATATCCAAAGATTTATATCCTATCGAACCTAATTACTGTGAATCTTCTCAAATTATTATTGTATATAGGCTATATTTATATAAAAGCTTCGGTAAATGTCAATTTGTCCTGAGAAATTATTAATTTAGGGTTCAATTGTTAAATTATGGAACTAGAAAATTATAAGAAAATTCGAATTTCAACTAAACCATCTTCAAATCAATATTACAAGAACAAGCGAGTTTATCAAAGTGCATTTTTCAGTTGTATAGCCCTTTTAATAATAATGTGAATATAATGCTAACTTAAGGCATAATTAACGTTGGCTGTCTTGCCCCATATGGCCATCTTACCCCACTTTCCCCTACACGTTTGACGGTATCGATAGGTTTTTCCTTTTCGAATTCAAAAAGCGCCAAAAACCACGTGGATTGCGAGGTAGGTTGGTCTGATTTGAAGTACGTAAGATTTGTACAAACATGCGTTTAAGGCTTCCCCAGACCTAAGCGATTTCATCGCCGCGACGGCGACAACTAGTCGCCGCGATTCTATCGTTAGGTCGCTGCAGGCAATGTTCTATTTACGCTTCCATACCAATGGCGACAGAATCGCTGTCGCCAAGCGATTGAATCGCGTCGCGACTGTCGCGTCGCGTGTGTTTGGGGGAGCCTTTAAACGGCGATAAGCATCCAAAGATCGATGAAAATTGAGCGCATTAGCAGACATGCATGCGTTCCGGTTTATTTTTAATTGACGTTGTGTGCTCCAAACAGGAGGAGCAGGTGGCTTAATGCGAGAAACATGTGCCACGACCCAACGATTAATAGCATTAATAGCAACGCAAAAAAAAATTCTGCCATTTCGTCAACTTCTCCAGATGCGAATAGCGAAGCCCAATCGATATTATTCAAATGTTCGGAAAGAGCTGCGAAAGTTGTCGTCGCCAATAGGCGACTCCAAATGTCGTTTTGCTTCAGTCCGAAGACCAGTTGCAAGTAACTGCAATTCGTCGGAGAGCAACCAGGTACTCATCCACGGTTTCATCGGGGGAAGCAGCACTTTGATCTCTCTGTCGACGGCATTTGAAACGAAAGTCCTCGCTTATTTCTAAAGGCTGTGGATTGAGGTGAGCTGGAATGTCCACTTCTTGATTATAAGCCATTCCAAGCACGTTTCGAGGAGCGACGTTTTCGTAAGCAATTCCATTGATATTAGGCTCCGCTCCATAGTAGGTTGCAGCGCATACCCCGTCGACAATTCAAAAAATAATAAAAGCTGTCTTAAACCCAAGTATTAGGGGAAACCGCCAAATGTTGAACGGCTAATTTTGTCGCCTATTGTTGAACTTCCATAAGAAATGCACGTGCGTTCAACAATAGGCGAAGAAATTAGCCGTTCAACATTTGGCGAATTACCCTAGATCCTTCAAATCGACGTTTGAATCTTTGTTTACAAAAGCAGATAAGTCGTTTTGAAAATTTGGTATTGATATGATCAGGCAGGCAGGTTTTGATTGATAGAGTAACCAAAACCTGCCTATACATAATACGCATGACGATCAGTAAATCAAAGCTGGTTGGCCCTCCAGAACCCGCCAGTGTAGGAAGGGCTGTGGACAATATATAGATCAAAAGGACTAAACGTCGAATGAATAAATTTTAAAATTTTAGGTACAGTCATCTGATCGAAACAAAATGTTTAATAATATGTTAAGAATATGCTTCTTAACTAAAATCTTGAGTCTAAAGGTCCAGAAGCCACCAGTTGAGAGGCATGAAAGATTTTTCCGAAAAGCTCAGTTGCTTCTTTGCAAGACGCTCCTTCGAAACCTCCTTCCAAGCATCTCGGGAGCCTGCTTTCAAGAGATTTGGAAGCCTCCTTTTAAAAAGCTCGGAAGCCTTCCTTCAAGTGGCTTTTCAAGAGGCTTAGAAGCCTCCTTTCAAGAGGTCCGAAAGCCTTCTTTCAAGAGGACAGGATGCCTCCTTTTAAGAGGCTCGGAAGCATTGTTTCAATAAGCCCGGAAACCTACTTTTTAAAGGCTCGAAAGCTTCGTTTCAAAAGTATTGGAAACTACTTTCCAAGAGGCTCCGAATCCTCCTTTCAAATAGTTCGGAAGCCTTCTTTCAAGAGGCTCGTCATTTTTTTCAAGAGGCTTGCGTTATTGAAAGTCATATATTCCGTTAGTTTTCAGGTTCATTTTTCATATTTGTTGTGAGTTACGCTTATTTTCATTTACAGCTAAAAAAATATACGGGGTACCTTAATTATTGCAAAAATGCGAAGTGATATCTCTCAAGAAAAAGGTTGAGAACCGATCACCGATGTATTCGTTCAGCGTAAAGCATCCCAGCATGTCCATTGAACAATTAGGACTCCACCCATTACTTTAACAAGCTACTGCTTTCTAAAACGTCCTGGAGTTCAGAACACATGATCTACCCGATCAACCAAGTCATGAACGATGTATTCGTTCAGCGCTCAATATCCCAGCATGTCTATTGAGCCGGATTTTAGGATTTCACAGATTACTTTTATAAGCTACTACATGATTTTTTCGTTCTCCAAAACATTCAGAACATATGATCTATCGATCAACCAAGTCCTGGACGAAGCTCCAAAATCAAGCTGAAGATGCCTGGGTTCTAATCCCGGTTGCAGTCTACAAAATGTTCGGAGTGGAAAATTTCTCGACCTCCCTGGGCATAAATGTATCAATGTGTTAACATCATGGCCATGATAAACGAACGCAAAAACTGAGCTTAGAAAGCTCAAAGTTGTGAAAGTGTTAAATGAACACTATGCCAGGGGAATGTAATGCCAATAAAGGAAGATCCACAAAGTACGTCACCCAAAAAAATATGATTTTCAATCCACCGTCCCCATCTATGTCACACTTTTTGTATTACACCTCTGGAATTGTTGTATGAATCGTTACGCTACTCGGAACCCCCACCTCCCCCTAAGATCGTGACGTACTTTGTGAATGGTCCTTAAGATAAAGAAGAAGATCATTTCGAGACATTTCCCAAGGATTTTCTGTTTACAGCTCTGAACTTCTGAACGCGGCGGTTTTACTACAATCGATTACGAACCAACTGTTCACTGGCGCTCTCTGATTGTCCACCCCTTTTTAACGGTCATTCCTGTCAAATGATTTAATACACAACTCTGCTGCAATGCAATGTTAATACACGTATGTTGGTGGCTGAGCTACGAAAGCTTCGCGAGCCATTATGGGGGTGGCGGTAGTGTTCGATGATTTTTGATCATGGCGTCTTGGGCAGCAAAATTGAATTATTTTCTAAACGGTGACACGTCCAACAAAAAAAAACGTGGCTATCGGATGAACATTGCGCGACACAAACACCTTATTCATTGTGCATCTGGAAATTGGAATCATATGCTTATTCAACCTGATTGGGTGCATATCGATGATGGAGAATCAAAGACCTTATTGATCTGGAAGATATCTTGGGTTGAACTCGAGAACGTTTTGCAGTACCTTAAACATCTCGTATTTCCGTCCCGAAAGGGTTAAAAGAGTTATTGACCAACAAATGACAAAACAAATGATTAAAACCCAAATTGCTGAATGTGGCAAAACCAACCTTGCTCTAAAGTTTAGCCATGTGTCGAGGTCGAGGTCGATTAAAGAGTCGTGGCCTTAAATGAGATACCTAGTAAGGATTCGCATTCTAGGAGTTTTTGTTCAATAAAAATGGTCTGCATTGTAATGAATATGTAATTAACTGCTGTTTCTTGCATAAAACCAAAATACGCATATTCAGTTGACTCAGCGAAGCCACGATAAGTTACATAAGGAAAAAAACCGGCCTTAACTGAGGTCACTTTTGTTTTTGCTTCCACCGCTGCACAGCAGAAGACATAGACTGCAGCTTAACCGACTGATGACTAGTGACAATTTTGACCCGATTTACATTTGAATTTGTTAAACTGTGAACCAAGCTGCGGCGGTTCTCAGTAGGTAGGCACTTTACAGTTGAAGCAAAACGATCGATTGTCATCACGACGAAAAATACTAAATCACAAATGACACATTTCACAGCTTGTGAATCTCACATATTAGCAAGATTGCGGAAGAGGAGAAGCTGCATCACGTCGAAAACAAAACCCAACAACTTTCACATTTTCACTCTCAATATGTGTATTAAATAATCAGATAACTAAACGAACGGAAAAGTTTGTTAATTCCTAAACCCAATCAATTTATTCTCAGTCATGATCAATGTACTTTAATTGCAATCAATAGTAGATCATGATCAGTACTCACCGTGACGAATCGATTGCTTATGCACCGTAAATTATTACTACAATACGCGCGAGATCAGGTATTTCAAACGATCGAGCTATTGACTAGCACCGTATGACGTTCGCTCAAGTTTAACATCGGCGTGCGACTGACTACACTGCTAACGATCGTGCATTACAATTTCACCTGTAGGAAGAGGAGAGTTGCTTTCATATGGAGAAACCGAGAGAGGGTCGCAGAGTATTAATTTTTTTGGAGAAACCGAATGTTGGTAATGATATACACAAAGTTCACTATATGACCAATTCACGTTGCCTGCAACTAATAATATAGGTATGTATACATACTTTTAGGCGAATGAAAGCATTTTCTTTATTACAATTAGGTACTTAATTTCAGGCTAATAAGTACGATGACTAGATTTTTTTGGTTTGTTATCAATAGCGTTTCGTAGCTTCCTACAATTGATTTTTTGTCTACCGATCCTTTCTCAACCTCCGACTGGATTCCTCCACCGATTCCATCCAAAGTCGTATTTCTTCCGGTTGCTCGGGTCGTGTTGCACATTCATCGAATTGCTTCAACACCTCCTCCAACTTTACGTTTGTAACCGCTTGCCTCGAGGTAGCCACCGCACGAACAAACCCATCAAACAGGGTGATAAATTTGTGCTCGAAAAATAAACACTTATCATCCCACCACACCATGTTGGTTTCTATCCGGAACGGCAGCCCCAGCGAAAGCATCTTGCGGTAGCGCACCGTGACCGTAGCTTGCACGGCCGAACCGCCCATGGCTCGCACTTTAGACCAAAATCCTGTCCGGGCGTACCAATGGTACCGTGCAAAGTCCAGTTCCCGCAGGTAGCGAGCGTTGTTCATGTGATTGAGCATCATGTCGATATCCTGGGTGGTGCAGATGCCTGTGAAGTGTATCAAACGTCTGTCTGTATTGCATTGATGTGATTATCACGGGGACTTTGTGGATCTCACCATAGGTCGTGATGGTATCAGACAGCTTGAGACCTCGCTTGGAAAACAGGATAACAATTACGGTGAAGATAGCCCGGATGAAGTAGTTTACATCGAAAGCAATGTAGAGCACTGCTATTAACATCCACCACATTTTTGCCGAGTACTAGAAACGTAGAAATTATGGAAATGAGTATTGCTAAACAATTGCATCACTAACCTTTTTGGGTAAACTTCAATCGGATCAGAAGCCAAACGTACCTTGACCTTTCCAATTGTGTTTCGAATTGAGCTGATAATTGATATCGGAAACAACTGCTTGAAGATAATGATAACGTGATAAGCACTTTGGTCAAAGGATCTAGTCGTTATAACCACATTAGATATGACAACTATATGATAGGGATGATGCAGCTCACCTCTAGTTATTTGTTCTAGCGAGCAGCGAGAACTGTTAACCGGCTGATGTACCAATCCACACTGCGCATCCACATTGCTGGCGTTTACTCATTGAATTATACTGGTCTTGAAAGCATGCAATACATGTATGATACTAATCATTTGGGCTGTATTAGCGAAGTAGTATGATGGTGAAATCAACTACATATTATGCCTAAAATATGTATGTATGTAACGGCAGAGGGTCGGTGAATATAAATAAAGGATAAATCATATTGATTAAGCTCATAGTCTGAATGGTAGCAAATATTTAATTTTCGTGATCGTATCAAATTTCAAATAATTCGGAACGTGTATCAAAATCTTTCACTTATTTATATAGATTCGTTAAAAAATAAATAGTGGGTACTGAGCCAAAACTCACATTGACATTGCCATAAAAATTACCTGTTCATATTACGCTATATTACTCGATATAAAACACAGGATGTCGACTACCTGAAAAATCAGGAAATTATCAGAGAATTCTTTGGTCAATCAAGGAAATTAGCAAGAGAATATATACGTCACACTTTTTGTGAATTTGAAATCTAATTTTTCAATTTAATAAATTTTTGGATGAATTTTTGAAGAAGTTCTTGCAAGAATTGTCTGGAGGTATTTATAAATTTCGTCAGAAATTCTCAAGGGCGTAGCCAGAGGGGGGCAGGGGAGGGCCGTCTCCCCCTCTAAATGGTATAAAGATTGAACGGGTACTGAAACGGTATCATTCCTCTGAAAATCGTTTCATGTAATTGTAATTCCTCCTTATCTAGAAAGCCTACACTATTTTTTTTTAGGAAATTCATGAGGAAATTCCTTGAAGATTTCTTTCTTCTCTTCTCTCCAAGTTTTAATTTTAGATATTTCTTCAGCTATTCTTCCAGAAAAATCTCCGTAATTTTTTTACAGGGATGCATTCGAGAGTTCCTTCAAGAATATGCTCTGAATTTCCTCCCAAAATTTCACCAGAAGTTTCTTCAGAAGTTTATGACGGAAATCCTTGGATTTCACTCCATGATTTTACTTGTAAAACTAAAAGAAATTCCTTCGAAAATTCTTCTAGGGACTTCTCCGGGCATTCCTCCAGGAACTCTTTCTTTAAGGTCACACCTCGGGAAAATTTCCGCCGTCCCCGTGCATTTCAAATGGGGTCGGGATTTTGATTTTCCGTGCCCAAATCCCGAAAACATCGCATATGTAAACACAATCCGCGGAACAAATTCCCGAGGTGTGGGACTACCTTTAATTCCATTCCTCCGGGAATACCTTTTTCAATATTCTCTAGGATTGCATTCTAGAATTCTTTACGCAATTACTTCAGAATATCTTTCATCAAGCAGCAGCAGTTGATGACGCAACTCACTCAGCAGGTTTCAGCAACCCAGCTGGCCATTCAGAAGTTGTCGAGGGACGAAATTGTTTTGGATTCGCTCTCTAGCAACATCACTGAGTTCGTTTATGATCCGGAGCAAGGCTGTACCTTTGACTCTTGGTACGCACGGTATGCGGATTTGTTCGACAAAGATGCCGAAAAACTCGACGATGCTGCGAAAGTCCGATTGCTGATGAGGAAATTGAATCCAGCAGCGCATGAACGGTTCACAAGTTTTATTTTGCCTAGACTATCAAAAGAGTTAACATTCAGTGAAACAGTCGCGAAATTGAAAACGATTTTTGGATCTCCAGTTTCTGTGTTTCACCGCCGTTATTTGTGTCTGCAAACGACAAAAGAAGATTCGGATGATTTTGTGTCGTCTTCTTCTTCTTCTTCTTCTTATTGGCATTACATCCCCACACTGGGACAGAGCCGCCTCGCAGCTTAGTGTTCATTAAGCACTTCCACAGTTATTAACTGCGAGGTTTCTAAGCCAAGTTACCATTTTTGCATTTGTATATCATGAGGCTAGCACGATGATACTTTTATGCCCAGGGAAGTCGAGACAATTTCCAATCCGAAAATTGCCTATACCGGAACCGGGAATCGAACCCAGCCACCCTCAGCATGGTCTTGCTTTGTAGCCGCACGTCTTACCGCACGGCTGTGTCGTATTCGTGCAAAGTGAACAAAGCGTGTGTGGACTTCAAGTTGCGAGAACTGTCCGAAGAGCAATTTAAATGTCTCATTTTTGTGTGCGGTCTGAAATCGTCGCGAGATTCGGACATTCGTATGAGGTTGATTACCAAATTGAATGAGACAGAAGACATTTCTCTGGAAAAAGTGGTGGAAGATTGTAAAAGTTTACTGAACCTGAAACAAGACAACAGTCTTGTAGAAAAACAGCAATCATTCAGTGCTGTTAATGCAGTTCATCAGGATCGACCTTCCAAGCCTAAACACAAACAAGGTGCCGGGGGGAAAGTGAACTACAATCAACCGAAAACCCCATGTTGGTCATGTGGGGGAATGCATTTTTCTGCCGATTGCTCATTCCATGAATATCAGTGTCGCGAGTGCAAGAAAAAAGGACATAAAGAAGGATATTGTGCCTGTTTTTCATCTGGAAATACCAGCGGCAGTAAAAACAAAAAGAAAAAGTACAGTTCTAAGCACAGCAAGGATGTGAATATTGTGTCAGTGAAGAACATCAGTCAGCGGAGGAAGTACGTGGAAATCTATATCAACGATATTCCGGTTCGGTTGTGTAGAGATAATTCGTATAACTATATAGTTGATCCTTATAGCATATATATCGTTGATCTTTATAGCAATGCAGCCTGAACCCACTAAACATTCGTGAGTTGAGAGCGAAAGAGAGTAAGAGAGTAGATGAGTTAAAGCCTATAGTCAGTCTTAAAATAGATGCGTATAAGTACGGTCGCGCGTGTGATACGGCAGTGTAGTGAAAAAAAAAAATGATTCGGCGCAGTTATGGCCCACGTCCCGAACCGGAAGCGCGATCTGGAGGATCGTCCCAGGATCACGGAGGGCATTCCCATGATGTGTCCCAGGTTCACGACAATGGCCCAGACGGTGGGGAACCTAGCGCTTCTGTTCAGTGAGTAATAATTTTCTACGGAAAAGATTGCAAATGGCGTCTGCTACGTTAGTAAATCTTCCCTTGGCCACAATTTCTTTTCTCGTGTGTGCGTTACGCTAATTATCGGTATTGGTGACCTCATCCTAATTTGTGCCATAATATTACGAAGCGGAGACTAGAGTCCTTATGCCTAAATTTAGGAAACACGTGGCTCAAATATACAATATTGCAAACAAAAAAAACCTTTTACGCTATCCTTCGGTATGAGTATTTATTAGTGTGCAAATAATCAAGCAAATAACTTTCCTCCGCATACCAATCTGGCAAAATTGACCAACTACACCCTTCGCAGCGCTTGTGTAAACGAGGTATTTATGGTAACAGAACAGCCTGAAATTGATTTCTAGAATAACCAAGCTTCGTCAAATAGAATCAAAACAAAATGTGTGATAATTGTTAGCCATTTTTTTGTGTTGTCTATTTGATGGCACAGTCCGACTCGTCTCGCCATCTCACATCCATCATAGCTGGGCGAGCAGATAAATAGTAAGTTTATTCTGGGGTAGTGTTTGCGAGACGTGGGTGTGTGTTTTGATTCAATTTTAACGTGTTATGTAATACACCGATGCCAGTACAGTTTTCGCTTACACCCAAGGAAGGAGGATTAGCTTTTTGGTCTCGCATATCTCCTAGACCAACATTAAATTCGTGACCAATTTCCAAGATTATGTGATTTATATGTTCAGTGGTATAGTAATTTTCGACACATTTGTAATTTCTATTCGTAATCAGCAGATCTGGGGAGAAAATAAGAAAGATAAATTTTACATCTTTATGCCGTTAAACAACAATGGTTTCATCATGATGCCCGGTAAATAATTTTTAACAAAAATTATTTAAAATGAAAACATCCATAACATATTCGAATCATTTACAGCTTCCTATCCGAAACCCAGTGAATATTTGTATGTAGTCTCCTAAATTGTGGTTGGTTTTGTAAAAAGGGCATCTAATCGCCTGTATTCAGCTTATTAATAACGAGAACCAATTTACATTCATTGTTAAATCAGTTCATGGATATTGTGTAAAACGCGTTGCGGGATTTTTTTTTCTCTCTTTCCCTACTAAATTGCGCCGAAGCCTGGGTTTGCGTATAAATATTTCAAGGAATGTGCGATTAACAACTTTAATTGAAATATTTATTTATTATTTGCAGTTTTATTTTTTCTATGATTTGTGGGTGGTTACTGTTACTAAATTGTTTTATGTGATACAAAGTGACGATTTTCATTAATAATAATCAATATACCATATATTTGAAACAAAATTTTAAGGAACGCCTTATTGTATATGGTAAGTAACAGATAAATTAAGACATAATGAAAAGAAAAAAGCAGTTCTAATTCACAGTCCTTGTCTCTGTCTAAGAATTGTCATTGTTTTCTGGTTATGTTATATTTTAGTATTTATTATTAAAACAATATATATCCTTTTATTCTTTACTGCACTTGGAAAACTTATTATGATAACTATGGAATGAAGGGTTTGGTTGAAAGCTGATAGGGATGTTATCGGCTATCAGTAGGACTTGGTCGGGTCACTGAAATCCAACTATGGAGTTGGTTACCATCGGACCTAGTGGGGTCACTAAAATCCAACTCTGGAGTGGGTTGGTCGATGGCTGGATATGCCATCGGGCCTAGTCGGGTCAATAAAATCCAACTCTGGAGTGGGTTGGTCGATGGCTGGATATGCCATCGGACCTAGTCGGGTCACTAAAATCCAACTCTGGAGTGGGTTGGTCGATGGCTGGATATGCCATCGGACCTAGTCGGGTCACTAAAATCCAACTCTGGAGTGGGTTGGTCGATGGCTGGATATGCCATCGGACCTAGTCGGGTCAATAAAATCCAACTCTGGAGTGGGTTGGTCGATGGCTGGATATGCCATCGGACCTAGTCGGGTCAATAAAATCCAACTCTGGAGTGGGTTGGTCGATGGCTGGATATGCCATCGGACCTAGTCGGGTCACTAAAATCCAACTCTGGAGTGGGTTGGTCGATGGCTGGATATGCCATCGGACCTAGTCGGGTCACTAAAAATCCAACTCTGGAGTGGGTTGGTCGATGGCTGGATATGCCATCGGACCTAGTCGGGTCAATAAAATCCAACTCTGGAGTGGGTTGGTCGATGGCTGGATATGCCATCGGACCTAGTCGGGTCTCTAAAATCCAACTCTGGAGTGGGTTGGTCGATGGCTGGATATGCCATCGGACCTAGTCGGGTCACTTAAATCCAACTCTGGAGTGGGTTGGTCGATGGCTGGATATGCCATCGGACCTAGTCGGGTCACTAAAATCCAACTCTGGAGTGGGTTGGTCGATGGCTGGATATGCCATCGGACCTAGTCGGGTCACTAAAATTCAACTCTGGAGTGGGTTGGTCGATGTCTGCTAGTTGAGTCGACAAATCCAGTTTTAGATTTTTAATGTTTGGAAGACAAATCGAATAAAACTACTTATTAGAACCGATAACAAATGATAAGTGCTGTGGTATACAAGTTATGAACCAAACTTTAAACTAAAATCTGATAGTATACTGTATTGAATATTGATTGAATAACTCAAATAATGATAATAATAAAAAATAACCTGAAAAATAATTGTAGGAAAAGGGTTATCATATTAGTATTATATTATTGATCTGTTGTAGCCAAACTGACGTTGTATGGTTGATGTGTGTTATTTTGTTATAACAAATTGTTCTAGATCACCACCAAATATCATGAGCGACAGTTCTTCTATCCTGTTGGAGGCTTTGGAAGCTGAAAGGAAGCGGAATGCTACACTTACATCGTAGTTGGAGAGAGTCCGCCACCAGTCGACCATGCGAAGCGCTACACGACAAAGCGAAAATGAATCATTATCGGTATCAATGAACAATCTCTCAATCGCAACATTGAACATCGGTGAATGTAAACCTATGGATGGAGAAGATGAAATTGACAAGCGGTCCTTTGAGGCCTGGCGTTCATTGTTGGAAGCGTCCATGAAGCTGGTGGGAGTAACGGACGAAGAGACAAAAATGAGTATTTTTCGCATTAAAGCAGGGCCAAAGCTACTTGAGATATTCGAAAATACTGGTTCATCATCCGGCTTTTCAGGCTACGAGATCACCCCATATACAGATGCCATGAGGCGTTTAATGGACCATTTCGGTTCCCGCGATTACACTTTGCTTCAAAGGCAGAAGCTTCGATCATTGACCCAGGGTGTTGGTGAAACGGACCTCAAGTATGTGAAACGTGTGATTAATATCGCAAAACTTTGTGATTACGATGGAACTCAGCTTTTGGATAATATCGCGGATGTTATTCAGTCGCACGCCTTGAATTTGAAGATTCGCGAGATAGGAAGAAAATGCCTAAGAAAAGGTGGTTCGATTTCAACCCTACTTGAAAAGGTTCGGGCAGTTGAAATTGGGCAGTTGAATGAAGAGATATTTGCGAAATCACACGCACCTCCTCAAGTTGCAATTGTTACTAGTAGACATTCTGCAGAAACCGGTCGACAATACTTTACGGATACCCGCCCCGAATATGATCGCCATTTTCAACCGGCTAGGACAGTCGGAAACCAACAAAGATTCAGTAATCCGCAGATGAGAACTAACAGAGGAGCCTATCGTCGAGAATCAAGTATGGGCCCAAATGCAAGATCGTGTTGGCGCTGTATGAGTAAATTCCATCCGGCATCGAACTGCCCTTCGATGGATAAAGTTTGTCGCAATTGTTTACAAAAAGGACATTTAGCTCGGACATGTAACCTACTCCGTGAACCCCAGAAACGAAAGGTACCAACAGACAATGGCAGTAAGCTTGATGAGCCAGTTTCGAAGAAGATCGCTATCCTTTCCAAGGAGGATTCAACGGAGGATCAAAACGTAAGTTTTTGAAAGGCGAATTTACATTTTGATGTATTGCATCTCATTTTTTCTTTTTGTCTTGAAATTCTGAATGGATTATAACATAATGTACTTTACACTTCTGTAATGATAATAAATGTTTGCGGTATAATTAAATCATTATCATAACTTCTGAATGCATGTTCTTATTCAAAAGGATTGAAGAATACAAGTTTTTTTTTTGGCTTGTTACAGGCAACGATGTCTATTGTCATGAATTCACCTGAACAGCCGCATCACGCTGATCAAGGGGCTTGTGTTCATGGATACATAGCAGGGCTGTCTATTCCGTTCCTGATCGATTCGGGAGCCGAAGTTAATACTATCAACGGTGATATTTTTCGGAAGATAATGAACAACGATGAAACTCGATCGGCTATATTTGAGGTGAAGACAGGATCAGATAAACTATTGAAAGGTTATGGTTCTGTTGGAAATATTGAGGTGCTTGCAACATTCGTAGCCGAGCTATTGATTACAGAAGACCGTCCCAAACTATTAGAAAAATTTTATGCTGTTGATCAGGCGAGATCCCTTCTTAGTAGAGGCACGGCGCTTCGCTATAGTATACTTCAAGTAGGACTAAGCGTGCCGATCATGGACAATCGTAGAGATGAAAAGAATCCCTTTCCAGGAGAGATTTATTCAATTTCAAGTAACATTGAGTTTCCTAAATTCAATGTTCCCCCAGTTTCATTAGCATATGATAAGAATAAACCCGCATCCCGAAATATATACACTAACATTCCACCGGCATTCAAAGAAGAAGCCAAACGAAGATTGAATGACCTATTGTCAGCAGGAATTATCGAGCCAGTGTCCTCGGATATGGAAAAGTCGTTTTGTTCATCATTACTCGTAGTTCCGAAGGGAAAGGACGACATAAGGTTTGTTCTTAGGATTGTTTTTTTTTCTTCTCTCACAAATACTTTCATGTCTTTTGTTAATTAGGTTGGTAGTCGACTTGAGAGGGCCTAATAAAAGCATCATCAGATCTCCTTTCAAAATGCCAACACTGGAAGCAATATTGGCAAAGCTACATGGGGCGACCGTTTTCTCGTCTCTGGATCTGTCCAGTGCCTTCTTCCATGTTGTATTAGATGAGAAATCTAGACATCTAACCAACTTTTTCGCCGGTGATGCTACGTATAGATTCAGGAGGCTTCCCTTCGGCTTGACCAATGCCCCGGATATATTCCAGGAAATCTGCCAGACAGTTATTCTCTCAGGGTGCAAAGGAGTTATTAACTACTTAGACGATTTCCTGATCTTCGGGCTTACCCAAGAAGAGCACGACGAAAACTTGGAAGAGGTATATTATCCTATGAACCGTTTGTGCAACTGATTTGACTGTCACTATTCGTTACTATAGGTGCTTCGTCGTCTCCGCGAACACAACGTAGTCCTAAATAAGGAGAAATGTGTCTTCGGAGTTACATCACTTCGATTTCTTGGATTCACGTTATCCAAGGATGGTCTCATGGTAGAAGAGGATAAACTGAAGGCAATTCAGAACTTTCGCAGACCGGATACACACTCCGAGGTGAAAAGTTTCCTTGGTCTCATAAATTTTGTGGAGAGATTTATTGTGATGCGGGCTGATAAAACGGCGAAGCTCAGGGTGTTAGCTAAATCTGATACGTTCTATTGGACTGAGGATGAAGAAGCAGAATTTCGATTTCTCAAAGAAAACGCTCTTACTTCGGTAATTAAACTGGGTTATTTCTCCAGTGAGGACGAGACCGATCTTTTTGTGGATGCATCTCCTGTCGGGCTCGGTGCAGTTCTGATTCAGTACAACAAGGGCGGTACGCCAAGAATTATTTCTTGTGCGTCAAAGGCTTTGACAGAGCAAGAACAAAAATATCCGCAAACCCAAAAGGAAGCTTTGGCGATTGTTTGGGGAGTGGAGAGATTTTCTTTCTATTTGACAAGCAAAACTTTTGTCGTCCGTACGGATTGTGAAGCGAACGAGTTTATCTTCGGTGCAGGTAGAAAAGCAAGTAAGTGAGCCGTCTCTAGAGCTGATGCTTGGGCGTTAAGGCTCCAGTCGTTTGACTTCACTGTTAAACGAGTTCCCGGCCATACGAATGTGGCAGATGCGCTCTCGAGGCTTATCAGCAAAACACAGCGTGATGATCCCTTCGACGAAACGGATGAAAAACATGTTTTGTATGCTCTCGACGCTGGCTCGATGAACATTACTTGGAGCGATATTGAATGCGAGTCGGAAAACGATGAAGAAATGGGATTTCTCCGAAATTCTCTAGATTCTGACAAATGGCCAGACTTCTTGCGTCGTTACGAGTTACACAAATCTGATTTGCGGTACATCGGGTCAACAATCTTTAAAGAGGACAAGATAATTCTTCCAGAAAAACTGCGTTATAGAGCGTTGGAAGCAGCTCATCAGGGCCACATTGGCATTGCAGCGATGAAGCGTATCATTCGAGAATACTTCTGGTGGCCAGACGTAGGCTTCGCTGTGGAACAGTTCGTCAAATCTTGCCGTACTTGTTTAATTATCACGAAAAGGAACCCACCACTACCTCTCTCAAGTCGCACCCTACCGGATGGCCCTTGGGAGATTCTCCAAATTGATTTTCTGAGCGTTCCTGGCTGTGGCTCTGGAAAATTTTTAATTGTGGATACTTTTTCTCGATTTTTATCAGCTATTGAAATCATATCCATGGATGCTAAGACCACAACTGTCGCACTCTCTAAAATCTTCGAAACATGGGGTCTTCCCTTGATTATTCAAAGCGACAACGGTCCACCCTTCTTTAGCGCACAATTCATTGAACATTGGGAACAAAAAGGAGTCAAAGTAAGGAAGTCTATCCCCCTGAGTGCCCAATCTAATGGCGCCATAGAACGCCAAAACCAGGGTGTTCTTAAGGCTCTCGCTGGCAGCAGGGAAGACCAAACGAGTTGGCGATCTGCTTTACAGCGGTATGTCCATGTACACAATACTATCAAGCCCCACTCAAGGCTCGGTATCACACCTTTCGAGCTTCTAGTGGGGTGGAAGTACCGAGGATCGTTCGTCGCACTTTGGGAATCGAATATTGGAAAGGAGTTGGACCATAACGACATTGCAGAACGTGACGCTTTGGAAAAGTTAATAAGTAAATCCTATGCAGACAAACATCGTGGTGCAAAGCCTTCGGATATTAAAGTCGGGGATCGAGTAGTGGTAGCAACGGCAAGAACGAATAAAATCGACCCACTGTTTTCAAAAGAACAATACACGGTTCTGACCCGTGAGGGGGCAAAAGTAATTATTCTCAGCGACAGGGGAGTACAATACGCGCGAAACGTCCAAGATGTTAAAAGAGTATACGATTACAAGGTACATGACGAAGGGTTGCGTGATAATTCATATATTGGGGACTCCAATAGTAGCACTGACGGACTAGGGACGGATCCAAGTAGGCAATCTGTATCCAGTACGAAACATGAAGATATAAACAACAGTCAGGAGGGTGAGTCCGAAGAAGTTGATTTGAGCAATAATGGTGCTCAATTACCTGCCATAGGAAAAGATCAAGAATCAGTGCTTACTTCTACGAGACCAAAAAGGGACATTAAAAAACCCGGAAGATTTAAGGACATGTTCGTATATAATGTCTATAAGTAAGTCACTGATCTCATCATAATACCATACTTACTCTAATGCCAATTATAACTGATGATCAAAAGGTGGCCAAATAAAATAACCTTTCATTAAATATAACTGTATAACATAACTGTACATGGAACATAACTGTAATTTATCTAGAAACAACACTCAAAATAACAAAAAAAAACTTTACAAAAGTAATAATGAAAACGACATTTCGATAAATAAAATACATGTATTTCAATTTTAATCGTAATAAAGTATTTTTTTTGCACAATTGAAGAACAATAAATAACTCAGAGTAGACAAGAGGGTGAATGTAGAGATAATTCGTATAACTATATAGTTGATCCTTATAGCATATATATCGTTGATCTTTATAGCAATGCAGCCTGAACCCACTAAACATTCGTGAGTTGAGAGCGAAAGAGAGTAAGAGAGTAGATGAGTTAAAGCCTATAGTCAGTCTTAAAATAGATGCGTATAAGTACGGTCGCGCGTGTGATACGGCAGTGTAGTGAAAAAAAAAATAAAAATGATTCGGCGCAGTTATGGCCCACGTCCCGAACCGGAAGCGCGATCTGGAGGATCGTCCCAGGATCACGGAGGGCATTCCCATGATGTGTCCCAGGTTCACGACAGGTTGCAGTTTGATTCAGCGTCGGACATAACAATCATCTCCGACAAATTGTGGCGAAAAATCGAACAACCTCAAGGAATTCCACCGTCATGCAACGCCAAATCTGCTTCAGGGGAATCACTTGATCTCGCCCGGGAATTTTTGTGCAATGTAAACATCAGTGACAAAACGAAGAGATGTTTGTGTCGTGTTGCTTCACCCAATCTGGAGTTAAACATTCTTGGCTCTGACTGGATTGAGCTTTTCGGATTATGGGACGTGCCTATCAGTTCGTTTTGTAACAAGGTCAGTGGTGAACAAACACGTACCGAAAAGTCTCTGCAAGTTCAGTTCCCAAAAGTGTTTTCAAACGAAATGGGACTTTGCACAAAAACAAAAGTGCGATTGACGCTGAAAGGAGAACCAAAACCAGTTTACCGACCAAAACGTCCAGTCTCATACAGTGTACAAGGTGCGGTAGAAGATGAACTTCATCGATTGCAGAATTTGGGAATCCTCAAACCAATCAATCATTCAGATTGGGCAGCACCGATCGTCGTAGTGCGGAGCCGAACGGTAAGGTTCGCATTTGTGCTGATTTTTCGACGGGTCTCAACGATGTTTTGGAGTCGAATCAGTGTCCGCTTCCTTTGCCAGAAGACATTTTCACCAAGATGGCCGGATGCAAGTTTTACAGTCACATCGACCTGTCGGACGCGTATCTACAAGTGGAAGTGGATCCCCGAGATCAGCATCTGCTAACAGTCAACACCCACAAGGGACTTTTCCGCTATACTCGCCTCACAGCTGGTATCAAATCAGCTCCGGGTGCATTCCAGCAGATGGACGCAGTGTTGAGTGGTATTGAAAAGACCTCTGGTTATTTGGATGACGTGTTAGTGGGTGGTCGCACTAAAGAAGAACACGACTACAATCTGAAACAAGTGCTTCAACGGTTAGAACAGTACGGATCGAGAAGTGCCATTTCAATATGGAACAAGTGGAATACTTGGGGCAAATTCTGGATGGTGATGGAATCAGACCCGATCCGAATAAGACAGCAGCTATCGCCACCATGCCACCGCCTCAAGATGTTTCGTCACTCCGTTCATACCTAGGAGCTGTAAACTATTACGCAAAATACGTTCCGGAAATGCGTAAGTTACGGTTCCCGATGGATCAGCTGTTGAAATCAGGAGCAAAGTGGGTATGGTCAGAAGCATGTCAGCGATCATTCAATCGGTTCCGAGAAATCCTGCAGTCACCGTTAACACTTTCGCACTACAATCCAAACTTGGAAATCATAGTGTCGGCGGATGCGTCAAATTACGGAATCGGTGCGCGCATTGCCCACAAGCTACCAGATGGATCAGTGAAACCGATATCCTATGCGTCGAGAAGTCTTACACCAGCCGAGTCCAACTACAGCCAAATCGAGAAGGAAGGACTCGCACTGATTTTCGCCGTAACCCGGCTCCACCGTATGATTTTTGGACGACAGTTTATACTGGAAACGGATCACAAGCCTTTACTAGCTATTTTTGGTTCCAAGAAAGGCATTCCAAGATATACACCCAACAGACTTCAGCGATGGGCATTAACGCTGCTACTGTACGACTTCAACATCAAATACGTGAGTACGGAAAGTTTTGGTTATGTTGATATCCTTTCTTGCCTGATCAACACTCACGTCCGTCCGAATGAAGAATATGTCATCGCATCGATTGAACTGGAAGACACCATGGAAGACATCGTCAAGCAATCAGTGGAAGCTCTGCCAGTCACGTTCAAGATGATTCAAGCAGGAACAAAGTCGGATGCAGTATTGAAGCAGGTTAAGCAGTTCGTTCGAACAGAATGGCCGTCAAATCAGTCCAAAATCAGCGATCCACAGCTTCAACAGTTTTACCAGCGTCGGGGCAGTTTAGCCATTGTCTCCGATTGCCTCACCTATGGGGAACGACTGGTTATTCCATCAAAATTTCGAGATCGAGTTCTACGAGTACTACACAAAGGACATCCTGGAGTAGAAAGAATGCGATCCATAGCACGTAACTACGTCTATTGGCCTGGAATCGACGAGCAGATCAATCATCGTGTTCGTACGTGCGTAGAATGTTCGAGAGCAGCCAAGACCAACAGTAAAACCAACATGGAGTCTTGGCCTACACCAGAAAAACCTTGGCAGCGGATTCATGCAGACTATGCTGGACCAGTCGACGGTAATTACTATTTGATTGTTGTCGACGCATTCAGTAAGTGGCCAGAAGTCATCTCTACCAAACCACAGAGAACAGACATGGAGGCTCGAACAAAATTTCTTGCAAAACATGTGTAAACAAACATACCGAACCTCAACGCCACCGACGTCGACATTGCAACACCGACAAACCGACGGGCCTCTCTGATTCCCAAATTGGCAAAAAAAATTACCATCGTTTTACTACGAGTGTAGTAACTCGTTCTGTCATTACTGACATTAACGTTCATTTGATAGAAAAAGTCAAGAAAAAGAAAAATCAAAATGCGCGCAATTCACCAGCTGGTCGACGTAAACATTATATGCACGTTTCAAACAATCTACACAGCGATGAAGATAAAAATAACCAAGCAATAGAAAATCTTTTTCGATGATTAAATCAACATTTAAGTCTTTAGGATCATTACACACATTTTTGAAAGTCGAATGTTTTTCATTTGGCTAAAGAATCCTATCATAAAACTCTTGATATTTATAATATCGAATATTGATTATTATGTGGAAGCTGATGAAATAAATTAAAGAGTGCATGACCAAGTTTGCCCGCACATTTGTGAGAGCTGTTGTGTAAACCATCGCACAGATGGAGCTAGGTAATGAAAGGAGAGTAATTGCCAAGAAATTTGAAGAACTTTATATGGGCAGGCACGTCGGTTTGTCGGTGATTGCAACTCACAATCGCATTTTGACAACACGATGGCGCTGGTATGCTCTTGCATGCATAACGACACTAGCGCACAGTGGCATTTTTTATTGACGCTAGCGCTGATTATGCACAGGATAACGTCGACATTCCAAAGTTATTCAAAATGAACAGTAAAAAGTTATCACAACATAGCGAGTTCAGCTTCAACGTCTGTTCTCTGTGACCAAACGTATTACAACGCACAGTGGTGCGTTTGGCTAAAATCGTGAACTTTTTATTTTACCACTTCAGGGTGTTATTTTTCGACATTGGTGTCTTTGGGAATAAATTTTAGAAAAATATTGCGCATCGAATGACAAAAAGTTGTAGTTACAATTTTTGCCACAGGTGGTGCTGCAAAATGTAATTTCTTTATTAAACGATTTTTAAATATGGTGTCTTTGGCAAAGTTGTAGTGTAATTTATTATGAATTTTATTGCTGAAGACACCGAGTGTCCATCTATCATCGTTTTTGAAATACGGGCGTTTTTTTATGGACAGACTCTAAAAAAAACAGTATTTAAAGATATTTTCGAAACTAACAGTTTCAGGTCAATACAATGTTCTACAAAAATGCATATATAATCAAAATAGACCAATTTCTGGAAGAAACTAATAAGACTGCAGGGAGCAACTACAACTGGGGGGTTTGTTTCTTGGGGAGTATAAAATTACGTGTTGTTCGTTCGAGGTGTAAAACAGAAGAGAGCTCCTGGCTCTGATTTATTTAATAAAATAACCAACAGCAGTGTTGCGCGCTGCGCTTGCTGAACATCTGCTGATTACACGGAAAGATATTAATTTATCAATTTACAGTATACATCAGCTCTTCCCCCTTCAGAAGGAAAGGAGACTCAGACTGAACAAAAATTCAAAAAATTATCAATACAAAAAGTACTTTTAGTCTAGCTTTTCTAATTCTTATTGAACGCCTAGGTAGGCCAGAAAGCTCTACCGGCTCTGACGGGAATTTTCTTTTCCTATTCTTATTCTTCATTAACTTGCGTTGATTCGAGGCGCTTCCATTGCTATGACCTGGTAATTGCCAGATATCGCTCTCGTTCAGTACGGGCTCCATCATGCGTTCAGCTGCAGTCCGCAACGGTCGACCATTCTCGGTAATCTCGACAGTCGATAGCGGACGACCAGTCTCGACCACTCGCATTACCCGCTTCGACAGACCCGTAACTCCATGTCCATCCTCAAGGACTCTGATCTGATTGGGATGGGACGTTGTTGTCGCCTCGTTTCCAACCATGATCTGTAATACATTTTGAGAAAAACGTTTCAGAAAAGATGCTTTGATCCATTTTCCACGTATATGCGGTTTGTTATGCTTTTTCGTTTTAATCAAACAGATTAACATCTTAGATGTATGGGTATAGTATTTTTCAGGAGGAAAATTTCCAACCATTGTCGTATCATTAAAGCTTAAACGTAAACTAATCTGGTTTTCCAAGTACAACTTACAACTTTTATGTAAGAAACCATTGTCATACATTGTGACGTTGTCCAATAAAAAACTCGCAAAATGCATAACCAATTTAGCTATAACTACCAAATAGTTGTCAATTTTAATCATTCGCTTTACCTCCACCCTTTTAGAGAAATCATTTCCTACCGATGGTTTCTTAGTAGGTACACTGTTTGAAAATTTTGAATTAATATTATGTTTTGGAATGATTGCCATATTGGAACAGACGCCACAAACAGCAACAAAATTCGTGTCAAAACCAAACAAGTGAACCGCTTGTTCTACGAATTTTATCATATCAATGATGCCATCATGAATGACCTCGTGAATGACACGTTCAAGTTTAATCATTTCTCCTTGAAATTTCTGCGTAATGTTCACTTTGTCCTGGAATAATAAACACACGTCAAGATCATAGAAATCTGGTTTAGTTCTAAGCATTTTAAAACCATGCTTGTCAGTTTTCTTAGGCCACAAATAGCGTGTAAAATAAATTCTGTTTTTCTGAAATATATCATTTATAGTCTCTATGGAAATTGCCAAAGAATCATCAGTTATAATATTACTTTTCACAAATTTATTACATTGTATTGGAACTGACACATTCAAAACCAACTGCGAAATAAAACTCGCAAATAAAGATTTTGACGAAAATATATTAGGAATTTTGAAATTGAATACAAAAATTTTAAAATTATTCTGCCTCATATCATAAGGAAAGTCATTATCTTGTTTTGAAATTGGTAAATTACTTTTTAAAATCACATCTGCTTCACAATTAGTAATAGAATTACTTGAATTTCTGACAAATACATCAGCACATTTAATCTTAATATCTCCAGTAGGTGTTTTATGTTGTTTTTGGCGAATATTATTTCCTGGCAAAGAAATGCCAAAATAAAATCTCCAGTTGGGAAAGAATTCATTCAACCGCGTTCTTCCTAGTAATGGAATAAAGTGATAATAGCAATCAAGCATTAGCAGATTAAATATTGCTTTTGTCCTATTCAATTCAACCGTAACATCATGTTGACCAGAAATTGTCACCCTGGAACTATTTATCTCAAATAATTTATTGAACCTCTTACTTAATGTTTGGTTGAAATTTGGAGCAGCTGTCCTAAATCCACTGTCAATCTCCAATTTTGTCAAATTATTCTCAATAGAGACATTCAACAAACAAGGACTACTAAAATTATCGATGGAAGAAACATCCATACACTCCAATACGGAATCACTTGGCTCATTGTTATCCAATTCACAACTAATTTCTTTTAAATTATCCAGACGCTCGGACAAGTTATCCGGAACCACAAAAGATTCTTCATCGCTCCTTTTAGGATTTAGTTCACGGCACCTTTTTCGTACGTGTCCTTGTTGTCCGCAGTAGTCACAGGTACGCTGGTCTACCGTCCATTGGTTGCTATCCATTTTCAATTGTCGATGCGATGAACAAGCAGATGCGTCTTGGTACCTAAATTGTTGAGAAAGAAAACAACTTTGCGTATTATGTGGATAATCATTATTTGCCGAATCAAAAAATGGATATTTGGTTTTTATTGAAGCCACAAAGTCAACATTGTTTTTATCAAGCCTTTCCTTGAGTTTTTGAACTAATATTTCATAAGACACATCCAACAATTTATCTGCAGGGAAAATCTCATTTGCAATATCGAATAAAAAATCACCTCCCAAACAAAACATCTGGTATTTTCTCTCATTATCCTTGACTTTGTTCACTCGGAAATGGCAAGACAATCGCTTAATCCAAGAAGTAAATGATTGTCGCTTACTGTATGGTTCAATATTGGGAGCTATAATGTAGGACATATTTGTCAAAATCTAATTTAAACAAAAATAAATTACTCTTACAATTGATTTCGAAACAGATTCACAACAACAATTGTAAAAGGCTATTGAAATTGGTAAACATTCTCTATCAATAATTAACGAATGGAAAAACCTATTGTTTCATTGTTTTGTGTCAATAACAATTCCAAAAGCTACCACAAATATCAGCTTTTGTTCAATAGAAATACAAAACATGCAATAAATCACGTTACTTGCGCAAAATCACTTTTGTATAGTATTTAAAAAAAAAATGCGCGGCTTTTCCTGACACACTATAGAGAAAAGTAAAATCACCAATAATCAAAATTAATTCTGGCTTCAGTTTAACCAATATATCACACTGCGCAAAACCAATTATCACTTTTTATTACTTATGTAAATTGCGCGAACACTCCTGGTAAATGCGAAAAAATAAACGTAAAACGCCAATTAAACCAGATTTCGTTACTCACCCGATGAATCCTTTACTCTCACCACGATTCCCAGGTAAAGGAACCAGAAAACCTTCCAGCGGAGCGAAAAGGAAAAGATCAAAATTAAACCACTACCGCCGCACAGACGGTCCACTGTGCAGATGCCCCTATGTCTCAAATAAAAGAAAAATCACTTTTATTATAATGTATAATAGATTTGTCACTCAAAACAATTGAATTGAAATACTAGGTTTTCTTTAAAAACACTTTTTGTTTTGCTTGAAACCGACGCCGTATAAGCAAATGGCGTTTCGGTGGGCAAGTGCACTTTGCCACCTCCGAAATATATGCCACCAAATGTGTGCTATTGTGATTAATTATCACTATCACGGTATCACTTTACCTACCGGCAATCGAAACAACAGCCGCCGTCTCCTGTTGGTTTTCCGTCGGCAAAGGCTGATACGATCCAGTAGCTGCGGTGATCCGTCGGTTCGTTTTTTCCTCGTCGCCACTAATAAGACTGCAGGGAGCAACTACAACTGGGGGGTTTGTTTCTTGGGGAGTATAAAATTACGTGTTGTTCGTTCGAGGTGTAAAACAGAAGAGAGCTCCTGGCTCTGATTTATTTAATAAAATAACCAACAGCAGTGTTGCGCGCTGCGCTTGCTGAACATCTGCTGATTACACGGAAAGATATTAATTTATCAATTTACAGTATACATCAGAAACCAGGGATGTTTCTTGCAAATATGACTTGTTATCGGCGATTTAGGGTCGAAAATAGTGATATTTGAAGACTTCATATGCAACAGAGGGGCAAATTGGGGCAAGGAAATCCCCACAGGATTGAAAATATCTGGTCTATAGTTTCATATGCATATAATTATGTCTGTCTCCACGTGTATCCAAACAAGTATTTCTAAATTTCATAAATCGACATTTTCAACAGATATTTATATAATAATTGAGATTTCACCACACTGCATACCACGCTGTTGAATGTTAAAGTAAAAAGTAACTAATCGATTACTCTTTATTCTTGTCAATTATTGAATCGATCCATCGTTGGTTAGTAATCGATTTAAAATTAATCGATTATCACAACGATGAATCGATTTATCGATTAATTTGCGACTTCTTAGAGATGTCTTTAATTCCCGATTAATCTATTAGTAACTCATCAATTATTCTCGATTCTTGTCGATTATTGAATCGATTAACCGTTGGTAAGTAATCGATTCAAAATAATTCGATTATCTCAACGATTAATCGATTAATTGAAATGTATGTATATGATAGCACCTAAATGCTGGCAGTTGGTGGGTAGAAAACCAGATACTGCTTGGGATTAATTGTTAAGTGTATAATGTTAAGGTGTCAACTCATTCATTCTCTCGCTTAGAGTTATAGAGATGTCGCACATTATTCGATTACTACGATTAATCGATTCATCGTTGTGATAATCGATTAATTTTAAATCGATTATTACTTAGCGATGAATCGATTCAATAAGAATAAAGAGTAATCGATTAGTTACTAATCGATTATTCGGGATTTTACGACATCCCTAAGCGTATGACGTCAGAATTGCATTGTGTGAAATGATTGGATGAAGAGAACAAAAAATAGCTTGACGCTGCACTTCTTTTGACATTAACATTCAACAGCAAGGCATGCAGTGTGGTGCATTCTCAATTATTATATAAATATCAGTTGAAAATGTCGATTTATGAAATTTAGAAATACTTGTTTGGATACACGTGGAGACAGACATAATTATATGTATATGAAACTACAGACCAGATATTTTAAATCCTGTGGGGATTTCCATGCCCCAATTTGCACCTCTGTTGTATATGAAGTCTTCAAATATCACTATTTTCGACCCGAAATCGCCGATAACAAGTCATGTTTGCAAAAAAACATCCCTGGTTTCTTCCAGAAAGTGGTATATTTTGATTATATATACATTTTTGTAGAACATTGTATTGACCTGAAATTGTTAGTTTCGAAAATATCTTTAAATACTGTTTTTTTAGGGTCTGTCCATAAAAAACGCCCGTATCTCAAAAACGATGATAGATGGACACTCGGTGTCTTCAGCAATAAAATTCATAATAAATTACACTACAAATTTGCCAAAGACACCATATTTAAAAATCGTTTATTAAAGAAGTTACATTTTGCAGCACCACCTGTGGCAAAAATTGGAACTACAACTTTTTGTCATTCGATGCGCAATATTTTTCTAAAATTTATTCCCAAAGACACCGATGCCAAAAAATAACACCCTGAAGTGGTAAAATAAAAAGTTCACGATTTTAGCCAAACGCACCACTGTGCAACGTCCACTACAGTGGCCATGTTCCGTGAGATCTTTTCCAGAAATGGAATGCCGGAAACATTGGTTACAGACAACGGTACACAGTTCACCAGTGAAGATTTTGAAGCCTTTTGCAGTAACAGTGGCATCCTACATTTGAAAACGCCGCCGTATCATCCACAGTCAAACGGACTCGCCGAGAGATTCGTCGACACATTCAAGCGAGGACTTCGTAAAATCACATCGGGGGGAGAAACACTCCGCGATGCTATTGACACTTTTCTTCTGTGCTACCGCTCAACTCCTTGTCGTAGCGCACCTGAAGGGAAGTCACCAGCAGAACTGTTACTGGGAAGAAAACTAAGGACATCACTAGATCTACTGAAACCACCAACTTCGTTCTACAAGCAAGCCGAATCAAAGCAAGAAAGTCAGTTCAACCGTAAGCATGGCACGAAAGTAAGAAACTACTATGCAGAAGAGCTGGTTTGGACGAAAGTACATCGAAACAATACCTGGTCATGGGAACCCGGTCAAGTACTAGAACGGATTGGTCGAGTCATCTACAACGTGTGGCTACCGGAAAAGCGGAACCTTATTAGGTCACACTGCAATCAACTGAAGAAACGGTATGAATCAGAACAACTATCATCAACAGCGCAAAACAAGTGTACTCAAATCCCGCTCAGTATACTTTTGGATGCATGCGGTCTCAGTCAACCTACAGCTACTGTACCAGCAGTACCAGAACCATCCGAACCGTTGCAGTCAGCTTCAGCAAGTAGCAATATCCTTAATGAACTACAGTCAAGGGAGGTTCATCGCCGAGCACCAGTCAAGCCACCAAGAGCTACTATTCAGCAGGAACCGAGCCGGCTTCGCCAGTCTTCGAGAACCAGAAGACAACCCGTGAGGTATGAGCCGTATCATCTCTTTTAAGAGGGGGAGGTGTTGGGAGGACCACCCTACGACCATGAAACGCACCATCTATTTAACGGTGGGCTCATCGTCTGACACAATCTGTCAGAGCGACTGACGTCTACCGAGCGAGCGAACGAGAGGAAGCGATCTGTCAGCCGACAGCAACAGTCATTCATTAAGTGCATTCACCACCACTGCAACAGTAACCACGCCGCGTTTTTTAAATTGTTGAAATTAGTTTTAAATAAAGATTTTAATCTGTTTGTTGTGTAAATCATCGGCCCATTTATCACAACACTTTAAAAATTGCTTTAGGAATTTCTCCAGGAATTCGTCCAAGTATTTCCCCGGGAAATTCTTCCAGGTATTTATCCGGCAATTCCTTCGGGTACTTCTCCATGAATTCCTTCAGGTATTTCTCTGGGAATTTTTCCGAGGAATTGTCCTAGAATTTTTTTCGAACTTCACTCGGAATTTACTCCAGAATTTCATTCGGAAATTAATTTGAGAGTTTCTCCAGGATATCTTCCAAGAGTTCTTCCAGGAATTTCTTCAGAACAAACCCCGGGGAATTCATTCGGTAATTTCTTCAGCAATTCATCTGGAAATACTTTCAGGATTTCATCTGGGAATTTCTGCATTAATCCCTCCTGGTATTTCTCCGGAAAATCCTTCGTGATCTTCTCCAAGAATTATTTCAAGATTTCCTTGTGGAAAATCCTCTGGAAGTGCTTGTGGGAGTTCTTCCGGGAGCTCCTCCAAGAGTTTTTTCAAGAGTTCCTCCGGGAATCTCTCCAGGAAGGGAATTCCTAGAGGATATTTGGCAGGAATTTCACGGGAAATGGGATTTCGTAAGTTCCTCAAGAAATTCAACTCCGGGTATTCCACCTGTTGTTCCTCTGAAAATTTCTCTAGGAGTTCTACCAGTAGTTCCTCTGCGGGAATTCATTCAGGCTTTCTTTCAGGAATTCGTTTAGGCTTTCTTTAGGAATTTATCTACAAATTAGAAGTTCCTCTGAGAATTCCTCCGGAAGGTCCTTTAAGAATTCTTCCAGGAGTTCCTTCTGGAATTCTTACGGAAGTTCATTTGGTAGTTCATCCAAGAATTCCTACGAGAGTTCCTCCAGGATTTTCTCCGAAAATTCTCCCTGTAGTTCTTCAAGAAATTTCTCCAGAAATTCCTTCGGGAGTTCCTCCGGAAATAACTCTAGGAGGAATTTCAGAAGGAACTCCTAGAAGAATTCCTAGAGGACCACCCGTAGGAACTCCCAGAGAAACTATCGGAAGAACTTCGGGAGAGATTTTCAGCTAAATTTTTGAAGAAAGCCTTAATGATTTCCTGGAAGGTACTCTCGCAGGAATTCTCGAAGGAACTTTTCGGGAGGAATTTCTGAAGAAACTATCGGGAGAATTTTCAAAGGAACCCCCGTAGGAAATGCCGATAGAACTCCGGAATTATTCTCTTAGGAAATCCTGGAGGAACTGCCGGCGGAACTTCTGGAAGAATTCCCGGAGGAATTTTCGGAGAAACTCCTGTAGGATCTCCCAGTGGAAATCTTGAATTTTTCACCGGAATTCTTTCAGGATTCTTTGGGAATTAATCTAGGAATTCCTCCGAAAATTCCATTGTTGATTTCATTTTCGGTATAATTTCTGTATAAATTTTCGGTGGAATTCCTGGAAAAATTCTTTGAAATTTTCACAAGAAATTATTCGAATTTTTCACGGAAAATTTTATGGAATTTACACAAGAAATTCGAAGATTTTTCGCGAAATTCTCAGGAATGTTTACTGGCAATACTCCGGAATTTCCACGAAATATTCTTAGGAATTCCACGGTACATTTTTTCAGATTTTTTATGAGAAACAGCACGAAAGAATTATCTCAAGAATTCCCTCCAGAACTGATAAAGGAGTTCGTGGAGGATTTCTTGAAGTAAATAATGGTGGACTTTTCGGATCAATTCCCGGCGAAATTGATGATGGAATTACTGAAGACATTACCGAAGAAGTTGCTGGAGGCATTCCTAAGGAATCCCCGATAGAATTCCTGATAGAGTGCCTGGAGCAATTGTCGAAGGAATTCCTGGAGAAAGCTTGCATATTGTTTTTTCTGGTTATTATATAATTTTATGGCTGCAAAATGGTGGGTTGACATCAAGGAAGGAGCGCCCAACAGAGCTCTGGTCCCCATAAGTTCCTATCTCACGCTTCCACGGGTCGCCCGATGACAAAAGACCGCCAGCTAAGGGTTGCGTACTTAGCTGGTAGTGCATCCTGGGCACTGTTGTCCTTCTGACATCAGCTAGAGTGAGAAGGTACGCCCCGAGCGTCTGTTCCCCAGGATTTGCGGCTCAAACAGCGTCTGCCTGGTACCCAGCGACTGAATAACGAAATGCTGTATCGCGTCAGTTATACCTAAGGTGGCAGCCCCATCACCGCGATGTAGGTAACGTGACCCCGGTAAGGTAGCGTACTGAAGCCTCTCAAAGCCGCTATTCAAGAAGTCCGATGGCCCAGATCCGGAGAACGTGAATTCCGAGCCGTGCACCCCACGACCAACATATTCAAGTATAACATCTATCACAGCGTCGGCGAAAAAGCTTGTTTTTTGTTGGTTGGTTTCGTTGGTTTGGTTTCGTTGGTTGGAGTTGGTTTCGTAGTGATGGGCAAGCAGATGAAGTGAATGATGCGGTGGCAGCCCATTAGCGAACGAGTTTGTGTGTTGAGGATACGGGGCAAATTCTTCAATCACAGCCTAATCAACGTTTTCGCACCGACAAACGATAAATCCGACGACGTGAAGGACACGTTTTATGAATGTCTTGAAAATTGTTATCGGAGACGCTAACCCTCAGGTCGGTAGAGAGGACGTTTTCCGTCCCATAATTGGTAGGGAGAGCCTTCACTCCGCTACCAATGACAACGGCCTACGGCTAGTAAATTTCGCTGCTGCCAGAGGGATGGCCATCAGTAGCACCTACTTTGCACGGAAGAACATCCGAAAGCACACCTGGAGACACCCAAATGGTGAAACTTGCAACCAGATAGACCATCTTCTGGTGGATGGGCGCCATTTCTCGGATGTTATCGATGTGCGGACATTCAGAGGTCCGAACATTGACTCTGATCACTACCTCGTTGTCAGTAAAATTCGATCACGGTTGTCAACTGTAACGAACGAAAGATCACAGCGAACGATGCGTTACAATATCCAGCGATCGTCGGCGGAAGGAGTATCGGCTGAGTACCGCCAGAAGCTTGACGAACGGATAAGAACAATCAACGTTAGCGACAACATCAACGATCGGTGGGAGTCGATCCATGGAGCGGTGAGCACAACAGCACGAGAAGTGGTAGGCACTGCACAGAGGCGACCCAGGACGGGTTGATTCGATGTGGAGTGTCAAAGAGTGACAGACGAGAAGAACGTTGCCAGAAGCCGGATGTTGGTGTCAGGTACCCGATCGAATAGAGATCGGTACAAGGAAGCAAGAGCAGCCGAAAAACGAAACCACCGCAGGAAGAAAAAAGAGTACGAAGAACAAGTTATTAGTGAGGCGCAGGAAAAAATGGAGCAGAACGACAGGCGGAGGGTTTATGAGTCTGTCAATGGCGTGCGGAGAAAGACAGCGCCATCTCCCGGCATGTGCAACGACCAACAAGGGAATTTGCTGACAGATAAAACTGAAGTGGCTGCCAGGTGGAAGCAACACTTCGAGACTTTGTTGAATGGAGGAAGTGACGGTGCATCGGTGAACAGAATAAATATTAGCGACGATGGACAAGCTGTGGAGTATCCTAGACTAGATGAGGTTAAAAAGCTGTCAAAGAGCTGAAAAACGATTAGGCTGCGGGATGGACCAGCTTCTGAACTCCTCAAAGAAGGCAGAGCAGCAGCTTTATGAAGTCCTGCACATATTATTTCAAAAATATGGTATACGAGGAATTGCCTGCTGGTTGGACGGCCTCATTTGTCCTATTCCTAAGAATGGGCACAGACTGGAGTGCGGCAATTACAGAGGAATAACCATCATTAACTCGGCGTACAAAATAAATTATTCAACAGATTGAGACCGCTTGAAGAGTCCTTCGTCGGCGAATACCAAGCATGTTTTCGCGAGGGCCGATCAACGACGGATCAAATGTTTACCGTGAGACAAATCCTTGATAAATTCCGGGAGTACAACTTGCAGACACATCATCTGTTTATTGATTTCAAGGCGGCGTACGATTCAGTGAAACGGAATGAATTATGGCAAATTATGCTTGAACATGGTTTTCCGGCGAAACTGATACGGCTGATTCGTATAACGTTGGACGGATCGAAATCAAGTGTAAGGGTTGTGGATGAAATATCGACGTCATTTGTTACCTTAGATGGATTAAAGCAGTGTGATGCACTCTCGAATCTACTATTCAATATAGTGCTCAAGGGAGCGATTAGGAGAGCTGGTGTGCAAAGAAGCGGTACCATTATCACAAAATCGCATAAGCTCCTGGGTTTTGCGGACGATATCGATATTATCGGAATTGATCGCCATGCCGTGGAAGAGGCTTTTGTGCCTTTTAAGAGGGAGACAGCGAAGATTGGGCTCACGATCAATACCAGCAAAACGAAGTACGTGGTCGCTGGCAATCAATGTGGGTTCATTAGTGGTGGTGGTAGCGAAATGGTGCTGGATGGTGAAAAATTTGAAGTGGTAGAAGAATTTGTGTATCTTGGCACATTAGTAACGTGTGATAATGATGTTACCCGCGAGATGAAAAGGCGTAATGCAGCTGCAAATAGGGCTTATTACGGACTTCGTAACCAGCTTAAGTCTCGTAGTCTGCGAAGGAAAACAAAACTCGCGCTGTATACTACTCTGATTCTTCCGGTGGCTTTATACGGCCATGAAACATGGACGTTAAAGGAGGCTGATTGGAGAGCTTTCGGAGTGTTTGAGCGACAATACTCGGCGATAAACAGGAGAACGGTATCTGGCGGCGTCGCATGAACCACGAATTGTACCAGGTAAAGGGCTGGATATTAAGCTTATACAACACGGCAGACTACGGTGGGTTGGTCACGTTGTTCGTATGCCGGAAGAACGTCAAGCGAAGATAATATTTAGTAGAGAACCCGGAAGCGGCCGTAGGCTTCGTGGAAGGCCGCGTACACGATGACTTTTTGCAGTTGAAGAGGACCCGAGGGCGCTCAATGTTCAGGACGACTGGAAGCGATTGGCCCAGGATCGAGTCCAATGGAGAAGGATACTCCATTCGGCGTACGTACGTACCTACGTAGGTTCATCGAAGAGCTGTAGTCCATCAAGTAACAACCCCATAAAACATCCTACCGACTTTTCCCCCGACTTAGTCGGTTTTCGTCGGTCGGATCGGCCTACTTTGTAGCCGACTAATCGGTTGTTTGTTGCACAGACGCTTATGGGAGCTTAACAGGGGCGTTTAGCGATTAAACAATACATTAAATCGGCCTACCAAATCAATAGATTTGAACCAATTTAGTTGATTGATTAGTCGGTAAACGTAGTATAGCACAAAATACGACTAAACCGACGAAATCGACCTACGAAAATCTGAAGTATCGCATGATTAATTAGCTGATTCAATTTAATAATAAAGTATAACCGACGAAATCGGCTGATGAAAAGCAAGAAAATAGCTCGATTGGTAGTTGTATTCTAATGAATAGCAGACGATTCCCGATGAAATCGGTTGTTTTTGTTCTACTAAATTAAGATGTAAATCGGATCTTTAAATCGGAAAGGAATCAGAACTCGATGTATTAATGGTATTATGGTCATTTATTTTTATTTCTATTAAGTTGATTTTTATCGATATTACTTGATTTAGTTGATAACGGGTGGTTAAGTTGTTTAGCAAAGATGGTGTTTGCTTCCTATTCGTCAGGTACTAGACGGCGGTGGGCAGACCAGGTGCAAAACGACTTGGCGAGCGAGGGTGCATTCGAGGGTGGAGAGATGCGGCCTCGAACCGTGCATTTGGCGTCAAATTGTTGATTCAGTGTTATCTGTTTAAATGTAAACTAAATAAATGAAATGAAAAGTTGTTTAGCAGAGCCTGCTTTACACCATACTATGTTGATAGTATGCCGGGATTCTGATCGGCGCTATTGGCATGAGTTAGAATGGAAAATGATTGAACACGAAAATGATTTCGAAACGAAAAGCCTTACATAGTGGTGTTGATGTGCTAAAATCAGAGCGTTAATGAATAACGCTTCCAATGAATGATTAAATTTGTTATGATTAAATAATTCAACTCTATGATTAAACATTATGATTAATGATTTAATCATTTTTGGCAATGATTAATGATTATGATTAACGATTGAATTATTTTTTGACAATGATTAACGATTACGATTAATGAATAAACCGTTTGGAGTATGATTAACGATTACCGATCGTGATTAAATGCTGACACAATATGTGTATGATTAATGATTAAAGATCGGTATGATTAATGATTAATGATTATGAATAATCAAATTGAATAGTTTGCATATTGAGCAATTATCAAGGAACATTTTTACCAAATTGGGTTATTGAAAGGTATGAAAATTAAATGATTATGATTAAAGATTAATGAATAGAAGCGATGTATGCAATGATTAAAATTGATGATTAATGAATAAACTCAAAACAATTATGAATATGATTAGTGATTAATGATTAAATGTAAAGTTCTATGATTAACGATTAGTGATTAATGATTGAATCAAATTTTTTGTATGATTATGATTAATGAATAATGATTAAATAGCCCATTATTCATTAATCATGATTAAATCTATGATTAATCACTAATGCTCTGGCTAAAATGTGCGATTTGCAAGGTCCAGGCATAGGAGTTGTCTTTCTGGTGTCAATCGTTGTCACTCGTTGGAAAATAAGCCGACGGAGAACGAACGCAAATAATAAAAAGGTGATTAATCAATAGTTCAAAAACAAAGACGCACAAAAATTCAATATTTTTGCAGAAAACAACTGAACCTTTACGCCTTAACTTAGGGGCTGTGGTATATGCGTGGACAGGTTTTAATCAGTTTCAGATACCCCCTCCCCTATCGTGGACTATAAATTTTCAAAAATGTGTATGAACCGTGGACAGTCGACATACCCCCCCTTCATCCCCAAATTGTCCACGTAGTATATGGACAGCCCTTTAACAGAACGTATATAGAAAACTGGTCCCTCCATAATCTTGCAGAAACTTGCAAAAAAATTATTTATTTGAACCCTGGCTTCAGATTCCCTAATCTGATCCTGCCAATTTACCAGAGGAAACGATGGGATAGGATTCCTCGTCGAATGCAACTTTCTGCGAGCAACTCAGATGGAGGTAAAAGAATATAGTATGAAGATAAGTATCCAAAAATTGGCGAGACTTTTTTACGCGTTATTGTATAATAAGTTGTAGTCTAGAACTGGTTTATCATGCTAAATTTTACACTAATTAAGAAAAAAATATATAAAAGGATGTATTTTAGCCATAACCTACGAGCCCATAGTTCCAGCCAATTTTTAATAAGAAACAGAATTTCCCGTCGAAACTTGTTGCGAGTTAAGGATTGGTTCCAGAACAATGGGCGATACTTTTTGCGCACAAACATATATACATGGAGATGGTCATATCTCTGCGTATATCTGTCGGATTTTCAATATACAATCAGCATCGGTCGGCATATTAGTTCTAGTTTTGGAGAAAGCATAAAATATTACATCTCCAGTGCCCGAGAATCGATCTAAGATTTTGAGTAAGAACAGAATACTAGAATAATTTTCGCGTCCTATGGTCTCGATTTTATTGAAATCGGACTATTCTAAGCAAAAGTTATATGCTGATTTGAATTTCGACAAAATTTTGTCTATCTTAACCTTCTTGCCTCCCCTTGTACTTGCCATCAGGCTTGTAAAATGTCATCTGCATGTCATTTGACTAATTTGTTCATAACTTTCTTTAGAAGCCAAATTTATTCCATAATTTCAGATGTACTCATAACGCTTGAGTAGGGCTATATTTTTGTCCAAGGGTACATTGCTCTAAATATAATATCTGAGGCTGGAGAGTGAAAACTCTCCAAAATGTCACGTGTCATTTGACATAATGTCATTTGAATGACATTTTGCCTCCCACGCCCCAGATTACATATTAACAGCAATGTATTGTTAGACAAAGTTGTAGGCACATTTAAGAGCTATAAGTTTGTCATACATCATGAATTGATAGCTACCTTCTGAAAAAAGTTCTGGGAAAATTATACAAACGAATGCAAATGACATTTTACAACACTGCTTGCCATTGTACTTCGCTATATTTTTCAACTCACAAAATATAGATATTCACTTGAATATTCACTAATTTTAATAATAAATTTTTGTTCTATAAACACAACAGCTGCAAAAGTAAAAACTACACTAAACAAATGTAATCTATCATCCATAATCCCGATTAAATCGGTATATAAACACTGCTTAATCTATCGATTGATACGTCGATCTAGATGATGTCTATGTACCAGCCGATTAAATAGGTTGAAAATACAAATGATTTGGATGGCACCAGATTTAGTTGGTATTTATGAAGGTTGATTTTTACGACACCCGATTTCGTCGGTGGTAAAAACAGTTGGTTTCGTCGACACCAAGGTCAGCACCCGATTTCGTCGGCGATAAAAACAGTTGATTTCGTCGGCACCCGACTTCGTCGGTGTACCAGCAAATTTCCCATCTGTCAAATGTTTTATGGGGAAGTAAGTATATAATTTTATAATTATTTTATAAATGAGGGAGTCAAACGCAAATGGGTGTAAGTGACAAAAAGTTAGTTTTGAGAAAAACGGGTGCAAAGTTTTTCAATATTTTTTTGCTCCATACAAATTGTATGGAAGTTCAAAAAATTACTAATTTTCTGTGAATTTTCACATTTTTTCTAAGCAACGTACAAATTATATCAACATTTTGCTGCAAAGCTTTAGATCCAAAGCATTTTTTGATGTAGTCAACTCAATTTTTACCAAAATTTACCAAGATTCTAACCCCCTCAAATATTATTTCAGAGAGGATTTGTTTAGAAATTTAGATGTACCTGTGGTTCTAGTTTTCTAAAACTTATAAAATGCATGATTTTTATAATAATTGTTATAGTCGATGTTATATTCTTTCAAAATACTAAGTTCGTTAATAATTTTCTCACTTTATTTAAAAATATCTGATGAGCAATAAATCATGCATTTTTAATCCATTATTGTTTTAATCATTATTGTTGTTCAATAAACGCACAACGCGAACGTTGCATTGTGGACGTGAATGCGTCACGTTCATTGGCGTTGCATTTTAGTACAAAACGCTGACTTCAACGCCCAGCGCGACGCGACGCGCAACGCGCTATTGTGATCCAGCCTTTACTGTTGATTGTGGATTTGGTTTCAAAGTTTTTGGAACATAGCAGGAAATAGTACCAAGCACAAATATTCATGTGTTTTTATAAAACGAATTACCACTACTAATTGAACCGTTTGTTTGAGAAACTGCATATGTAACATTTTTGGCCAAAATGAGATTTTTTTATATTTTGAATCCTCGTCCAAAAATACGTATTCTGGCAAAAAACACGAAAAAAAATTTTGTGTTCAGGAATGTATGAAAAAAAATTCGTTTGTTAGTACTACATAAGTCCACGTACTTTGAAGAGCAATTGTGGAGTACTGCCTAAATTTTTTGCACTGAAAATGCCCCAGGCTGTTGAGTTTTGCCAAAAACTATTGATCTGTATCGAAGAAATTGAAAGATTCGGTGCAAATTTGTTCAAAAACTCAAAGGTGCAGCCCAATCGGGTTGTACGCAAAGGTGACGTTGAACTACGTGGCTTTATATAATGTACAGGTTTTCGACTTTTCTGTTCGATGAGAGAAACCAAGCCCAGGTTGAATCTGTTTTCGTTATTTCTAGACCAATATTTGAAAAAGGGCGTAATAGTTACGCCCTTTTCGAATGTTGGTCTAGATTTATCCTGCGCTTCTGAGATTGAGTGAGCATTACGCACTCTGGTCATAGATATAATTATCAAGCAAATTAGTACTCATTTTATGATTTCTAAAACCCCGGTGGCTCGTTATAGAAAATCACATCGTGAAAGCTGGGCTGATAATTGCGTTTGGTGGTCTTCCTATGGAGGAAGTCAGAATTGACGCGATAAATAAGTTTGATGATAATTATTATTCCTTCATGTGAGTTGCGTCGGACTTTGGACACATAGGAATCTGCAAAAACGAACCGAAGAAAGTTTCCCAGAACACATCCACTGCAGCAGTGAAGAAGATTCCGAGCTTCTCTACTGGCATCAATAGACGTAAGCGAGAAGCTGCCGTCAAACGCCCCCAAGGTTTTGAAAAAAAACGCGCGTGTAAGCTAGCAGAAACGAACTGCACCAGCTGGTGCAGCCCTGTAAGTGGCATTAATTTGACTTCTAGCTGGCTTGAGGTCTCCAGTTCAGTACTGGAATTTCTCATTTTCAATGAGAGATGTCACGCGATGTTTACATATCGTCTACATATAAAGCTATATATGTGGACAAAGAATCAGAAGGAATAAAATTTGGCTGTTACGCCCTTTTCAAATGTTGGTCTAGATTTGTCCCTTGACAGGGCATGAAAGTGTGCAATATTGGCTTTATTTTTGTGTTTATTACCACTTTTAACCCGATGAATTAAAGAAATATGATTAATTTATCGACTAGTCACTATTCTTTGCATATATCTATTAAAATAATTTAGAAATTTTAATTTTAAAATAAAGCACAATATCCTTTCATGACTGCCTTTCATGCGAAATTGATCAAAGAACCCACGATTCTTTCATTTGGTCGCCTGAAATAGAAAAAGGCGCTTTGCTCTCTGTCTTATGACGATCACGACTTATTCCAGTACTGCTCCAGTTAGCCTTGCGAACAAAGGTTCAGAAACCGGAGATGGCGAGTTCGATTCTCGATCCAATCTAGGATATTTTCGGGTGGGAAACATTCTCGACACCCCGAGCATAGTGTATCCATTGTATTTGTCACACAAGATACATATTGAATACTCATGCAATATCGGGCATATAAAGCTTTCAATTAATAACTAAAACAATGCTAATGGATTACTTTGAAAAGCAGGCCAAGTTCCAGTTGGAATGTAGTGCTATGGAAGAAGAAGCTTGCGATACACTTACGAGATTGACTGATTCACCGAAACCTAAACTGCTAAATATTGTTATTATTGCTAAATTGTTAGCAAGTTTTCAATACTAAATATTATCATACCTAAGTATTATAACATACTGGAGTCGGTTTTTACGCAGAGGATGTGGGCCGCGTGAATTAAAACAACGTAAAAAACAGCGTAAATCCCAAAATGTGTCTAAATGAGCCATGGAAATCCCGAAATTCTAGTGAAAACAAAATCGCATAAAAAGCGAATCATGTACAAAAACCGCGTAAAAAATGACTTCAATGTACATCGGTTATGAAGCGTTGACTCTTCCTTGATCGAATGGTCCAAGAAAATTGAAAATCCATCGAGAAACGGCTGAGATATTAACGATCAAAGTCTATCATATTTTCGTGACGTTTTTTGATTTTTCGAAATCGTAGTGTACCCCAATATAGAAAAGACAGACGCAGTTCTACGTCAAAAACAGTTTTTTCTTATTTTCTCGAAATAGTGTAAAATGGACTTATGCAGTTTCTCAAACAAATGATTCAATTCGTCGCCGATTGTATCGAGTCGTATTATCTTCTATGCCGTTCGTAATGGTTATTTTTAAAGGCGGCTTATTGGGCCTGCGTAAACTTCCTGCCTCGTCGGAGGGCCGACGTATTAGCTCTATTTAACGTCCCATCTAACACCAGGACTTGGGCTTGTGCGCTTTGGCGGATCCTGCTTGCGGATACATGCAGCTTTTTATAGAAGTTTAAAAAAGCTCACTGTTAAACCCCACCACATCCTAGGCAGACGCCACAAATCGCAGATGGCCTGGGGAGGGATCGTCAAGCCCTTGGACAAAGTCCCTGTTGCCCCCAAGAAGAAGTATGATTTTGCACGGTATAAATCTGTCGCATGTTATCACAACTCTACATCCCTTCTCTAGCCCAGAAAAGGTCGGCTCTTCGAAAATACTTTTAGAAATTCATTTGAGATTTCTGTGAAATCTATATACCTTGAAATGAATTTCTATCTGTCTGCTCCTTATAGACTCGAAAACTACTGAACCGATCGGCGTGAAAATTTGTATGGGGAGGTTTTTGGGGCCCCTCCCCTGGGGATGGGGTTTCCATACAAAGGTTTTCTGCAAATATAGGTACTTTATTTTGTTGCTTTTTCTTCTTTCTCCATTTTTCGTGGTGTTTGTAAAGGCTTCATTAACCCTCTCCCGCCCATGGTGTCTATGGTGCACCATTAAATTTTGCACCTTCTAACCTTCATCGAATTGTTTCAACAACAAAAAGGAATATTGGACACATCTTTATGGTTCCATCAGAATAGAAATATAATCAATTTTGAGTACAAATAGTGAAACTATTTGTGGTGGTGGCTGGCCCAATTATTACTTCCGGTCTTTTACTATACTTAGTATAGTAATAGTCAAGCATTCGTTCTACATATTACTAATATGGGGGTAAGCGTGGTAAATTGTTATAGAATTTAAAAAGAAAACGAATGCTAAGACCAAGTGCCACTGGATGACTCCAAACGGGCCAGTATAATGTGGGGTAGTCAGGGTTTAACTAAATTAGCTAATAGTATAACTTATTTTGCCACGCACCAATTTCAGTATAATTTGTTTCTACGAATCAAATTCCTAGAAGGTTTTCAGCATTACTTAGCGCAAGAGAGGGTTTGAACTCTGCGTTAAACTGAATTTTATTCGCCGATTCGGGGCGTTATCATGAGTGATCAGCACTCATGGAACACATTGTTTAACGCGAATGTCAGCCGGGTTCGATCAAAAGTGTAAGATTTAGTGTAATTAGTTTAATTATTTTTATTTTTAGGCATCAAACGTTAGGAGCATGTTTTCAGCGTCGCACAGCCCAGGAGAGGGTGTAAGCTCACAACGGTATAGTGTAGGCCGTCCTCGATTGGGGTCCTGTGGGTCGCATGTAGTGGCTGTGCTCAGGGCAGTTATGTGTTGAAAGCGGTTTCGGGGCAGTTAGGATTGAGTTTTAATATAAACAGATGTAGGATTGAACAAAGTTATAACCTTTAAGGTTCATATTGTGGAGACTATTGACAGCCAAAGCGTTGAGGATAAGCTTTTAGTTAGCAACTGAATTAATTTATCCGATTTGGAATCCTAGATTGAATAGTAGGTATATATGGACAATAATAGAAACTATATACAGTTATCATTTTATTAAGTATTGAGGATATGTTTTTGGTTAAGTTGAGTATCAGATGGGCATGTGTGATATCCATTAATAAGACAGAATTATTAGAACTGTATTTTTGTCTTTGTAGTAAGATTAATTACTTACTAATGTTTTGCGGGCCGGCGAGTGGAAGCGGCCCAATTCTTTTATCTACCTCTTTCCAGACGACCAGTGATGAAGAAAATCTTATTGTTCCGGTATCAGCAGTGGTATTCATATTCATAACAACCACCGTCAATACAGGAAGTCTGTGTTCACAACGTGATTACTTCAAGGACAATCCCAACATCTTCTGTGAATTGCAGATAAGTATTGCGTTTATATTTTAATTGCACTGAGCTCGTTCTAATCTGATCGATGAATGAATTTACTTGTCACTAATCAATATCATTAGTAAATTTAAATATTCCCGTAGATTAGAAAAGCAAGTGCATATATTTCTATTTTATGGCAACATATCACAACGAAACGGACCCTTGGGAGCCTTAACCTTAGTAAGATGTTGGGGTCAATATGACCCAAAACGAAACTTCAAAGTAGAATAACTTTTTACCTGATAATCCGATCGTTCTGAAATTTCTTGACTTTTAATATTTTGTGGAAATGAAGCATCTGACATGAAAAAAATATTTTAAGGTGCAACAGGAACGACCCCACAAAAAAAGTTACGAATAAGATGTTAGGGTCATATTGACCCAGAAATGTAAATGCTTATAGAATAGTCGAATTGAAACCGAATTACAAAGTTTACGTACCGTTCGAAAGATAAACTCATCAATTTTGTGGCTATGTGGTGATATCCTGGTTCTGGAGACAATGGCCACCGGGAAACGACTTCCACGGGGACCTTGTCGGTCATAAAAGGGAGCATAAAAATCGCTCCATATATGCCATTCGATCGCTAATTCTCCATATATTCTTTTAAAACGGTAATGTATGGTCCATGAAAGGGCTTCCGACGAAAGTGGCCACTCCTGGTACATGCAAGGTGCCCCCGGGGAACCCGCAGGAGGGGACATTTTCGTTTTAGCACCAAAATATGCCGTGTGGCGGCTCTTTTGTCATGATTTTCCACGAAACAGATGGTTATGCGCTTGAAATCGATAAGTGACCACATTGGCCACTCCTGGTACTTGCAAGGTGCCCCCGGAGAATCCGCAGGAGGGGACATTTCCGTTTGAGCACCAAAATATACCGTGCGGCGGCTCTTTTGTCATGATTTTCCACCAAACAGATGGTTATGCGCTTGAAATCGATAAGTGACCACATTGGCCACTCTTGGTACATGCAAGGTACCCCCGGAGAATCCGCAGGAGGGGACATTTCCGTTTGAGCACCAAAATATACCGTGCGGCGGCTCTTTTGTCATGATTTTCCACCAAACAGATGGTTATGCGCTTGAAATCGATAAGTGACCACATTGGCCACTCTTGGTACATGCAAGGTACCCCCGGAGAATCCGCAGGAGGGACATTTCCGTTTTAGCACCAAAATATGCCGTGTGGCCGATCTGTCGTCATGATTTTCCACAAAATAGATGATAATGCGCTTGAAATCGATAAAAGACCACATTGGCCACTCCTGGTACATGCAAGGTGCCCCCGGGGAATCCGCTGGAGGGGACATTTCCGTTTGAGCACCAAAATATACCGTGCGGCGGCTCTGTCGTCATGATGTTCCACAAAATAGATGATAATGCGCTTAAAATCGATAAAAGACCACAGTGGCCACTCCTGGTACATACAAGGTGCCCCGGGGAACCCGCAGGAGGGGACATTTCCGTTTTAGCACCAAAATATGCCGTGCGGGGGCTCTTTTGTCATGATTTTCCACCAAACAGATGGTTATGCGCTTGAAACCGATAAGTGACCACATTGGCCACTCCTGGTACATACAAGGTGCCCCGGGGAACCCGCAGGAGGGGACATTTCCGTTTTAGCACCAAAATATGCCGTGCGGAGGCTCTTTTGTCATGATTTTCCACCAAACAGATGGTTATGCGCTTGAAATCGCTAAATGACCACATTGGCCACTCCTGGTACATGCAAGGTGCCCCGGAGAACCCGTATGAGAGGACATTTCCGTTTTAGCACGAAAATATGCCGTGCAGCGTCTCTTTCGTCATGATTTTCCACAAAATAGATGATTATGTGCTTGAAATCGATAAGTGACCACATTGGAAACGCCTGGAGCCTATGAGAGGCCCCCAGGGAACCCGTAGAAGGGGGCATTTCCATTTTTACACCAAGTGGTGTTTTCCCATCAAACAGATGGACGTGCGCTCGAAATCGATAAGTAACCACATTGGCTACATTTGAAACCTATGAGGCTTCCTCGGAGAACACGTAGAAGATGACATTTCCATTTTTACACCAACATATGTCATGCGGCGGCTCTTTCGTCGTGATTTTCGTCCAAATAGGTGCCCTCGAAATCGATTATTGACATATTGTCCACCCTTAGAACCTATGAGGTGCCCCCGGGAGCCCGTAGAAGAGTACATTTCCATTTTAACATCAAAATATGCCGTGCGGTGGCTCTTTGTTATTTTTTACCAATGGTCATGTGCTTTGAGTTGATTAGTGATATTGTAAGTAAGAGTAAGCACGGAAATGTCCTCTTCTATGAGCTCTACGACGGTACTTCATAGGTTCCAAAATGGAAAATGTGGTCACTTACTCATTTCGGTATAAAAACGGAAATGTCACCATCTACGGGATCCCCGTGGGCATCTCATTGATTCCAAGAGTGGCTAATGTGGTCACTTATCGATTTCAAGCGCATAATAATCTATTCTGTGGAAAATTATGACGAAAGAGCCGTCGCACGGCATATTTTTGTACTAATACGGAAATGTCCCTCTCTACGGGTTCCCCGGGGGCACCTCATAGGTTCCAAGAGTGGCCAATGTGGTCAATTATCGATTTCGAGCTGAATATCATTCTCATTGGTGGGAAAACACACCAAAAGAGTCGCCGCATGGCATATTTCGGTGCTAAAACGGAAATGTCCCCTCCGGCGGGTTCCCTGGGGGCCCCTGTAAGGTTCCAAGAGTGGCCAATGTGGTCACTTATCGATTTCACTGGCATAATCATCTATTTTGTGGAAAATCATGACGAAAGAGCTGCCGCACGACATATGTTGGTGTTAAAACGGAAATGTCCTCTTTTGCGGATGCCCCGAGGGTACCTCATAGGCTCCAAGAGTAGGCAATGTGGTCACTTATCGTTTTTGAGCTGAATAACCATCTCTTTGATGAGAAAACACACCGCAAGAGTCGCCGCACGGCATATTTCGGCGGTAAAACGGAAATGTCCCCTTCTACGAGTTCCCTGGGGGCCCCTCATAGGCTCCAGGCGTTGCCAATGTGGTCACTTATCGATTTCAAGCGCATAATCATCTATTTCGTGGAAAATCATGACGAAAGAGCCGCCGCACGACATATTTTGGTGTCAAACGGAAATGTCCCTTTCTACGGGTTCCCCAAGGGCACCTCATAGGTTCAAGAGTGGCCAATGTGGTCACTTATTTATTTCGAGCAAATAACCATCTCTTTGGTGGGAATATACACCGAAAGAGTCGCCGCTCGGCATATTTCGGTCTTAAAACGGAAATATCCCATTCTACGGGTTCCCTGGGGGCCCCTGGTAGACTCCAAGAGCGGCCAATGTGGTCATTTATCGATTTCAAGCGCATAATTATCTATTTTGTGGAAAATCATGACGAAAGAGCTGCCGCACGGCATATTTTGGTGTTAAAACGAAAATGTCCCCTTTCACGGGTTCCCCGAGGGCACCTCATAGGCTACAAGAGTGGCCAATGTGGTCACTTATCGATTTCGAGCGCATAATCATCTATTTTGTGGAAAATCATGACGAAAGAGCCGCAGCACCGCACATTTTGGTGCCAGAACGGAATTGTCCTCTCCTACGGGTTCCCTGGGGGCACCTTGCATATACAAGGAGTGGCCAATGTGATCATTTATCGATTTCAAGCGCATGACCATCTGTTTGGTGGAAAATCATGATAAAAGAGCCGCCACACGGCATATTTTGGTATTAAAACGGAAATGTCCCCTTTTACGGGTTCCCCGAGGGCACCTCATAGGCTCCAAGAGTGGCCAATGTGGTCACTTAGCGATTTCGAGCGCATTATCATCTATTTTGTGGAAAATCATGACGAATGAGCCACCGCACGGCATATTTTGGAGTTTAAACGGAAATATTCCTTTCCACGGGTTACCCAAGGGCACCTCATAGATTCCAAGAGTGGCCAATGTGGTCAATTATCGATTTCGAGCACATAATCATCTATTTTGTGGAAAATCATGACGAAAGAGCTGTCGCACGACATATTTTCGTGTTAGAACGGAGATGTCCCTTTACGGGTTCCCTGGGGCACCTGATAGGCTCCAAGAGTGGCCAATGTGGTCACTTATCGATTTCGAGCGCATTATCATCTATTTTGTGGAAACTCATGACGACAGAGCCGCCGCACGGCATATTTTGGTGCTCAAACGGAAATGTCCCTTCCTGCGGGTTCCCCGGGGGCACCTTGCATGTACCAGGAGTGGCCAATGTGGTCACTTATCGATTTCAAGCGCATAACCATCTGTTTGGTGGAAAATCATGACGAAAGAGCCGCCGCACGGCATATTTTGGTGCTAAAACGGAAATGTCCCTTCCTGCGGGTTCCCTGGGGCACCTTGCATGTACCAGGAGTGGCCACTTTCATCGGAAGCCCTCTCATGGACCATACATTACCGTTTTAACAGAATCTATGAAGAATTAGCGATCGAAAGGCATATATGGAGCGATTTTTATGCTCCCCTTATATGACCGACAAGGTCCCCGTGGAAGTCGTTTCCCGGTGGCCATTGTCTCCAGAACCAGCATATCACCACATAGCCACAAAATTGATGAGTTTATTTTTCGAACGGTATATAAACTTTGTAATTCGGTTATAATTTGACTGTTTTATAAGCATTTACATTTCTGGGTCAATATGACCCCAACATCTTATTCGTAAGTTTTTTTTAATATCCGAAGAAGGTTAAGTAAGATCTCGGTCCGGTTGCATCTAAGGAGATCTTAGTGCAGTGCACACCGGACGTGTTGCCCAGTAGACGTATCGCTCAGCGGTATTTAAATACAACGCAGATAGGCTATGGTCAGAGGGTGCGTTGATATTACAAGATTACAAGATTACAAGAAATAGTGAAACTATTAAAAACAATTAACTATTGATTTACAATCAAAAACTTTTTTTTTCGTTTTCCACTAATTTTGGCTATGCCAAATAACTTTTGTTCTAGCATTTTTTTCAAAGATGATTCCTTCCTATTGAAATCTTTGAAAAAAAGTCGTGGGCGGGAAAGGGTTAAGCTACCTTACTGGGGTCGCATTATCTACACCGCGCTGTTGGTGCTGCCACCTTTGGTATAGCTGACATTATTCAGCCGCTGTGTACCAGGCAGACGCTGTTTAAGCCGTACTTCCTGGTGAACATACACTTGAGGCATACCTTCTCACTCTAACTGATGTCAGAAAGTCAACAGTACCCAGGCTACACTATCAGCTAAGTACGCAACCCTTAGCTGGTGGTCTCGCCCAAGATTTTTTTTTTTGTACAGGTTATCCGACTTCGTCAGTGGATGGGAATAACCAGCGCGGGGGGGAACATACGTTTTCAGTGCAATACGTAAACAAACGAGCATAAATTCCATACAAAAATCCAAGATGGTTGAGTTGGGGATATTGACAAGTCAGAACACCCCCAATAAATGCATCCTGGTCTAACCATCTGTCGACCCGTGGAAGCGTGAGATAGAACCTTGTGGGGACCAGTGCTATATTGGACGCCACCAAATGCCATTTACGAAACGACTTCCCTGAAATGCATTGTTCGTAAAATAGAACACGACAAATAAAAATTCATTACTTACCTGGATGGACCATATGAGTTTTAGCTTCTGGTTGAACATTCGTAAATCGCATGAAGAGGACTTTCGGTATAAATTAATTTCATACAAAACTCACGTTTATCATCAGCAATAGAAAACTTAAATAATTTATTAATATCTAGACACTAGGCTCGTAATCTTGCACTTCTACCGCTTCATAACGTTTAAAGTTTGCATTTGTCAAAACTGAAATGGTCCGTGTGGCAATCAAATTGGACGCCAAGCCAAACAATAAATTATCGCAAATTGTGCTTGCCTAGCATTTTTTGTGTAGGAATTTGCGACAGAAGACACGAGTTTCACCAACTGGTTACAAATACTAAATGTTAGTAAAGTTAAATTCGTCGTTCATAAAATGAATGAAGATAGAAAATAAATATTGGAAACGTAAAACCTATTCTTGCACAGTGCAGTTAGATCTATGTATGTAACGTTGGTTAAATGTGATCATTATTCAACGTCTCAGACTTTTCGTACAATTTACATCCAAGTATTTCGGGTAGAATGTACTAAACGGTTCCTAAAATCGATTTTACTAGACAGCTTGCGATTTAACAATATTCAATATATATTTTTAAATCAGACAGTTTCTAAAATTCGAAATAAGAATTTAATTTTTACAGATGTTCCTGAATTGTCTATTAATGTGCGATGTATCATGGACAAACAGGGAGAGGAGTTTTTTTTGGAGGTAGAAAAGGGTATTTTTTGGGAAACATCCATATCACACATGAAACATCATTTGCACAGTACAAAAATACAGATAGGTTTGTTAGTAACGTTGAAAATATAAACAAGGTTAGAATCAGTGGTCATGCAACGATATCTGCATAAAGTGCCAATTGTGTGACCCGTCGCAAGATACGAAAGTGAGTAATTTTGATGCTGTTTGTGTGAGAGACTATAAATTGCGCCGCGCTCGCTCCGAAAGAGATCCTTAAATACTACTCTATATAATAATGCCTAAACAGTAAACACTATAAAAAGGTGCATCCTTCGCGGATTCGAGTTTTTGTTCACGCGTTACCTTTTGCTACCAGAGCAATTTTGAGTTGATTCTAAACGAACGTAACCCCCTTGTCACAGGTCTGATTGATAATTAATCGTCAAAGTCGATATCGGAATCGTCCGAATCGTACCCACCGCGGATGGTCTTTTTCGCGTTGTAGCCGGTCTTCTTCTTTTTCTTGTCGTCAGGTGGGGTCAGCAGGTCTCCCTAAAATAAGATAAATTGCTCATGTTAGCTACAACAGAATGAGAAAATATCACAATGCCTAAACTTACGTTGTATTCAATCGCACCCGATTGTGCGATGCGCCACTCCAGCATCTCGGTGCTGAAATCGTCACAGTTGCCCAGATCGGTGAACCCAACGATGTAGTCCTTCGTTTTGCTGTCCTTGATCAGGGCTATGCTAGGGATGACCTTGATCCGCAGCCGTTGCGTCAGGAAGGGGCATTTTTCCGCATTGACCTTGCAGAACTTGGCCTCGATGTGCTTCGTGGCCAGAATCTTGAGGTGCATGTCCACGATCCGGCAGCGGGGCGTCGAGTCTCGATAGAAGTGGCACACGATGTTGGCGGACTTTTTGCTCACCTCGAAGAACTCTTTCTCATCCGCCAGTTCGCAGTACTCGCCATGTCCCTGTTGGAATCATATCATTTATTAATGTTTATTCTTACATCCTTAATTCTAACCCAGAAGTAAATTTACTCACATTATTTTTCCATTCTTGTCGCTGATTGGCTTGCTTCTTAAGCTCTTTGATTCTCTGTTCGCGGAGCTTCTCCAGATCCTCGCCACCGAGGCTGTCAAGACGGGAAAGTTCATTGTCCAATTGTTTCTCCAGTTGAACGGCAGCGGATATGAGAGAACTCTGTAACACTTGCTCCATGATCTACCAGTGGGAATACCTGCAAAAACAGATGACCTGATTATACAAGCATCAGTTTTTCAAATTTTACACCACCCACACATGACTTTTCATTTGAAATTTAGTTGGTTCAGAAGGCAAAACTTTCAAAGAAGGAAGGTGATTATCACCCTTATTCTTGTTTACGTCCGTATCTGACTTTCGAACGAACGAATCGATTCGATCGAGTTCGAAAATGCTATTCCCGTTTTCGTTCGAATGCTCATCGAATAAGATTCGTATGCGAAAAGTGTTACCCTATCGACCAATATTTTCGCAACAATTCTGAGCTGTCAAAAATCGAAAATAAACAAAACATTGTTATTGTTACCACTATACCGTCTGATCGGTCTGATAAGTTTGTACAATTCCTAATTTATTTGCTGCTTTGCCGCTTTCACGGTCTATCGGTAAGATACAGTTCTATTTATTGGAGGGTTCTGCCTCAGCCACGAAAAGGGATGGAATAAATCAGGGAAAAACAAGGACTCGCTCCACAAGTTACCGCATTTGCCCATCTGCCAAGAGAACTATACACACTTGTCGCATACCTATGATTGATAGATCTCGCGATTGGAATGCGAATAAGCACAATCCCGTCAACAAATATTGCAGGATGCAAGGTATGTAGGAATTTGATATATTTCTAATCTTGTTTCCTTCACTTAAAAGCATTTTTGTTGCAGCTTCTCAGCTCAAAATCTACAACAGCAAACGCATTGCGTAGTCCTGTTTGTGTCCTGAGCTGCTGGAAGTCGCTTAAAGGTATTCCCACCACGCTCGTTGCTGGCAAAAAAGAACAAGCAGGATGATAGAGACATCTAGCGATTTTAACCTGCTCATTAGACAGCACTATTATTGTTCTGTTCAAGAGGTTCAAGACTTTTACTTAAATACAAGGCTGATCGAATCAAAAAAGCAGTACAATAGAGCCATTGAATCAATCGGATCCCGGAGGACAATGTGAAAGATAAATTGGAATGGTAGAGATGAAACCCAACAAGTTGAATTTCTGATTTGTACAATATTGCCCACTTAATAGAGCAGAAGGGAATCGAGTGACTAAGCGGTAATGTGTACTCGCAGCACCAGAGCACACCATGCTCATTACGTTTGGGGATGACAGTGTTAAGTTGTGGATAGTAAAAAGAGTGTGCTCGGCAGTGTTTGAAGGCTCGTCGTGAGTCGTACACACTGATTACTACGTAATAACGTACGATAACGTATTTCGACTTCCTTAATGTCAAGTTATGTTGACAAGTTCAGTTAAATCAATTTGAGAAAAAAGACAGAATAACTGCCTTCAACCAGAGGTCGCACAGACTGAACACTTTATGCTTAGCATTAGACAACGTACAGGACATCCACCCAACACCCCAGGAGGACCAGTGGAGGATTGTTTGCTTTATGAAAAGTTTTCTTCTTACCAGGGCGGGAATCGAACACACACTCCTCAGGAGACGTTTTGGGGATACTGTTCATTTGGTTTGCGTAATCGACACTTCGATTAGCCAAGATTAGTGGAGCCAAGTGCGGATATAGAAGTATCACGATCATTTGAAATATGTGAGGTTTTGATTCTATATACAAAAGGAAGCTGGTTATTTTTATTTTTTTTGCAACTCTTCTAAAATCGAAATTTACGTACTTAAGCATATTAGATACATAGCTATAAAAACGTATTGATTTTTTGTTGACATCTAGTACTAATGCACAATGACGGTGAATTTTCTATCATGATCAGACATAAACGTATGCTCATTCCTGTACTTTGCTCCACATAACTTTCATCGTAGAAATGGATACAGTGATGCTGGCTATCATGGCTGAGGAGGAAGAAAAGGATACTTTGCGAAGACAACGGGCTAATTTACGGAAAAGGAACGACCTTTCAGAGATGTGTGATACTGAGTAAGACATTACATGTAACATTCATTCATATTTAGGTGATGATTATTGGTTATGTAGGTGATCAAGAAACTATATAGTGCTTTTAATCGCCCACAGTAGTATTTCCATTCACAATATTATTTGATATTTGCGATCATGGACATAAATATTTCTTTTACACCCAGTTTTTTTTTTACACGGTTTGGTTTTAGTCGTTTAAGACCTTCAGCGTCAATGAAACAATGAGTTAACCCCACGAAAAAAATCAAAGAAAATTTAGTGGGTATTTAAAAAGCTGTGAAAGTTTAGGTTAATCGAGAAATTAATGAATTCCAACCTGGTGTTGAACTTAATCTAGAATTAAAAAAACACCCAAACAAAGATTAAAAAAAAAATGAAATCCAACCGCGTAAAAAAAGTCTGGGTGTATTCATACCATCGTCGGGGGTGACAATGGGTCAAATGGAGGTGAGAATAGGTCATTTTTTCAACTTCATAGAATGCTTGTAGAATAGAGTTAATGCATCTGAGAATAAGAAAACTAAAGTAATCCGACCTCCAGACTGTTGGTGAGGGCGCTGACCCATTCTCACCTCCAGACCCATTTTCACCCCCGACGACGGTATTCTGAAAATGGAGCTTTTTTTAGCTCCCGTGTAAAATAAAATTTATATTGCAGGTTCATTAAAAACTTCAGACTCAATAAAGAGGCCTTCCAATATATTCTCGATGAAATCAAAGACGATTTCCCTTCTCAAAAGCAAGGAGGTCTCAGTGTGGAGCGTAAACTTGCTGCATGTCTTCGCTTCTTTGCTGAAGGCAGCTACCAACACGGAACAGGAAAAGATTTTGATATCGCTGTAGCTCAATCAACATTTTCGAAAATTCTGTCCGAAATGCTGGTTGTTTTGGAAAGAAAGATTTGTCCACGCTGGATACAGCTTCAAATGACTGACGAAGAAATGCGTCATGCGAAACGTTACTTCTACAACAAATCTGCAATTCCGGGAGTGGTAATGTGTGTTGATGGAACACATGTTAAAATTTTACCTCCGAAGGTGAATCGCAATCTTTTCTTCAATCGCAAAGGATTTTACAGTCTCAATGTTCTGTTGGTAGGCAAATTATCTATGCTTTGTTAACCCGTAATTTACCAATACGAACTTTTAATTTTGAAAACCATGTGTCTCGGAAGTTTTTAGAGGTTTTCGCTTACAATTTCACTAAAATCGAGGGGAATATTTTTACTTTTACGCACATGCAAAACCTCGCCTCCCTACCCTCCCTCCTTTTTATGGTTGAGAAAACTAGGTGCTATTCAATATGACTCAATCGTATGAGATTTGTGCAAATATTGTAACAAGAACTATCTTAAGGCATCCAATACATCTGGAATATAGTGGTGAAGTTGCTCTGAATGAATGAAAATTTTATGTGCATGAAGCATGGACCTATAATAGTAATCATCATGAATTGTTTATAAGCATTTACAAGGGCTCTAGGAACTTATATAGCCACGTTGAGTTACTATTGGTTCGTTACAAGGGGTGGTTGACCTAGTAGACTGCCGTGAATCGCATATTTGTCCCATATGAATAGGAAACCCAGCAAAGATGGGACAGATATGCGATTCACGGCAGTAGATCAATTAACTCTATTCCAAAACAATTTAGACAACGAAGAACATCTACGACGGACCTTTTTGTATTGTAAAGTGTTGACTATGGACTAATATGAACGCGCTGGGTTAGTATCGGTTAGATGTCAGGCGTAAATGACCTGGTGTAAATGACCTGGATCAATTGAATCTACATTCCTACATTCTGCATTACGCCGTACGTGAAACTTGAGGACAATCTTACTATCGAGATGATTTTAGAAAGCCTTTCCCCTCGTATGGCACTCTCACAATCGCCTACAAATCCGGTCGGACGACGAGCTAGTCAGAAGGAAACTTATGGACGAGGCAGCGAAGTCAAGATTCTGGATCGAATCCGGAGCTGCATACCTGCCACGATAGCAAGAAGAAGACACCAGTCGAATGCAATTATTGTAGAAATCCTGGGCACAAACAAAAGAAATGCCGGAAACTCGCAATTCGAAAAAGTAACCTGAACAAAAAAAAACCTACTGAAAAGAAGGAAACAGCTCTGTCAAGCCGTGGGTCATTATAACGACAGTGAGCGGGACCAAAGTTCTTCAGGGAGTTACGAAAAAGTGACGTCTAGTCCTCAACCGGGTGTCCTACGAAAGGCTGAATACTCATAAGGCTGAACTCAAAAGGCTGAAATCCCAAAAGGCTGAAAGTCCCAAAAAGCTGAACTGTATCGAAAGGCTGAAATTAATGGGATGAAATGAATCCCAACCATACGATGTGTTGTAGCAACTATGTTGGGTGGTTGGATAGTGAATAATAAATAAAAAAAAATAGATAAAGAATAGAGTATGATGAATAAAGAATAAAAAATCAACAATAAAGAATGAAAAATGAAGAATGCAGAATGAAGTATGCAGTATGAAGAATGAAGAATAAAGAATAAAAATTGCACAGAGAAGAAGGGAGAAGACGGAAGAAGGGAGGAAGAAGACGGAAGAAGGGAGAAGGAAAAAAAATGAAAAATTGAAGAAAGAACATAGAAAAAGGAAGAAAGAAAAAGTAAGATAAAGATGGAAGAAGGGATAATGATGAAGCAAGAAGTAACAAGTAGAAAGGAAGACAGAAGGAAAAAGGAAGAAAGAAGATGGAAAAGAGAGAAAGAAGACAACAGAAGGGAGAAGGAAAAAAGTTGAACGATTGGAGAAAAAACATAGAAGAAGGAAGAAGGAAAAAGTAAGATAAAGATGGAAGAACGAATAATGATGAAGCAAGAAAAAAAAGGAAGAAGGAAGACTGAAGAAGGAAGGATAAATATGAAACAATGAAGAAGGAAAAAGAAGTTGGAACATGAATTAAGAAAAAAAGAAAAGGAAAAAGTTAAGAAAAATAAGAAAGAAAAAGGGAAAAATAAGGAAACTGAAGCAAGAAAAAACAGAACGAAAGAAGAAAAAAGATGAAGAAACAAAGGAAAAGGAAGAAAGAAAGAAGAAAGGGCGAACGAAAGAAAAGGAAAAAAATTTGAAAGAAGAACGAAGAAGGTAGAATGAAGAAAGAATAGAAAAATAGGAATAAGGAAAAAGCAAGAAGAAAATAGGAAAAGGATGAAGGTAGTGGAAAGAAAACAGAAAAGAAAAAACAAGGAAATGAAAGAAGGGAGAAAGAAAAAAAAGGGGAAAAAATAAGGAAAAGGAAAAGAGAAGAAATAAGAAAGCAAAACTAAAGGAAAGAATGGAGAAGGAAGAAAAAGAACAAAGAAAAAACCAGAAAAAATAAGTAGGAAGAAGAAAGAAGGAACAACGAAGAAGGAAATAGGAACAAGGAAGGAGGCAGACTTGGCATTTACTCGCACAATGAGCTCAATGAACGAAAAAAGTTCATCAAAACGAGCAACACGGTTATGATCAAAACATAAAAAATGCTCTTCGTTGCGGGAAAAATGAGGAGCGGCTCTCTTTGAGAAAAACCGATTGTCTCAATGTGCCTCTTTGATGAGCATCATTTTTGTTGTTCTTTCCAACTGAACGTACAGAGAAATGGTAGCACACTTAGTAGTAAAATTCTTCTTTATTTAATCATTATCTGTTCTACAATTATTTTTTACATGTAGTGTTCGGCCGGCTTGGCCCTCCAACTTTAATTGGAATTTTTTTGTTTATATTGTTATTTAAGTTTTAAGATATGATATATCATGACGGCCTTTAGGAGGCGCTAGTGTGAAAAGCCACTTCTGTCATACCATCGCTACCCGCATAACAGCCTCACACATTCGTACCTTTATGAAACCAGCATGAGAATAGCGACCGAGTATAGCATCCATGAGCGGGTAGAAATGAATACCATTCTATCTTTACATTAATTATTTACAAGAACCAAGAACAATAAAGTCTTATTCCTTTCTATGTTACTTCAAAACTTTTTGATCTGTATAGACTAAAAAATCTAGGAACTTTTTTCAAATAGACGTAGCTGTATTCGACCTTGAAAATTGAAACGACTTATAATCTCTTTATTCAGCATATTTCATTCGACTGACTTTTCTACCCCATAGATCTCAATCTATTCTTTCTATTGGATTTGGGTACATTGGCTGAAAAAAATAGTTTGAATTAAGAGCACAATCGCCATTCCAAACATCCAGGTCAGAATAAATTACGCCTTATTTGAACAAAGTTCCTAGAAATAAGAATTCCGTATAAAAATTAAAAGACAACAAGAAGTCGTAAGAAGGTTTCGAATCATTTAAATTTGTGCCCCGATTAACGTCAAATATGACTTTTTACTAAAATTGGATTCTCACGATTTTTCAGCCTTTTGAGTTTCAGCCTTATGTGATTCAGCCTTTCGTGGAAGACCCGCACAACACCGCACAACGCACGCCCCGTTTCTCGTTCAAAAGCAAGCTACAGTGGTTCTCGACGCGGCCGGTTGTCACATTCTTTATGGACATACCACCATAGCTGTAGCATCTTGGAAGCAAGATCACTTTTGGTATCGCACATAATGGCACCGGAATCAAAAAGCAATCGACCACTTGCAGAAGGCCTAGTCTGAATCAAAGTGAACAGAACCAATGAACCTGGTTCATACGGTTGTCGAAGGTTTTTGGCTGCAATGCTTTAGATCACATCAAAAGATATTTTAGTTAGGGTAACAGTTCCGATAGTCGTGGGTGTTCCTATAGTTGCGGTAGTACGGTTTGCAGAGAATTTAAAAATTAAACGCAGTAACCCACATCACCGATCAATTAGTCGACCTGGCATAACACGATGGAAACAAAAATAACATTGAAATTTCATTTAAACTGGTAAAGTATCTTTAAATTACTTAATTTTTTTCTTTCCCTTGCACCAATAGTTGCGATAGTGTTCCAATAGTTGCGAATCCCGTATAAATACTATGGGATTCGCAACTATAGGAACACGAATAACAAAATACCGCAACTATTGGAATACTGTACCAATAATTGGAGGATTGATTTTATGTAACAATAAACGATTTTGATGAAATTATGGCACGCTTCGGATAAAATAGAGAGAATGAGCTTTCGGATGCACTATCAAGGTAAGGGAAATGAAGTATGGATTAGGAGTTATAGAGAAATTAGTGTTGGAACGTGCTTAGTTCCTCCACTATTGGATATTTTGCCCTACCAGATAAAGATTGTCGCTGTCCGGAACATAATTTGCTGGCGAGGATAGGGGTGGGACGTAAAGTTGATCGATGAAGTTGGGGCGAGGAACAGGACGGACGTTTTGAAGGGTTCCAGTCAAGAATTAAATTCAAAGAGAATGAAAAAGTATCTCACTTATCAGCTTTATATGAATATACGATATGTAGCATACCGTGAGAGACTTTTTTCACAAGTTGTCATGAGTCATGACAAAGAACTGATTCGGGAGGCTATAACTCATGATAAATTTCTTTCGAAAAATGCTCCAAACACGGGGAGCACTGGGTCTTATGATGCATTTCCACTTGTTCTACACAGCTGTGCGGTTACCAACACAAAATAAGCAAGAACAAAGCGAGAATCATCACTTCTCTGCGGGGGCTGCCTTTCCGATTCTGTTTTTCGCACTTGTATACAAGTTTGATAAATTTGTTATCATGGCTATTTGTGATTCGGAACAGTTTTTGCCTTTTTTATCGTTGTTCGTTATCTATTGAGAGCGATTTCTGCAAGCTCTGGTTTCAGTAGAGGAAATAAAGGCAAAGAATTTATTTTTGATGTAGGTCATCTACAAGACCGTTTAGTTGGACCCGCGGCTCAATCTGAAGCATTACTGAAACTTAAATCGACGCGGAGGATGCTTAAAGCTACGACACAGCGGATGAAGATTCGACTCAAACGGTGGACTAGTCGTTCGTTGCATTTCGGTGATCCAAGACGGTCTGCGCGTCTAACAAAGGTTGTTTCACCTCACTGAATTTGAGTAAGACTATGCCGAGATTTTCGAAGGTGTACTTCAAGCAATCGCCCGGCTTCGATCGGAACGTATGGCACCGTCTCAAGCGTTGCATTTATGGGCTCGAACAATCCACCCGAGCTTGGGACACACACAACGATCAATGGAGTGCTTAGGTGAGTCCGAAATTGCAACGGGAAGCAAAGCTTCATTCATATTATATATATTTCGATGACGAGCAACATTGTGTCGACAAAATAAGAGTTCGTCACTTGAAAATGGTCAATTTTTGTGCTACGTTATTAATAGATCTTACCATACCTCAAAGCCTCAACGATGGCTGAATTCGTTACGCTAGCGGACGGTTGTCAGTATTTGGTACCATGGTATCTGATACCGAAAATTGCAAACGAGCCCTGCCCAATCCGATCATTGTTTGGAAAGATAATCAATCGTTTTTAAATATTGTAGTATCTCTTTACTCATTGCAATTATTTTGACAAATGGGTACATCTGAAGAATGGGTTCTTTATCCTTTTGCGTTAGTTTTGATTCAAATTACAAAACATGACTCATATTGCCCCGTAACGCTGGGTAGACACTTTTGCGTGGTGTGTTACGGTGTAAGATCTACCATGGTTACATTATTGTCAGCTACAGGCAAATCCTGACCCAACGAATATCTTCCCCAATATTCAACTCCGTAGTACTTATGAGGGTGTCGCTGAGTCGGGGACCTCTCATTAAGTAAGTACTATATCAACACTTCCTTCCCCTCCCAAGTTTCGGTGAAGATGGGCGTGGCCAGGAGTAGTAATCCTCATGCTTTTGTGATGTTTATCCTAGATTGAAATCATGGACCACACCCACCTTGATTTCTGATAGCAATCTGAATAAAGATTTCAAAAGAAAAACATGAGTATCACTAGTGTCCAATCTGCAAAGTACACCGTACTATGCTTTGCTAAATTACAAAACATGACTTATATTCCAAACAATCGTGAAAAGACGCTACGTGGGTATCGAGCCTTAGATGAAATCATCTACGCCTTTGCTCTATCGTTTCTTTCCGGGAAATTGCTTGCTTTGAAAGGAGTCTACTCTGTCATTTTTTTCCGGGGAAACGTACTTAGAAGACAAGCAAATGTAAATAACGGAATTCAGAGTAATGGGTTGAAGCTTTTTGTTGCTATACTATCCTCTTCCCAAAATTAATTTCCAGCTAAGAACTGAGATAAAAATCAAAATTTCAAATTATACGCAGCCTGTCTAGTAACATCAGATCCTTCGGAAGCAATAAAATAAAACAAAATAAAGAGGAAAAGAAAAGATAAAAAATCAAACAGGGGAAAATAACAAATATTGAACTAAAAAATAATGAAAGTTGGAGAAAAACCAAAGAATCTGGTGAAGAGAGATAGGAAAAATAGGAAGACATGAATTATAAATAAGATACGTAGATGAAATTGAATAAAATTAAAAAAAAACGTGGAAAACTTTCGGGTGAATCATATTAAAATGATTTGGATTTGGATAATGGATTCGACCCACGACCTCAATACTTTTACGTTAGTAAAGGGTTTACGAGGAGTACAAAATTTTAGAATGTTCCATTCAAAAAGCGTAACGAAAGGGAAATGTGAGAGTGAGCTATTTTTGCGTGACGTAATACATAAATTTATTCTAATTTATGATATAAAAATAAATTTGACTGCGCCTTAGAATTGGCCTTATGGCGAATGGAGTTCCTAAAGCGTAGAATAACAAAACTACCATTCCTTAGCCTAGTCGGAAAGGAAAGGAAGCAACAAGCGATTCTCGGATTCTTCGCAAAAGTGGACGACTAGACTTCAGAGATACCGGGAAGCGTATAGTGAGAAAACAGAACACACAGCTCTATAATACCGCTCCTAGCTGGAGCCAACAACATTATCAAAAGGGGCAGCAGCTCTAGCGCTAGTTGCACGATCAGTTTCCGACACAACCCGAAGCACATGATTCATGTTTCTGCATTTTGCGGTTGATCGAAACTGTTTGCCACCGGAAAATTATATATAAATCATTGCCGATGTATTAAATTTTTGATTCGCATAGGTCAGTACTTACCAGTTTGATGATTTTATTGAAATTTAGCTGATTTTCCGGCTCCCGTTAGATTTTACTTGCTGCAACAACTTTTTCTCACTTTCGACAGATTGACAGAACACACACGCTTAGTTTACTCTACCTATTTATGGGTACTTGATTCACCCATATTTGAGTATACCATAATTATGGGTGAAATATACCAATAATGTTAGTAAAGTTTACTTATAATGTTTGTAAAGCTGCTTCACCCAAATATGAGTAAATGAGTTTACCCATATTTGGATGAAAAATAAAACATTTTCGTTCCTCAGTCGAGATCATGGATACCGGGTGTGCTCCTCGCAGTCGTGTTATTAATTCCTTCGTTAATGTGGAATACTTGTATTTAAAGATCTTTTTTTCATGTACTGGTGAGTATTCAATTAAATAAGTGACGACAATGGTCAGAAACATTTTATTTATAATTTTACGAACATTTCCTTTCGCAATTTCAGATTTTGATTTCGGCCTGACATCGACCACTGGAAAATCGCAGGCTGTAACAATGGATGTTACCTTGCGAGAACTTGCGAATAAATTCATCATAAGTGCAAAACAGGAAATTCAGTGGAGTTATTAGCGACTGCCAGAATGAAGCGAAGGATGCGATTTCAAATAAACCATTCTATCTATATGGTGGGCTGCAGATTCACGTTAGCGCTACCGGTCAATCATCAACTGGTCGTCAACCGTGGACACATAAGCTGCCCAGAATAAGATGCAACATTAGTGATATAAGCAGTAGGTCTCCAGCAACGAGCGCAACAATATACTGCTTTCGAAAATAATAACAGTTTCGGCTTCTCCAGAAGGTTTTTCATCGCAACATTTCCTATATGTATTACATACCAGTAATTCCTTGAATAATGATCCTATTTAGTTCATTCTCCCATATTAAATTTGCATAAATAAAGATAATTTTTGTCCCGTTATTTTATAAACATTTTCATTTCGTATTAACAAGAAATCGGAACTTACAAAATGCAATTTTTTATCCCTAATAGAAAAGACTCCCTAAGTAAAAGCTCAAGAAAGTACCTAAATTTGGGTAATATTCACCTATAAACTGCTCCTATAATGAAATACCCAAATATGGGTAAACGGTGATTTACCCATATCTAGGTATGTGCACTTTTTGGGAATTTTAGGTACTCTTCACCCATATTTGGGTGAATTGAAGTAAGCGTGCAGGCAACTCCTCCGCACTTCGCGTTTCGGTCGAAATCGGTCTAAATTTTTGACAGGGGTGAGTGAGAGAATACCTTCTTTTAATTCGCTTTGACGCAGCCGCGCTGTTGCCATCTAGCGGCGACGGACGTGTGCGTGAAATCACTGTTTTTCAACATGGTGAAGTATAGGAAGTGTATTTTTAAATGCTTTTAAAATCTTATTAACAATGATATGTTGAAAACTTTAAAATACATAGGGATAGAATTTTGAAAACGTACATGTTAGGCTCCTTATCTACACATGTTTTTTTAATCAGAATAATTCAACTTTCGTGTTACCTATATAAAAGTAAATTAAATTTCTAACCCAAAAAAAATGAACAATTTTTGGCTAAAATGTGTTTTAACGCTTTAATAAGCATTTTAAAATTGACGTCCTATATCCCTTGCTGGGTGAAATAAAAAAGCATCAGCCGGCCCCCATTTTGTTTTCTCGCTTTCGTCAAGGCCAATGAATCGACTGCTTTGAGCGTGCTTACAGCGGCACACAAGGAGTTAACTTTCTGAAATCAGTATGGCGAAAGGCATCTAAGGTTCGATTTCTCAAAACTAAGCACTTTAATCGAAAAAATATTTGGTATGCGTAGTAGCGGACACCATCCCTCATAACCGGTACCAAATAGTTTTTCATGAAAAGTTCCTAATTTTGAGAAAACCAGCGTTAGATGTCTTTCGCCATACAAATTTCTGGCGGTTAACTCTTGCCGGCTATTTTGTGCATATACTATAGCGCCTGGATGTGGCTGCGGCGAGTAGAAAAGACCTTTCCCGTCCGACCAAACACCTATGTTTTGTATTTTATCCCAAAACATCCTTGAGTTTAGATAACATTGCGCATAAAATAAGCTGTTTTTATGAAACCGTTATTTTCTTACAATTTTTTCAAAAAATTAACATCGTCTGTTTTATGAGGTGAATATGTCTGCCAGACGATGGTGATCATATGATATTTAGCATATTTGGCAACACTTGACTTTGAAATCAACTACTTTTTCTGGCAACTCTGTATCATGTTTATTTAGAATTGAACTGTCAAAACCTGCAAAGCAACTTTACAGCTGCTTCAAAATTAATCGTCTGTTGGAAATCGGAAGTATCGGTGTCTACTCGAGTCGTTCCGAGTTTCCGCGTTTTTATGCATTTATATGGAACTGAGCTCTGCTACGCCCCGTGCTGCTACAACAGTCATACATAATTGGTGTGGACAGTTTTTCTCGTCGCGAGTTTTGGTGAAGTCACATCCGATGCGATGTGTTTATAATGTAAAATTTGATATCGGGAGAGCGATTCGGAATTGGGTCGCTAAACGCTGGTGGCCGCTAAACGTTACCGTATTTTTCTTTTCGTTTCTCTTGTTTTGAGTGTGCAAAATTACGTGTCGAACAATCGCAGCCTGTGTCCCTGCACTGGGGCACTCTAGAGTTTGTTTTTGTGATTGTAAAAGAGTGAATAGTGCTCCGAAAAAGAACAACATCAGTAGCAGCAAAAGTGAGAAAATAACCACCAGCTCCTCCGCCTCGTCACCATCAACAGTGATAATAATGACCAACAACAAGAACCCCAAGAGAAGGGCTCGAAGCTGAAGCGGGCATTTTCGATGTCGCGGATTGGCAAGAAATCGGTGGTGGAAAAATCCGCAACTGGAATGTCAGCAGTAATGACAATGATGACAAGTACAACCGGGAAGTCATGACCTCAAAGCAGAAATCCATCAACTCACTGATGCCATGATCTCGGTTAGGAGGAAATTCTGAGTAACTTGCTTATCCGATATATCTACTGACAACTTAATCTATGTTTTGGGATCATTGCATTAAATAGAGATTAAAATGAGATATATCTATACGGGGATCGGAATGTGTTGCTGCAAGGCGTTCAACAGGCACAGATCCTGTTCAACATGGTCGTATACGATGAGCTGCCCCTGAAGACGGAAGAGCGGGTGGATGAAACGAAGATTCCAATGGTGCTAGATCGGTAGATGCAGCAATCGGTTCTGTCCGTGTATGGAATTTCCGACAAAAGGAGGAAGTGAGTCATAGCATTTTTTTAACATTACGTACATAAGTTACCGTACTTATTTTCTATTCTTCTTAATCCAGTCGCCTTACTCTTTGTAAACTGGTGACTCACGGCAAACGCTTCGTCGGCCAAGGGATCACTTCCAATAGAAAGATTATTTCCAACATGCACGTAATCAAGGAGCCGGATTGCAATTCTCGTTACGATTGGATAGTTTTATCATCTCATCAACCCCTGTCAAATTGCTCGATAATTCCATCTATCGTCAAGATCAATCGTTTCCGGAAATGTTCTCCATCAAGGAAACCATCACAATACGCACCACTAGATTATACGAGTGGCAAAATGGGTACCCCATCAGCTGGCAGTTTGAATTCACCTCATCCACACGGTTTTGTTGCACTGCGCTCCAGATTCGGTTGCCAACATGTTCGAGACTTCGATGACTGACGACCAGCAGGAAGCACGGCAGCAGTATGGAGTGAGTATTTTGAATCTGTGACTATTGCAACATCACTAATTTTTGCATATTTTTTTTCTCAAGGACGACGTTAAAGATCTTCCGGCTTCAATTACTGTACAGGCGGTGCATACCGACAGCAACTAAGGAACAAAGAGGGAAAGAGTCGCACCCACGAAAGGTTCTCAACATGATATGGAGTGAGGCACACGTACCTACCTGGGAACCTGGTCGACACACCTCTATGCATGGCGTATTGTAGATTTCTATAATCATCTTGGGCAATGTTTCTCTAGTGTCCCTAAACGTCTCAAAATCCGTTTCCACCTGATGCAGCCAGCCAGCGTGTTCGTGACCAAAGCCCAGGAGCATATGCGACCGTTTGATGATAGTGCCGTTCCACTAAACGCTAGATCTTGTAATCGCTCTCTATGGTAGAACAAAGTGCATCACCTTGCTTCAATCCATCTTTTACACTGCGTCTGCAACCTGAATACTTCTCGCATAACTTTTAAAAAGGACCTAAGTAACATTTTTTCCATGAATTAATTTGAGTACTGCAATCAAACGCTTTCATATTAGCCTGTCAAATGCAATATTCAAATTAATTCATGAACAAAAATGTTACTTAGGTCCTTTTGAAAAGTTATGCGAGACTTGATTTTGAGAGATTTTGAGCGACCACATATTGCACGTATCAGCCTAATCAGTTTCACAAACGGAAGCACACATATGCTGTCCCTATTCACATAAGACCATGGGACATGCATATCAGTTTTTTTTCAGCTTGAGTGATTTGCCGTTGATTTTTCGAACCCGTTTTGCTTGGAGAAACACTAAACATATATTTACTTTTACATTATGTTAAAAAAAGAGAAAAATACAAGTTTATTCTTTACCACAAACTACAAATTTAGATTTTTATTAATACACCTGACGACGCAGTTTGCTTATCTTTTTTTGTCCATTGGAGGAAGACGGGGCAAGATGAACACCCTTTATTTTACCGCTATTGTGCCTTTTTCTCTCTAAATAACCGCACACACTGTTGAACTTCGTCGGTGGTTAAACCATAGCCCAGCAAAACATTTGACACTAAGGACATATTATAAAAATAAAAATTATCTGAAATACAGATAAATTACCAAAAGCTGGTGAGAACTTGGTTTTTGCTATAAGAATTCAGCATTAAAAAATAAAGTTTTTTAAAACATATGATATGTCTTCAAAGAATATTTTAAGGCAATTTCAAATATTTACAGTTTAATGTTTGACCATGCTTATATTTTTTCTCAAATGGGGCAAAATGAGCACAACATAACTACTAGAACTCTTTTGTACAAACATGATTTACTGTGCGCTGAATCTGTTATGTAACGTTCATTATCAAATTTACTGAAATTATAAACTGATTTCTGTTATTCAATGTAATTTTGATGGTGTCAATAAAAATAATAACTTATCAATCCCATAAACAGTTTTATTGTTTTAATATGGGCAATGCGCATTAGAAGCTATTATATTTGGTAAATATTGATGCTCTACTACTTTTCAGTTGGAAGAATTGATTTTTGGATCGTAGATATGGTCATTTTTCCCCGTAGTTTATTTGAACTAGTCATAAGCAGAGTATTAGCTAAGTCACATTTATCGGAAATACCGTTCTTTTAGACATTTGCGTTCTGGGCTAGATGTTAGATGAGATGCAACAAAAAGTGTTGTCGTGTTGTGTTCACCCCTATTCTTGTTTAAGGACGAACGTAACTTTCGAACGAATGCAGTTCGTTCGAATTGTTTCCCCATTTGATTTTGCTGGCGTAAACGAGAATGCACATCAGCTTTCGTTCAAAGGGCGTTCGTACGTAAACAAGAACAAGGGTGAATATATAAATACATGCTTGCTGAGAATTGATTATTAAGTATCATCCTTAGGGTGCTTATTTTGCCTCGTCCTACCCTATTTATCTTATCCACCGGCCAGGTGGATCGGCTTTCTGGTTGGCAGAAGCAAAGTCCAATGGAGACCGTTGAGCTGCTGTCAAGTTTAACTCCTTTGGAAAATTTGTACTTCATTTCGCTGTATTCATTTCCACAAGCAAGGCTGGCAAGTGCTTCTAAAATTGATTTAACTTATTGTGCACTTTGGAAAACTTGCCTTCAGGGTCGCACTTGGCCGCTTCCAGGTCTCCAGTGGCTGACGAGGTGATAGTGTAGTCTACGGAATCGTTCAAAGCAGTGCGTTTTCATTTGTACGACGGGGTGTGGAAAAGACAAAAAGTAATCAATCTGGTTGAAGTGGTGCTGATTACGCTTGGGGTGATGTTGAGATGGGGTTCCTCCGACGAGAGCAGCCTATCGTAGACAGCGATTTCCATATCTAACGAGATCTTAATATCTTGGTATTCTTTAAGCTGGACAGTGAACGTTCATGTCGTTCCGCAGTCGGTTGACTCCCATAGCAATGATTCCAACTAAACCAACCGGTACACTGGAAACACGCCATTCGTTGCAGTAGCTGAAGGTATGGGCATTGATCATGCGGATGCAGTGGTTGGCTGTTTCGGCTAACACCAGGCAGTTGGATGACGTCCAGCTGACCGATTTAGACTCCGACAAAAAGATTCCAAAGGTGAACATCCGAATCGTAATCTGAGCAACAATATAAAAATGCATAAGTTAGTATATGTACTCTAATTTGTTGGAATATCAGGTAGTGTGCGACGCTTCGCTGTAGATCGAAGATGGACAGGAGGTAGGCGCCAGTTGGTTGTAGTTGCTCTTGGGTAGATTAAGGAATATTGTTATGGATGTATTGTAGATACCTATTGTTGAATAAAGAGAACTGCAGCTACTGGCAGAAGTATCAGTCAGTAGCCTGCCGTGGTGTAGAGAGGGAACTCTAGTATTTGTTATTCTTGGTGAGGGGGTTCCCTTTCTATGGCCAACAGGTTATGGGCCCAGGAACGATTCCCGCTCTCCATCTTAGTGGGATGTTATGGCCGTCGACGTTATCGCAGTGGGATCATGGATCGGCCGCATAAGTCGCGTGGCGCAGTGGGATCATGGATCAGCCACGTAAGTCTTGGGTGGCGGCGGACGGCATTCATCAGGAGGTTGGAACGTTCGGTAGGATGCTGGCTGGTCAGCGTCCAGGAGGAGCATCGGAACATTCAGGAGCTGGTCAACAGAGGGTGCTGTGCAAACGTCGGATAGAGGCCATTTGTACGGGCAACGGATTGTGCCAGGAGGAATTGTTCAGCGAGAAGGAGCTATGGACGGGAGGCTCGGTGTTAGGAGGAGCTAGGAGAGTTGCGAGGCGTGTACACTAAGGAGGAGTGTTGGAATATCAGGTAGTGTGCGACGCTTCGCTGTAGATCGAAGATGGACAGGAGGTAGGCGCCAGTTGGTTGTAGTTGCTCTTGGGTAGATTAAGGAATATTGTTATGGATGTATTGTAGATACCTATTGTTGAATAAAGAGAACTGCAGCTACTGGCAGAAGTATCAGTCAGTAGCCTGCCGTGGTGTAGAGAGGGAACTCTAGTTGTTATTCTTTGTGAGGGGGTTCCCTTCTCTTCCGGCCAACATAATTAACAATTTTTCAAAAGTACTTACCTTATCGAAAGGCCAAAGAATGCACGGATTTGCGATGGTTGCTGTAGGTAAATTGACAGGACATTTTATTGCCATTGGGTTCGCTTCATCGATGCGAAGACAGAACTGTTCTCTTTGTCCAGATTGGATTGTTTTCGTGTGTCCGCTATACGCTTGCAACTTGATCTGCTTTAAATTTAACCGATTGTCCTTGTTTGACCGACCGATGTCGTGCTCTCAGTAAGCAAACCAATTCCCCGCAAATTTCGAGCGCTGTTCACCGGATCCAAACGGTACGTCACCGTCTCTAGCAGTTCCCTTTGGTCCAGTTCGATTTTGTTGGAATCGTTTCAAACTTCGATACGAATGCCGATGACGTCGGAACCGAACGTGTGATGATGTTGGAACTGCAGTTGAGTGACTCAACCTAGGTTTCTTTGTCGTCTCGATCGGCGCCCGATTTCAACCTGCCGTTGTCTTCTTTGGAATCGTCCGGGTGTTTGTAATAGTAAGAGTTTCAGCACCCCGGCGTATTTTTCAGCTTTCGCGACATTTCCAGCTGACAAAGGTAGTTGAGGAACGGAAGGAATAAACAATATCCAAAACTTGGGGTGAAGACGTATAGAATTCCCTCCATGGCTGTCGAGCAAACGCAAACTTGGGCGGGAGGGCGTGATTCGCGTTCCAGTTGAAGATCGTATTCTAAAGCACTCGGTGAGGTGTTATTGTCCTTTGATTCTGGCTGGACGAATCTCTGGACCAGAAAGTTCTCCCGTTCCTCCGTTCCGTCGAAATTCAATAACGATAAAAAGCAATTAAGGTCTCAGCCGAGCAGTTGTGAAGCAGAAAGCAAAAAAAAAAAAAAAAAAGCAATTAAGACATATAAACAAACAAATTTAAATTCACCACAAAATGACAGGATGGAAAAGGGTAGATTTGGGTTCAATGAGTTTTGTGGGGAAAAAAATAAAAGAGGAAACAGGGGTGAAAAAATCAAAAAACAGTTTTTGATTGTTTTTCAATAGTTCCAGCTGGAAAAAAATACTGGTTTCTTGGGAAAAGTGTCTCAGAAAAATAAAAAGAACCATTTGAGCAAATAATATTTTTTCACGGGAAAGGTCTATTCATTGAAATGCAAAATACCTCTCTCGTTTTCACTCAAATATGCACTGTAAGTTGATTCAATTTATTTTTTGAGTTGCAAATAACTCATTTCGGTAAAAAAGGGAATACAACGCCCGTTAAATTTTATTCATTCTTGTATCAAATTTACTCATTTTGGATCACATATAACCTTTTCCGTCAAACATTTTAATTCGCTCAATCGATTTTTTATTTTATTTAAGGTCAACTTTCCCCATGAACCCATATTTTTTTTTCGCCTCTACGCCTTACGTCTCTAAAATCCCATGCTCCATTCACATGGTTCTCTGTGCAATTTCACAAGTTCCAGTCAATCACGGAGTAGCAAGAGCAACTACGAATTGTACGGTCATAATGCTCATGCTCTACGCCTTACGTCTCTAAAATTTCAAACAAAAAAACGAAAAAGTGCCGGTTTTCATGATTGGCCTAACATTTGCCCGACGTTGAACGTTGGCCGGTTCACACTTGCAGGCAAAGAAGTATCGCGACCAGCTTTACCACTACCTGGAAGGACCTGAAGCTGATCAACGTCATAAAGTACACTGTCGTTGACTGTAAGCGAAATCGGCCAGTGAACCGCGACGTCATGCAGTGCACCAACTGCTTCAACTTCGGGCACGGCACCCGGAATTGCCACATGAAGCCGCATCGCAACATGTGTGGAGGTGGCCGATCCCACGTGCATCAGCTGTGGCGACGAACATCGGGCCACAAATTCCTGGAAACAGAAAGAAAGCTTCCAACAGGACCCTACCGAAACTCGGCTGCGCGGATGTAAAACCTGTTTCGACCAGGTCTTCACTCTTGGCATGTTCATCTAGGGTGGGCCTGGTCAACTGGAGCGCTTGCTCGCTCAAGAGCAAAACGATCGAGTTGAAGGATTTATTTGAAACCGTCCAGGGAAGGTGGTTTGGCCATCGCTCTTCGATGCAACATCAACTGTCGCCTGTTGCCAAGCTTAAGCTTAAGCTTCCAGCTGAGTGACATCGAGACCATCGGTGTCGAAGTTACTGCTTCTGTCGGCACAATCACGCTCATCGCGGCGTACTGCCCAACTCAAGTCAAAGCCGGCCACTCTGCGGAGGGATATCATCAAGCTAACTCGGACGCAAGGTCAGTACATCATTGCCGGCGACCTGAACGCCAAACATCAAGCCTGGGGAAACAGTCGCGGCAATCGAAACGGCTCCATCTGGGGCAACGATATGGAGGAAGGCCACTGCACGATCCTGAGTCCGGCTGAGCCGGTCCTACAATCGGCCAGTTCATCGCAAATATGCACGATCACATTTCGCAGCCGGTTGTCTACCAAGAGCTCAGCTCGGACCACTATTCGGTTGTGGCGGAAGTGGGCTCCTTTGTCAATCGGCATCTGTTGCAGTCCCGGCGAAACTACCATCGTGTCGACTGGGGCCGGTTGCAAAGGTGTGTTCCGGTCATCCGGAACGGCCTATATCAAAACATCGAAAAACATGAAGGCCCCAGGCTTCGAAAGCATCCTTAATCTCGAACATATGAGTGCTCTTGAAGCACCTTTCGCTGATCTTTATTCAGTGTCTCCGTCTCAGCTACCTCCCATCATCCCATCATCCTGGAAGTCAGCCAAAGTCATCCGCATCCGGAGGCATGGGTTTCCACTCCGAAAGGTTATCGGCCCATCAGCCTTCTCTCAGGGTTATCTAAGCTGTTTGAGAAGGCATTTCACAGGTGGTTGCTCGAGGAACAGTTTGGTTTTCGACGCGGTCGATCAACCGTACACCAACTGACCCGAGTTACTAACATCCTCAGACGGAACAAGTTTGTTTTAAAAAACATCCGCCATGGCCTTACTCGATGTCGAGAAGGAATTCAACAATATATGGCATAGATCATCACTACAACGCTACGCAACGCTAAGACATTCCGGGTCACAATCAGCGGAGCGAGTTCCAATGCGCACAACATCGTCGCAGGCGTCCCCCAAGACAGTTTCCTCGGGCCCCTGTTTTTCAATCTGTTCATGCTAGAAACTTCAGAACAGTGACAGGAAATGTCATTTCGATGTCATGGGACTAATTTGCTAATAACTTTATTCACAAATCATTTACAATTATGTTTTCCCGAACCTGAACCCGAAAACTTGTTCTAGCTAGTAGGGTAAAATGCCCAATAGTGGACCCCCTAGTAGCGGAATTTTGCTCTTTCTGTCATAAGGAGTAGAAATTTTCAACATATTAATTCTGCTTGATATCGAACAACAAGCTCTGCATCTCCTCTTTTCGATACATACATAAAACACCCAAATACACGACGTTATCCCCCTGCCCTTTGGTTCAGAAAGGGTAAGGGCGCGTTCTGCCAACTTGGTCGAGGCAGATTTCAAGTGTGAACAAGTTACTACATGGACGTTCTAAAGTGCCTGAATGAAATGTGTAGCTTGTGAGGAGCCCTTGAAGATGTGATGTTGGATCAGTATCTTGATATTAATCAGAATTTATAATGTTAATTATTATACTTTTTTTAATAACACTACTTTATTTCGTTACGTATTTAGTATACTTGAGTTTTAACTAAAAACACAAGGTCAGTTTTGATCACAAATACAATGTCGGTAGTAATTACTAACTTATACTTATCAGTATTTTACCTTGATTCGCGATCCTAATTAAAAACTCCGATATAATAATATTCATAGTTTATCGCGTGTAGTCAGAACGTTTTGTTTAAAATTACAAGACCTAATAATGATCCATAATTTGCATCCGCTGAACCATTCTGAACGGCCGTATTGAGAATATCACCTATAACATCTTCTCTGCTTAAATAACAGACGCGAGACGCCTGATGCTGGATTATCTGATTTTCCTCAATCTCTGGTGCTTGGCTTCCCGGAGAACTTATATTGAGTATCCTTCGGAAAGAATCTGTGCCCGGGATGGGGGAGTCAATTAAGGCAACATTCGTTTGAACAGTGACTTGTCTTTGTGGGCGGGGACTAGAGCTCGAGCGTCGATTTCGGGAGTCTGGTGGCGCTCTCGCGCGGACCAGCACTATCAACAGGTAGCAGAGACCCTCGCGTGCGTGTTGATGTTGTTGGTTTGCATGGGAGAGCTGTTGGATTCGTCGGGTCGTCGTTTGGGTCTTTGTTTGCAGCAGCGTATGGGTAGTTTGGAGACTTTGGTCTTGAAATGATATTCTCAAGCATTTTTCTTACATTATTTCTCCCTCCCCTCGGATATGTTATCTTGCCGCGATGGGTGGGCTTACGTCATTAGCACTGATATGGCAACCAAAGACATATCCTGTCGTGGTGATATCACATGTAGACTATTTTTTGTTTAATGCCGCGTCACATATAATCCGGCATTGATGCACTGATTTTACGCATGTGCATGTGATTCAACGGACATCGTACCTTGGAGCCTTGAATGGTGGTGCAGACAGGTAGAGGCCTTTTTCATCAGTGATAATGATCTCTGCTATGCGGCAATACTTTTCTGAGGCGTTCCCTGATGATGATGAGTCGTAGCCACGCATAAACATAGCTAGGTACGAATTAACCAGTAGAAAATATCATCAAGACATTAATAGGGAATTGACTCTTGGATTCACTGAGTAGAAGTTTTATCAAAACTAAGAACGTGGCACCTTTTTATTTTGTTATGTCTCACTTTAACGAGCCATAATTAAAAATATCACAAATTATAACGATGGTATGCAAACAATCTTACATTGGTTTCATTCTCGATATTTTTTTTCTAATAGATAGGGAATAGGCGTGATGAAGCTGTACTTTGCCACCGAAACGTGAATCCTATAGCTGACCACGACCCATAAAATTACAGTAATGCTACGCTTGTATGTAAGGCTTTGAGACTATTAGACAACTTAAAGACCATTTCTTCACGTTTGTTTAACTCTTAAGCGGTGCTTACTTATACGCTTGAACTAGGATACCTTTAGCAACCTTTAGCAACCCCCATACCTTGAGTGACCTTTAGCAATAGAGACAATGAACTGACATCAAAACGTAACAAAATCTACAATGAGTATAGAATTGAACTGAATAACGTAGGAAACATAAGATAACTAAGACAGGCAGAGTAATAATGACACAGTGAGAAACATACGACATAATTATGACTAGATTAACAGTAGATCCATAGATCTACCATAAGACTTCCTAAATAAAAGAAAAGATCTACCATAAGACTTCCTAAGCCTATCAAAAATTCGAAGCTCAAGAAATGTCGGTAAAATTATTACCTGTTAAATCTTATTCGGAGGCGATTTCGAAGCTTTTGAAGACCAACAGGCCCATAGCAACAGTATTCGGTGTTGTTAAGTTGAGAATTTTTGATGATTGCTGGGCGCACGATTCTGAAGTGTGGGCCTGGTAAATAGACTAAATAGATTCCAAAATAAATTTTAAACGGGTCTTATTTATCAAAATCTAGTGCGTTGTTATTGTTTCAAAATGCATTTCTATTCGAGTTTTCTCTCTTTGTCATCATATATACAAAAAGACTGACTCTCGCGATAGATTATAAGCTTATTATTTTTGATGGAAACTGCAAATTTAGAAGAAAAAAATGACTGACTAGTTTTTGTTTGCGTTAACATTGTAGTAGGTATAGTAGTGATGATTGCTGATCTCGATGAAATTGTGAAAAAAATGGTTGTTGATATGAAAATGATGATGTTGTGTGGTTATGCAAGTGTTAGTGAAAAGGTTAATACACAAGTTGGTATTGGTGGTGTAGACATAGTGACAGAAGAAGCTAGGTAAAAGATAGAGTTGATTTGGGATGGGAACATGTTCGCAGTGAGTATGAAGAATGAAATGCAATATTGAGTTGAGGTGCTAGAAGTGAGAATTATTTTATAATTATACTAGAAATAATGTAAAATATTCGGTACATGTCCAATGAAAGCTAGTAGAAGTGTCGGTTCTTATATGATATATAACAGCGCTGTTGTTTCGATTCATTATGTGTGTGTTCATGACTGTAAATAAGATATTTGTGATGGCAGGGACAATAGTAATTATGATAGTGATGGTGGTGAAAACGATAATAAGTGATGCTACCGGGATTATTTTATAGGAAACTATTTGAATCAGAGCTAAAATTAGAGTTATTTGAATCAGGCCTTAACAGTGACCATTCGAGCAACGTAGCTTAGAAACGTCTGTTAAAGATCAAAAATAGAGGCTCGTAGAAGCTAATTTAATCATCGGATCAACAGGGAATAGACCTAGTGTTAAGTTGGAGTGATGAGTGATAGTTATAATGGTGAAAACGGTGATCAGTTATGTTATTGAAGGGGACTATTTAATAAAACTATTTGGATCAGGCCTAAAACAGTGACCATTTGAGCAACGTGGCTTAGGAACGTCTGTTATTGATCTAAAATAGAGGCTCATAGAAGCAAATTTAATTTTCGTGGGGAATAAAAGGGATGGACCCGGAGTAGAGTTTGAGTCGAGAGACTGCCAACGGGTTACATGAAAAAAAAAAAAAAATACACGACGTTATCCTTCAAAATTAACATTTTAAAGTCTAACTGAATTCGCCCTATAGTAGACCCCTTGGGGGTCCATAATAGGAAATTGCTTCCCTATAGTCGACACTTCATTTGATTTTCATGTCCCGTTTCGGGACGTTCTTCTTCCCTATTATGGACCCCCCAAAATATATAATGGACACTCTCGTGTTTATTTTTTATGGAATTGTAAAAAATCATCTAATTTCTTTCTTTCCATAGCATTTCCAATGCAAGTAATCAAATCATAGGACAGTAAGGTAGGTTCTCCCGATGGAATTTCATAGGAAAATGTTGACATTGTACTGTAATAATGCAAAAATGGCTGGAGGGTCCACTATTGGTTAGGGGTCCACTATTGGGCACTTTACCCTAGTTTCTCTAAATATGATATTGGTGGCGTGAGAGCCGAATTTGTGTCAAATGACATTAATGTCATGACATTCCGTGACATTTTTTAATTACGCTCTCATGGCTCACACTTTGTATTTAGGACAATAATTTGTTTGACAAGCTGCTTGGACCCTTTAAGTATGTAAGGCAAGGGGTGGGACGCTGAGCACAATGTGCCAAGCACACATTAGCTGGATTTGATTCACAAGTGTGGCCCTCGGTGTGGCACACTCAGGGGTCTGATGTTTTGGTTGTGTTTTCGTAGTGTAGATGCAGTCTCGTTTCTTCTGCTTGTCGTTTATGGAACTGTCAGTGTGGAACGCACCTATCTCTTTCTTTCCCATGATTCTTCTTATGGCTGTCAGTGCGGAATTTTCTATGTTGGCTACGAAATGAACTGTGGTGGAGGTATACAAGTGTCAGTCCCGTGGGCACACTCGGCACACTTTTGACGTTTTAATGATCAGAGCATAAAATACCGGCAACCTTGCCATCACTTATTTTAACGTTTCTCAAATATGTATAGGGTAATGCACCTATTATTGAACAATTACTTTCGGCAAATAAAAACTTTGTGCTTTTCTTGTCAATCATATTTTTTATTGTCTCTATTACGGAGACTTTCAGCCCTAGGCTGGCTCGTTTCCGTCAATCATATTGATAAAAATAATCATAGTGAATTGATCCATGTAATAGCAGATAGCAATCACACAGATATCTCCTTTTAGCGGCAGTTGTATCATAAAATTGAAATTAATTCTCAGCACTGATAATATTCAAATACAAAACATTATTTATTTAAATCATTGCATTTCTATCAGACACTCCTATATATCTAAATTCATTGGCACTCTTAATATGAATGAAGTACCGTTCAAATTATGGAATGTAAGCGTTGTCGTGATGATCGAAACTGTTTGACATTCACAAATTTAGTTGATCATAAATATCGTTAAATAAGTTATGTTTTGAGATTTTCAGACCTCCCCTCCTCTCTGTCACACTTTTTGGTATGCCGAGTGTACGCACTGTCACAAAATCTTGACCCCCTTCCCCCTTAAACTGTGGACGTCATTTTTGAACGACCCCTTTTCAGAAGAAAACTGGCTCTTGCTCCACAAACAATACAAAATATAAAATAAGTTATCAAATTGATAAAACCTGGGTTGAATGGAATGCCTACTTTTGTTCCATCTACCCTATGACACCACCGAACTGCACCGAACTTCCGGATGCTGCGAATTCTGACCTTAAGTTTTTTAATGAACCGCATTATTGCTAAATTTCTCGGTTTGTAGCAGCGATAATCCGTTATCTCAATCATCTCATAATCCGTTATCCGTGTGTGAAAAATAGCACAAAAGTTATATTAAATATAAATACCTTTCTTGTTGTACTTGACATCCGGAACTAACTCGTTATCGCTGCTACAAACCAGGCCATTATTTTAGCTGATTCAGCTTTTCCCGAAGCTCCAGTTTCAAATTAAGACCTAGACGTTCATTAAGTCAGCTTTCTATGCACGTTCTGGATCCTTTAATTAGAATATTAGTGGCCTTAATTTGATTCGCTTGCTCGGTTGCATCTTCAGGTTTTGTTTTTGTTTTTTTCAATCGCGGCAAGAGGCAGCTTGGTGATGTCGTCATCGATGATGTTGACATTTGCAAGTGTTGCCAAAGCCAAAAAAATCAGATTGTCAAAATGACAAAGTGTCATACTCAAGGTGAGGCACAATGTATGGCACACTATGGCACAATCGAGGGCACAATAGTCACAAAGAATAAAATGAACACAAATTGAATTGTGCTCAGCGTCCCACCCCTTGATGTAATAAGGGTGAAATCAGGAGTGATTCAGTTTCATTCTAAATTTTCGACCACTATTCTAGTTTGAATCTGGAGCAAAATAGAACAGACTCGCTGATTTCCACAGCAGTGTTCCATTCATGATTTTCAAATTTTCAATTAAATGATATCATTATGTTGTTGCCAAAAAAGGCGCCGTTATTGCAAAGTGGATTGATCCGTAGATAAAATGACGCATTCATACACCAAAACAATTGAAAAATATTTGAATCTCGTGATTCACTCGTGGTTCAAATCTGCAGAAAATAGAACGGAGCGTTATACCAGTTCTACTTTTTTGACAGTTGACTGGTATAAAAAATTAATCTATAACAGCTGCTGGGAAAATTAATGTTTCAGATTCATATTCAAACTGACAGCCCCATACGATTTGAATCACTGCTGATTTTACTCTAAGTATGTAGAATTTACATAAGAGGATTGCTCAATATTCAATTATTTTTCCATTGATTTGAATCGTTTGCATCAACTCATTGAATGAGGAATGACTCTGCAAAATTTCAACCAGATCGCAGAATGAATTTATTAGATTTTTTTTTAAGTTTTGCATGGAAAATGCGTTTTGAGACTTCATCGGCTATTATCTCAGTATGCGAAAAACCAATATGGGACTGATATGAAAGTACCGGCAGTACACGTTGAACAAAAAATATAAGTTATTAGGAATCAGGCATACAAGTTATTGGAAATTTAGTAATAGTAATGCCATGACATTTTTTTTGACATTTCCCATCACTGCTCCAGAAGGCTGCATTTTATCTCTGTTCGCAGATGACACCTCCATCGTCTAGAATGGAAGAGTGATCAGAGCGCTGGTGACAAAACTCCAACGAGGCAACGAGGCGACAAAGTACCTCACCAGCTGGAAGATCTGTACCAACTCGGCGAAGACTAATGTCATCATCTCCCCTCACTTTAAATCCCCATGTTCCGCCTGAGGACTGTAATTTTTAGTGGAATGTATTTAAACGTCTAAGACGAGTTTAGTACTCTCCATTTAATTACACCAATTATTTCGATATCTTTCCAGATACGTATTTCGACCACAACTGTGTGCAACACATAGTTGTGGTCGAAATACGTATCTGCAAAGATGTCGAAATAATTGGTGGAATTAAATGGAGAGTACTAAACTCGTCTTAGACGGCTCAATCACACGTCTGTGATGAAGAGTAACGTTTTGTTGAAACTACTGTAAGTACCCTTTGATCAACCGGCGGTCGTCATTGTCCCTGAAAAAAAGGCAGATTACAGTGAGCTGGACATGTAGTGCATATGCCGGGAAAGAAACCAGCAAAAGTGATAATTAGCAACGAACCCGAAAGATGGCGTCGGCTCCGGGGTAGACCCCACACTCGCTGGATGTGCGTGACGCGTGCGACCGGCGTGCAGGGAGACAGACGATTGGCGGCCCAAGAACGAGCGACCTGTTCTATAACTTTACATTCGGTTTTGTTCCGGACAACATTTTGTTTTCGGATAAAAATGATTACGCAATACCTTTTTAAAACTACTTTTATTTGTTATTTTTATGGTTATTATTTTATAAATTTTACATTTTTTTCTCTGCTCCGTTTTCAATTAAGTTTTCTTTATCTAATGTTGCGTTATGACATTTTTTTATTGTTTTGGATATTGATGATTTTCATAATTTGAACTACGAATAGGTAGGATATCAAATTGGCTTTATGATGAGATGCTACAGTACCTAAAACTCTTCCTTTAATTACGTTGTAATTAACCATCAACACCTCTCAAGTGTGTTTGACAAGCATTGACAATAAGCTCAACATAAGAAGAAATTTAGGTAGAGTAACAATAATGTCGTGACTTGCATCGTCGTCTTTTATCTGTTTCTTACTATAACTAAGAAAAAATATGTTGAATCGGTTTACCTACTTCAACACTTATCGCTTTTACATAATCTTGCTTTTTAGCATTGCATACTTCAAAATTTTCTCCGCTATCATATTTTCCAAATTCATCTTGATTTTGGACTTTCCTTCATGGAAGTTGTTGTTGATTAACTTATAACAAATCTCATCTGTGATTAAAAAAATAAACGCAATATAAGTAGATATGTTGGTCGGTATCGTAAAAAAGGAAAAAGAACTATTTTAGAAGATAAAGGCAAACTAAAACTTAATATTTTTTATTAATTTTCACTGTTAAGAAAGAACATCATGTTCTTCCGATTATATAAAACTGCTTTACTAAAATTTAAACCGTGTTTGATAAACGGTTCACACGAGCTGTAGCAGCCTGAATCTAGCGGACACAAATGGAAAATCAAATTTCCGATAATACAAGGGACCAAGGTACATAATGCAAGATGTTCAGAGAAAGTGAATTTTGAGGAGGACATTGAGAGGAATTCGATTTACATCACAACACAGAACTGTCGTTTGTTGGTGACATCTTTCACTTCGACCGGCGATTCGCTGACATCTCCTGCACCATCCACGTCTTTAGCTGCTTCATCTTCTTTGTTGAGGAGTTCGGTGGGTTGTTCTTCTGCAGCTTCCTCTGACTTTTGAACTTCTTCAACTTTGTCATCCGCTCCCGCCGCTGGGTCCACATCCATCTTGGCCGCTTCCCCCGAGATATTGGCAGTGGTAGTCGTGGCTTCGGCTTGGATACAGGTGGTGAGATCCTCCTCGTCAAAGTTTCGCTTGGCCACCGGTGTGCTGGCCTGGAGCCGAACTCGCGAAAGACGGTTCTTGAGCATGGTTACAGGACTGGCAACAATACCGAGGAAGCCGCTGAAATCCAAACGAGTGCGTTTCGGACTGTCAGTGCTTTCCTTCACATCCAAGGCATCCGAAGTGGATTCCGGGGTCATGGCTTTACGCTTGCGAGACGATCCTGGGGCTGGGGTGCGGAGACTGTCATTGTGGATTTCGGAACCAACGGTTACGTTCAAACTCGAAGCGGATTCGTTCAGTTCCGTGGATTTGCGATATGTAAACTGGATATCAGAGATTGGGCGCATGCCACGGCGACCGGATATTGCACGCAGCGGACGCATACCCAGAGCAGAAGACTGCTCCGAATCCAGTGAGACATCCTTGGATTTTGTGGCACTGTCCTGTCCCTCGCTGACGGTGCTGAGATTTGCGACTGTGCTAGCATTGATCGTAGCGTCTTTCACGCGGAACGGACTAATTCGAGCCCGAGTCGGTGGCACTCCGGAATATTTGAGCAACTTAGTTTTGCCACCCGTACGAGGTGGCATAGGAGAGTCTTCATACTCGGATGGTTCAACGACCAGCGATTCCATCTCATCCCCTTCTGCCGTGAATCCCTTCGTTTTCTTCTCATTGGCCTGGGGATTGGCAACTTTTTTTGTTTGCTCCGGAGTAACCACTGGCGAATCCTTGGATTTTTTGCTGGCACTCTCAGGTGTCCTGGGTTGTTCAACGGGAATTGATTCCGGTTTTTGCTTTTGCGGTGTGGAGTTTGGACTTTTTTGCGTATTATCTTGGGAAACTTTCTCGGTGGATTCTTTCTTGGGAGTTTCGGTCGTTACCTTCTCCGGTTCCACATGCTTACCGTTAGTTTCTTTCTCACTGTGGGTACCATTGGAGTTTCCATTGGTAGCTGCTTTTTCCTTTTTTTCGTCTTTTGGCTTCTCAGCTGCTTTCGGCGAGCTAGAGGAACCACCGGTGGGAGTGTTTTCCAACTTGGTGACGGCCACTACCACGTTTGGCGACTTGGTGGATTCCTTCGGAACCGGGGACTCTCTGGTGGAGATTTCAACCACGGGACTTTGCTTCCCACTTTTCAGCGACAGTTTGGATGATCCTTTCGCGGTGTTACCATTGGTTGGTGGCGTTGTCGCAGTGGTTGTGCTACCGAGGGATTGGTAGATCTGAGGAGTGCGGCGGCCGGACGTCGGCTGTTGACTTGATTGCACTTGTAGTGACATTTTTCTTGGAGATGTTTGTCTGTAAAGAGAAATTAAACAAAAATGTATTTAATTGCCTGTCCAGAATATGAATTATGAGCGTCTAGTTCCAGTGTAGTTTGGACTTTTTCAAAGTATTATGAAGTTGTTCTCTCGCTATGCTTAATGGTATTATGCGACATGGGATTTTCTCCAGAGAACAAATGGTCGAGGATTTGCTAAACAGAGCCTGGGAAGGATTCTGTAAGCATTTTCGACAAAAAATAAAGGTACCGTTTAAGCATTTTGCCTTTCCAATGCATAAAATGGTTCATATTTGTGAAATGATTTAAAAAAATAAAAAAAAAAATTTTCCGTTTTTGTCACAGACCCTGTTTTATCACTCCAAAATTCACCAGGGGGGGGGGGGGTGATAAAATCGGGATATTACTGTAGTATTTTGGCCATAACTTCTGATCCCATAGTCCAATCTGGCCAATTTTCAATAGCAAACAATGGGACAGGATTCTCAGTCGAATAATTCGGCCAATGCTAAGTTCCAAACAGTTTGTCTACAAAATTGTGTACACACACTACATACACACAAACAGACATCACCTCGATTCGTTCAGCTGAGTCGATTGATATATAACACTATATGGGTCTCCGAGCCTTCTATCACATGTTTGGTTATAGAGTGATCATATAGCCTCTACGTATACAGATATGTTCCGTTTTTATCAACACGGTCCGTGAGTTTCAGTTGATACAATCGGAACAGTGACAAAATCGGAATAGTTTTCGTTGATGATTTTTTTTAGTTAAAATTTTTGTAAAAATATAATATATTGTTGGAAGAATGTAAGATTTTCAGGTTCTAAAATTTTTAAATGCTAAGGGACTGTCCATAAACCACGCTAACATGCCAGTGGGAGGCAAGGGTTGGTGAAAAGCCATATGAAATGTATATTGATCATCAATGGTGACTGGTTGAGGTTCCTGGCAAGTAAGGAGTGCATCAAGGGAACGTTCATAAATAATGTTAAGCAGAAAATAACCATTTTCATTCTCTCCTCCCTTCATTGTCCCACTTTTCGTATGAAATTTCCAAAAAATTGATATGAGTATATGCCCAGCCTTTTAGATTGCTTGTGAAAAATTACAGAAGAGAGCTAGGTCGCCAGTTTCTTCAGCAAAAATGTTCATCAGGATCTCGGCTACCCAGGAAAAATATTGGAGGTCAAGTTTGACTATACCCTGAAGACCTAGATATCCAAAACCCTGGGAAGATTTTGCTTATGACAGCTTCAAGATGAATCTGAAATATTTGGATCCGATCCCACATTGTTTAATTAATATAAACACTCAACCAAGTTTCCTTATCCTGATTGTTAAGACAATTTGGCTGCTGACTTTTTGTTAAGGCGTATAACGGACTTTACATAAAACAATACGACTTCCAGAATATTTTAGCCAACCGTATAGTCCTGCAATTACTAGTGCAAGTGATGATTAAACTCATATAAGCTAAATGGACTCACTGGGATAACATATCTAACAACATTGATAAGTTGATTGAGTAAGATCTGAAATCCATGACGTTTTGAAAAGATGTAATACAGTCGGTATCGAGATGTGGAACACAAGTTCTTGGCGAATAGTTCGAAAGGACTATCAAAGAAGCTATGGAAATATTTTAGTATGGCATCATTTGTTTCAATTATTCAATATTGAGTCTTAGAACATCAACTCATGGAGGATGAACTGTAGCTTGTGAAAGAATTAAGCGATATTCTACCAGCTCGATGGAACTGCTGGAGTGTTTAGTGATGTATTTAGGACTTGGTTGATTGGGTAGATCGCATATTTGGAACTTCAGGACATTTTGGAGAACAGAACAGACTTGTAGTAGCTTGTAAAAGTAATGAGTACCATTCTATCGTCCCAAAGCACCTGCTAGGGTGTTTAGCGATACACGGGTGATCACATGTTCTGAACTGAAGGACATTTTGAAGAACCGAAAAGGCCTGCAATAGCTTGTAAAAATAATGAGTGAAATACTATCGACTAAATGAACCTGTTGGGATATTCAACAATGCATGGATATATCGTTCAGGACTGGGTTGATCGAGTAGATCACATGTTCCGAACTCCAGGGCGTTTTGGAACCCTTGAAATAGTTTACATTTATTCAAAACTCGATCTATTTTTGGCACGTACATATTTTTGGACAAATATCTCAGCTTAGGGAATTTTGTTCATAGACATATTTTTTGATACATTCGAGGATATGTATTCCAGAAAAGTTTGGACGGCCTAGAATATTCGAAAAAGTATTTCAATGATTTCTCAGTTATATCAGAACACCAGAGAACAATGTTATCCTTCGTCCTGAAGTAATGAAGTGCAAACAAAACCGCATCTAGAGGGGAAGAGAGGAAGTCGGTGAAGAGAATCCTCTCTTGATAGTTATTTTTTTTATTTTTTTCGAGAGTTGACCAGTTGTAGTCTTAATAGACTGGTATCTCGGCTGGGCTCTCCATGTGATACACAATACTAGCAGACGACTCAAGCTATGTTGCTCACTAGGTCACTGCGGCCTGGGTTTGTATTGTGATCATACCGATACATTATTCTTTCTATCTACAGTCTGTCAATTATAAACCGAACAAATAATGGAAGCTCAACATGTACATAGATGTTTTCTGAAGCCGACATTCAATACCTAATAGTAGTCTATGTTGACAACGGGTGGTACTGTTGCCATTTCCAAGTAACAATTTCGAATAAAGATGTAATGATATCATTCTGGTAGGGTAGTTTCAAAATAGATTAATTTAAGTACTATTGTAATAAATGGACACATTGAAGAGCTTCCCTTATTTTAACACGGTTGAGTATCGGATGTTTGTCAATACGTCGTCGAGTTAATTGTATCCTATCAGTCACAGTAATGTCATATGTTAAAGTTTCAGTAGTCTAATAGTGATCATTATACAAAATTTCTGTCCAGTTGTTCCGTAATTGCTTTTTTTTGGTCAAGTTCTATTCCCTTTTGTAATATTCAAACCTTTATTATTTATTAAAATAATGAGGTCTAAAATTCAGTTATTCAGATTCAGGGTATACAATATTCAATATAATAGTGGATGAACGCATCATATGGTCTATCCTCATTTCCGTAAGTGGTCAAGTTATTAGTCTTGTAGCAATAATAGTGGTACTAGTTATTCTCTATCTTGTGAGTGCAATGGTCTCAATTAACTATTCTAAACAGAACTCTGTCTCTTGTCTTTCTGTCCACCGATGGTCATGTATTTATTTTTGTTTTTTATTATTTATTTGATATCTTTAAATTTCAGTCATTTATTTTACTATCGGTCATTTATTTTATTATAAGGTAAAGGTCAGCGAATTTGTCTTAATACGAGAAACACTAAGTCATGTCCCCTATATATCCGCTAATTTTTCTAACTAACCTAATAGAAGGAAGAGAGAAACAGTTTTTTGCGTTGATCCATGCAGCTAGAGAGACTAAAATAAAAGATTATCGAGAAGATATAATAGATACATTCACTATCTCCAATGCCAAATTAGTAAATCTACAAATTCTACTTTTCACTACTAAAATTCTACTTCAGCTATACGGGTACAAAATGAATTATTGTTAGCTACTACTACAAGTATAAATAGATGTATGCTATTTGGATAAGCGTTTGTTTCAGGGTCTTGTTAGTATTAGAGTTATGTTAGTTAGACCCCTACTGAGCCCTGCCGGCACCTCCAAATTTACCAATAGGCAGTTGTTGTTAGATCGTGCGACACTAACCATTAGTTAACTTGGAGGCATGGTACCTCAAGTGTTTGGTATAACTGTTGACCTTATTTAAGTAAGATGTGATAAAAGTTTCTCTACGGAGTTTATTTTCAAACCATTACCATTAAAATAACGATATTCTTGTGAAGGAGATATAAAAATGGAAAAATATCTTAATTTTTTAATTTAGTGTTGAACTTAACCTTTGTTTGAAAAAAGCACTCTATTAAACAACAAAAATAAAAATAAAATAAAAATCTTTTTAAGACACTTGAAATATCAACGTCAAGCCCCTTATCCATGGACAGGGAGAATCCTCTCTTGATAGTTACGGCCTTATTATCGCTAATGCTAGAAATATTATAAACATAACATTTAGCAAAAAAATAAGTTATTCTCTAAAAAAAATGATTGAATTTTCTTGTTGATAAAAACGGAATAATTTTGTTGACGAAATCGGAGCGTGACAAAATCGGAACGTGATAAAATCGGAACATATTTGTATTTAGTATACGAGAAAGGCAAAAACATGCTCATTGTTGATATAAATTGTGATCAAAAAATCAAAATTTGAACAAGGTAACGTCCACAAATTACGTAACGCTTGAAGGGGGAGGGGGTTGAGTGAAGTGTGATGACGATCCATACAAAATTTTCAGAAGCTTCATACAAAAAGTGTGACATAGGGGGGAGAGGGGTTGAAAAAGTCCACGTTACGTATTTGAACCGGTGACAGCGAAAGTGGTACATAAACCATTTTTGTCAATTTTGAGTTTTTTACTTCAACGGCTCTATTTGCAAAGATCTAGTAAGGGAATAACGAAAAAGTGATTTTTGGCAACTAAATCTGGAGATATACACGTTTTATTTTCTGGTATATATCACAATGGCCATTTCGTTGCCAGAAAAAATGGTGCATGTACAGTTCCACCCACTAAAATCAGCTTATTTAAAAGAAAATTCGGCAACATGACTTTTTTTCGCAACAGATTTTAATCCTATTTTGAATTTCAAGATAGTTCACTGCCGTTTAGAATGATTTTAAAAATGTACATGTATCACTTTTACTGTCAACGATTTTCGGTTTCTGTTTCATTTTGTTCCCATTAATAGTGGTACATGTGCAATTTGTTTCAATAAACTTGAAATTTGTCAAGAAACTTCACTTATTTTTCACTAGTATCTTTAGGCACATCAGCCATAACATATTGGTACAGTTAATTTGCAGAAAATTGCAAATATGAATTTATTATTCGCTGTTTTTGGGAACATGCGTCCACTGAAAAATTTACTCAATGTAACATGTACCACTTTCGCTGGCACCGGTTCAATTAATGGATCTTCCCTAAGCAAAAAAAAATAATGCTTTGCAAACTTGAGATCGGATCAGGGAATCAATATTCGAGCAACGCCTAACAATATACTCTTTGTCATCAACAGAGTTTGTTACTGACAAACGCACCTAGCGACAAACCTTTATCAGAACCCGAACACAATATGACAAGAATCATTTGCCTTGCATGCTCTGATATCTCCGAAAATACGCTGCTAATTTTGTAATCATTGTTCGAATCTCGAATATTTCCATAAAAGCAGAAACTATGATAACATAAAACCGAAATTTTCACTAGAAATAATGCAAAATAACGGGATGAAAAGTTAGCAACAAGATTGTCTTCTTTTTTGTTGCTGACAAAAATTTTCGGATCTTTGTCATTATTATCTCCGACAAAAACAAAGCTTTGTCGTTGGTTCTCTTTTGTCGCTTGTTTCGCAGGCGCATTCTAAAAAAATTGATTCCCTGGATCGGATACAACATTTTTAAAATTTTAAACAATGGTTCTCATTTGAAATCGGAACCATCATTCAAAAACGAGACTGCCTTAACAATGTTTTTGTCAGATATCTCGGAGAAATTCGAACCAGAGATTGCTAATCGTTTCACAGAACATCATATGTCCAAGAAGCTCTATGATTCCAATTAGAAATCTTTAGGCTTTATGAGGCTTTTAATATTTTGGGAATTCTGAGATAATGTCAGGCCATTTGGCCGAAAGGATGGTTTGTGTTCGTATTTGTATTTTGTATATTGTAGTTTAACCTCAGATTACGAGTACAGAGGAGTGAGAGGGTCAGCAGGGACTATATCCAAGGGCTTGACGACCCTTCCCCATGGCCACTGCGAGTTAGGAGGCCTGCCTAAAATGTGGTGGAGTTCGACAGTGGGCTCTGTTAAACCTCTACAAAAAGCTGTATGAGTCTACACGCAGGCCTTATCAAACCCAGTCAATATATGAACGTATATGGTGTCGTGTAGGATGCTGAAATGCAGGCGATAGAGGTACTACAAGACGGAAGACTAGCCCAAGACTACGCGCAGCAGCTGGAAGTGGCACTCCCAACGGAAGAGCAGCTAGGCGCAGCATCTCTTGAAGATGGCTGGAGAGATATTCGATCCGCCATTGGAAGCACCGCAACCGCTGCACTAGGCACGGTGGCTCCGGATCAGAGAAACGACTGGTATGACGGCGAATGTGAGCAGTTAGTTGAGGAGAAGAATGCAGCATGGGCGAGATTGCTGCAATACCGCACGAGGGCGAACGAGGCACGATACAAACGGGCGCGGAACAGACAAAACTCGATTTTCCGGAGGAAAAAGCGCCAGCAGGAAGATCGAGACCGTGAAGAGACGGAGGAACTGTACCGCGCTAATAACGCACGAAAGTTCTATAAGAAGTTGAACCGTTCACGTAAGGGCCACGTGCCACAGCCCGATATGTGTAAGGACATAAACGGGAACCTTCTTACGAACGAGCGTGAGGTGATCCAAAGGTGGCGGCAACACTACGAAGAGCACCTGAATGGCGATATGGCAGACAACGGTGGCGGTATGGTAATGAACCTAGGAGCACGTGCGCAGGACATGCGACTTCCGGCTCCGAATCTCCGGGAAATCCAGGTGGAGATCGGCCGGCTGAAAAACAACAAAGCCCCTGGAGTTGACCAACTACCAGGAGAGCTGTTTAAACACGGTGGTGAAGCACTGGCTAGAGCGCTGCACTGGGTGATTACCAAGGTTTGGGAGGATGAGGTTCTGCCGCAGGAGTGGATGGAAGGTGTTGTGTGTCCCATCTACAAAAAGGGCGATAAGCTGGATTGTAGCAACTACCGCGCAATCACATTGCTGAACGCCGCCTACAAGGTACTCTCCCAAATTTTATGCCGTCGACTAACACCAATTGCAAGGGAGTTCGTGGGGAAGTACCAGGCGGGATTTATGGGTGAACGCTCTACCACAGACCAGGTGTTCGCCATACGTCAGGTATTGCAGAAATGCCGCGAATACAACGTGCCCACACATCATCTTTTTATCGACTTCAAAGCCGCATATGATACAATCGATCGGGACCAGCTATGGCAGCTAATGCACGAAAACGGATTTCCGGATAAACTGTTACGTTGATCAAGGCGACGATGGATCGGGTGATGTGCGTAGTTCGAGTTTCAGGGGCATTCTCGAGTCCCTTCGAAACCCGTAGAGGGTTACGGCAAGGTGATGGTCTTTCGTGTCTGCTATTCAACATCGCTTTGGAGGGAGTAATACGAAGGGCAGGGATTGACACAAGTGGTACGATTTTCACGAAGTCCGTCCAGTTATTTGGTTTCGCCGACGACATTGATATCATGGCACGTAACTTTGAGAGGATGGAGGAAGCCTACATCAGACTGAAAAGCGAAGCTAAACGGATTGGACTAGTCATCAACACGTCGAAGACGAAGTACATGATGGGAAGAGGCTCAAGAGAGGTCAATGTGAGCCACCCACCACGAGTTTCTATCGGTGGTGACGAAATCGAGGTGGTTGAAGAATTCGTGTACTTGGGCTCACTGGTGACCGCCGATAACGATACCAGCAGAGAAATTCGGAGGCGCATAGTGGCTGGAAATCGTACGTACTTTGGACTCCGCAAGACGCTCCGATCGAATAGAGTTCGCCGCCGTACCAAACTGACTATCTACAAAACGCTTATTAGACCGGTAGTTCTCTACGGACACGAGACCTGGACGATGCTCGTGGAGGACCAACGCGCACTGGGAGTTTTCGAAAGGAAAGTGTTGCGTACCATCTATGGTGGGGTGCAGATGGCGGACGGTACGTGGAGGAGGCGAATGAACCACGAGTTGCATCAGCTGTTGGGAGAACCATCCATCGTTCACACCGCGAAAATCGGAAGACTGCGGTGGGCCGGGCACGTAGCCAGAATGTCGGACAGTAATCCGGTGAAAATGGTTCTCGACAACGATCCGACGGGAACAAGAAGGCGAGGTGCACAGCGGGCAAGGTGGATCGATCAGGTGGAGGACGACTTGCGGACCCTCCGCAGACTGCGTGGTTGGCGAAGTGCAGCCATGGACCGAGCAGAATGGAGAAGTCTTTTATGTGCAGCACAGGCCACTCCGGCCTTAGTCTGATGATAAATAAATAGAGGTACTTCTCCATACAACACGTATGTATATAGTCTGCAATTTAGCATCTTGTGTTGCACCATGTACGATTTTATGTTGACTGGGAAGTGACCGTGTGTCGCCCAAAGCGCACATGAGTTCCAATCGGCACATCAGGATTAATACCAGTAGTGAGATCCTAATTACGGTAAACTGGTAACAGCAAACGACATAAGCACATGCGCGCGAAAGTAATGCCAAATAAACGTACATTAACAAAATATGTCTGGTTGAACATTCTTATTATTATTATTTTTTTGAAGTTTTACTGGCGGGACTCTGAATAGAGTAGAAACCTCTGCACCAGGCCTTTGATGATACCGTTGCATGGTTCCTGTCGAAGCAGTTTGCGAGCCGTACGCGTCCAAGAAGACGCTGTTGCAATTGAAACAGAGGGAATTACGTTCATAAATAGTCAGAGAGGTCTAATGCTAACTAACATCGTAATCGTTTAATGTCATTTTCTTGTCAGAGTCAAATTATTTGGTCAGTTTTTATGCTATTTAGATGTCTATTGTCATTATACGTGCTCAAAATCGACCGAAGCAGTTTCTTCGACTCACATGGAACATGTTGCCTGTTGCCCAATGCTTCATCGTAGAAACTGATTCGGAAGTTTTTTTAAATAAAATATAAGAAAGTGTTCAATCTTCGATTTATAAAAATGACAAGTTAATAACTTTTGAAGCAGATTTCCAGCCGTACAAGGATCATGTCGTCCATTAAGACACTGCACATTGGGCCACGTCGTAAAATTAGGAGGAAAAAAATATTTTCAGCATAATGATAATATTTTAGGATCAAAGTGTCTTCAGCAAAGTCAAAGCTTATTATTTAAGCTTTATTTTGAAGTTTGTTGCAATAGGGTGGCTCCACTACATTTTGAGATAAATTTTTTTAATTTCTATATTTCTAATTTAAGCATCGTACGATGTTCTAGAAAGTTGTTCCTTATTTAATTTTGAGGCACTTTGCTGAAGAAACCATTGTTGTACGTCGTTTGTATCATTTGTTATGACAATTTTAAATAATTATGTTAGGGTGACCCTAAAAATCAATATTTTGATAACTTTTTGTAACTTTTTAGTTTTAATTTTCATCGAAGTGACGTCTTCTACAAAGTAGAGCATAAAAAATGCATGTTTTGGTTACATAACCAAGTAAATTCATTGGTGGATTGCTGAGATATAACTGTTTTTCTTGAAAAAAATCCGTTGTTTTCAAATGCCTGTATTTTTGAATGGGGGAAAAAGGGGGATCCATTTTTCCCTGGGTTAGACAGAGGAAGGGCTAAGGATTACTCGGCATATTTTGGTATTGGGGAATTTGAGGGAATTTGAGGTTTTTCCATCATTTAAAAAATGGCTTTTTGTACGAGGAAATCAAAATCATCAGTTCTAGAAGTGTTATAAAACCGAAAATTCCGCCCAATTCGTCAAAAACAAAATTTCTATAGTAATCATAACTTCCTTATATATTTCTAGCGCATCTTCACTCAATATACCGATTGGTTGAATAACATGTTTAATAATATCAACGCTTATCAACGTGACAACTTTACTGAACAGACCGTAATCGTGAGTTGTTTACATCTCTCGTTCAATCGATTTTACACGAAAAAGTTGCGTCAAGATGTGAAAAACGTTCGAGTTGCGATCAATGTTTCATTAACATTGCAATGTAGTACGTGTTTGACATTTGGAAACAAACTATCAAAGAATACTGCACTTTATGTTGCTAATACGAAACAAAATCATCAAGTTGCATATTTTTTACCATGCAACTTCAATGCGCCTTTCAAAATTTATTTGTTCGTTTAAATTAAGTTGCAGATAAGTTGAGTGTGTCTTCATGTTTAATTTAGAATTGTTCAACGTTTTGACAACTTACATTTTTTTCCTGTGATGGTGCAATCAAGTAACAGACAACCCGAGTACAAAACTTCATAATCGTATGGTTTGATGGTGAGTCAACATGCAGTCTCTTCGAAGTGTTGAATGGTGCTGTGGTAGAGTGAAGGACTATCAATCACAAGATCCATAAATCGAATCCAGTTTTATATTTTTATTTTATTTTTTCCGCTGTAGTATTCTGCAACATTATTGCCATTTTACTGCAATCGAAGAATGTTTCCGTAGGCTCCACCTCTTGCGCTTTTTAGATTGCAAGAGAGTTAAATTTGATGGCACATACGCAAAGTTTGTTTCTTTCCGAATAGTTCCAACACAGTGAAATGTTCAGTAGTGAAACAAGTTGTGCTGCTTGGGCTGTTTTCGCCAGCGCTTAATTGGGAAGCGCCATAATCAATGCCCATACTAATTTCCATGCAAATTTGAAACGGCTCTTGCTAAATCAATTTGCGGAGGACACTCAGAACATGGGACAGAATTGAGTGATCGGTGTGGAGAAAAATCGAATTTTTGAACCACCCTAATATATATCTAGATAAAAATTAAATAAAAAAATACGCTCGAAAAACCTAATTTTCGTACCACCCTAGCGATTTAAAAGTAAAATCGATTGAACGAGTGATGTAAACAACCTACGATTACGGTCTGTTCAGTGAAGTTGTCACGTTGATAAGCGTTGATATTATTGAACATGTTATCCTACCAATCGGTATATTGAGTGAAGATGCGCTGGAAATATATAAGGAAGTTACGATTACTACTTACTAACATTTTGTTTTTGACGAATTGGGCGGAATTTTCGGTTTTATAACACTTCTAGAACTTCTAGAATTTTGATTTCCTTGTACATAAAGTCATTTTTTTTAAATGATGAAAAAACCTCAAATTCCCTCAAATTCCCCAATACCAAAATATGCAGAGCAATCCTTAGCCCTTCCTCTGTCTAACCCAGGGAAAAATGGATCCCCCTTTTTCCCCCATTCAAAAATACAGGCATTTGAAAACAACGGATTTTTTCAAGAAAAACAGTTATATCTCTGCAATCCACCAATGAATTTACTTGGTTATGTAACCAAAACATGCATTTTTTTATGCTCTAAAACTTTGTAGAAGACGTCACTTCGATGAAAATTAAAACTAAAAAGTTACAATCAAAATATTGATTTTTAGGGTCACCCTAACATAATTATTTAAAATTATCATAACAAATGATACAAACGACGTACAACAATGGTTTCTTCAGCAAAGTGCCTCAAAATTAATTAAGGAAAAACTTTCTAGAACATCGTACAATGCTAAAATTTGAAATATAGAACTTAAAAATTTTATCTCAAAATGTAGTGGGGCCACCCTATTACAACAAACTTCAAAATAAAGCTCAAATAATAAGCTTTGACTTTGCTGAAGACACTTTGATCCTAAAAAATTATCCTTATGGTGAAAATATTTTTTTCCTCCTAATTTCACGACGTGGCCCACTGTGCACTGTTGAACTGGCTCAAAAGACATTACATTTACAACTCTAATAGATACTCTGTCCCATTATCTCATTCCTAATCATATAGATTGATCTGTACGATGTCATTCTTGTCTTTATGGTCAGAAGGTATGAAGTATGCGTTCCTTGAATTACTTTGTTTGCCTAAGTTATTGGTTCATCCTGTGTCAATACTATCAAACACAATGTAAGTTATGTCTTGTAAAAAGTGGAAACTGTTCGTGCATTTAGTCTATTTTATTGTTATTCCTTTGTCAAGGTATTACTATTATTATGTTCTAAGAAGTAGCTTGATCGTTTCCAAACTAACTGTCATTATCTATCATGTACTAATGATCAGTTATGAGTCAGCTATAGGATTCACTTTTCGGTGGCAAAGTAAAGCTTCATCACGCCTATTCCCTACTATTAGTAAAAATTATCGAGAATGAAGCCGTCATAAGATTGTTCATATACCATCATTATAATGTGTGGTATTTTTTATTATATATTTTTTTAAGTGAGACATAACAAAATAAGACTGGCACCACGTTCCTAGTTTAAAAAAACTTCTACTCATTGAACCCAGTAGTCATTTCCCTACGAATATCTTGAATACATTGTTTATCAATAAATGCCTAGCTAGCTAAGTATAAGCGTGGCTACGACTCATCGTCACAGGGAACGCATCAGAAAAGTATTGCGGAAAAGAAGAGAACTCACATCATTATCACTGATGAAAAGGGCCTCTGCCTGACTGCATTACCATTCAAGGCTCCAAGACACGATGTCCGTTGGATCACATGCAAATGCCGTAAATTAGTGCGTCAATGCCAGATATGTAACGCGGCACCAAACAAAAATTGTCAACATGTGATACCACCACGACAGGATATGTCTTTGGTTGCTATATCAGTGCTAATGGCGTAAGCCCACCCATCGCGGCAAGATCACATATCCGAGGGGAGGGAATATTCTAGTGCTCGCTCTATGTTCTGATTCAAAATTGATCGAATAGTTACTAATTATGCAGAGATGAAGGAAGCACACGCATACTCGCCGATGTGGAGAAGGACCAGCATCGAGATGTGTTGGAAGGAGTTAATGGTGCGAACGTTTAGAAGCAATCATACCATCTTCTGTAAACATTTCTTTCAATTAAATAATGGTCCATAATATATGTGTTCTGCAGAGATTTGCAACATTTTCCAAAAGAGAATTTAAGAGATTTGAGACAGTCTAACTGATAGAGGAAAATTAATTACAAAAACACTAGAAATCAAATTAACTTATCAATTCCGGCACTCCTGTGAAGTATCAACTAATCGACGCATCGTGAATATTTTTCCCTAAATAACAAAACTGTGATAATCTAGTAGGGGGAATGACGGCTTTGGCAGGTTTTGTTCTATTATTGGCAGGGGTTTTTTATGACTGATTAGGCTCAAATTTGGCCTAAACATTCTTTGCATATCGAGAGTGTCGCCAGTAACCTTAAGCATTACATCATCCACGACAGTCAGCACATTCCGTATAAACCGACAATCTATTCAGGATCACCCTATCCAGCAACTTACCAGTTGTGTCGAGCAGGCAGATTGATCTGTATGCCGGATGGTTTCCCGGGGGCTTCCCGGGCTTAGGCAACAGCACCAGTTTTCATCATCTAGGCATCGTAGGAAACAACTCCTTAACATATCCGTATTAGCAAATATCGCATGTTTAAAGATCAGGTTTGGTATTCCATCCGGACCTGGTGCCTTGTTCATCTTAAGTTTTCTTGCAGCGACGATAAGCTCGTCGTTAGTCACTAGCGATACCACGTCAACTGACTCGTACGATGAGTCATGTTTCGGAAACAACCCTTCGACGATCCTGACTAACATCTCCGGGGACTTTTCACAAGGTGTGCTATTGGTCCTAGCCATCACTATCCTGTATGCATGCCCCCATGGAGTGTCATTAGTCATGGGACTATTTTGTCAATATCTTTTTTCACGAGTTATTTACAAGTGTGTTTTTCCACAAGTTTCAACGAATCTGGTGCAGTTCACCTCCAGCTGATTGCGCTGCATGTATTCAGGGTGGCAGTCTGACGCTGCGTATATGGACCTGAAGGCGGCATTTGATACAATGGACCGTGAAATCTTTCTTGTAAAACTGGAGAAGCATGGCGTTTTTTTTTTAACTTTTTTTATTTGTTTATTTACAACATCAACAGGTTCTGTGTGACTCCAATGATGGCCTTAAAATATAAAGTGTCCTTGGTGGAACATTCAAATCTATCTACTCCAGAATACCTCCGCAGTTCATTCGTCCTTGTAGTATATCAGCGATCGTCATCGCCCGGATGGTATTTCTCCTAGCACGAAGAAGTTCCTGATCGATCAACTGGCACGTTCGGCGCCATTGTTGTACGATGTGCTCCAAACTGCAGAGCAGTACTCCAGAGTCCAGAGTAGAATGCACAAGAGAACAGTAGATGGCTTTCAAGCAATAAATGTCGGAAAATTTTTTGGCAATCCTAAATATCCTAATGCCCTTTCATCAAGCTATGTGCTTTGGTTTCGGTCCTACCTGATGAGCCGCTCGGTAGTGGTTAAGATAGGTTTTTCGGAGGGAAACATTCTGCGGGAGTTCCGCAGGGCAGCAATCTTGTTCCTCTGCTTTTCTCGATTTTCATAAACGATGTTTCGCTGTTGCTACCTGCCGGCTGTCGCTTATTTTACGCCGGTGACACGAAAATTTACAAAATAATAAAATGTGACACGGACTGCTTGGAGCTACAACATATGGTGCGCACATTCGCAGATTGGTGTTCGCGTAATTTGTTGTGTTTAAGTATCAAAAAATGCAACCTCATTTCGTACCACCGCAAGAACATGCCGATCATCTTTGACTTTGTCATCTTATCATCTAGCCTTTCTGGAAGTAGTCTTACCAGAGTGCAGCACCTGAAGAATCTCGGCGTTATCTTGGACAGTGAGCTCACCTTTCGAGTTCACTACAACGACATAATCGCCAGAGCCGACCGACAATTGGGCTTTATGTTCAATATTGCAGACGAGCTCCGTGGTCCATTTTGTCTCAAAGCCCTCAACTGTTCGCTGGTACGGTCAATTTTGGAGTCGAATGCTGTCATATGGAGTCCATTCCACGTCAGCTGAATCGCCCGAATAGTCTTCTGCAAATAGAACCGTTTGAGGTGAGACGGTCAATTGCTCAGGCCGCTTTTGCAGGGAAGTTACTTACAGGAGATATCGACTGTCCTGCTCTGCTAACTCAGCTAAATTTGTACGCTCCTGAGAGGCCACTCCGTCAACGCAATTTTTTGTACCTGACCCACGAAGCACGGACTACGCTCTACACCAACAAAATAAATTTTTCAACCTATTTGATTTTCATATTTCCACGGACGTATACTTAATCGCACCGCTGATCGTTTCCAGTTAGGTTGAGTTTTCTTCATTGAGACATCATCCTGTCAGTTGCATTTTATATATTATAAATAAATAAATCTAAAATAAGAATTTAGTCTATTTTATGTCTTATTTTGCTCAGTTAAGTATAGATAATAGAGTGGGGCGCAATTTTTTTTTTTTTTTTTCGAGAGTTGACCAGTTGTAGTCTTAATAGACTGGTATCTCGACTGGGCTCTCCATGTGATACACAATACTAGCAGACGACTCAAGCTATGTTGCTCACTAGGTCACTGCGGTCTGGGTTCGTATTGTGATCATACCGATACATTTCCCTTCCCGCAGTCTGTCAGTTTAAAAACAAATAATAATAATAATGAAAGCTCATCACGCGCATGAATGTTTTCCGAATAATTAACATGTAAAGTTGATTTAATGTGTTCTTGGAGCCGACATTCAATACCGAATAGTAGTCTATGTTGACAACGGGTGGTACTGATGCCATCTCCAAGTAAAGGCCGTTCTACAGCGATTAACGCAACGGCGCATCTTGACAGTAATTCTGTATTCTCTGTCAAAACGCGTCACCGCGCCCACCACCGCAGCTGAGCCATAACACTTTGATGTAATGTGATGGGATCATACTAGTGGACTTTGTTTCAACATGGAATAATTTAAATGATATCGTAAATATACAATAAATTAATTTAAGTACTATTGCAATAAATCGACATATTAATCTGAGAGCTTCCATTATTTTGGCGGTTGATCAAGATTATGGCGTCATATCCTTTACAGTACTGTCTGATATCATAAATTTCAGTAGTCAAATGGTCATGTTCTATTCCGCTCTTCAAAATTCAGGTGTTTAAAGTCTGGTCCAAGATTCAGTTATCAATGGTATGATAATGCTTCATTGCGTCTATTTCCTAGCTAAATGAATGAATTTTACGATTATGAAGCATTGATTTATATGAATAACATCATTAAAAATATGTACTACTCGTTGGATAGTCATTTCTATTATTGTGAGTTGTATAATTAATGTAAAACACTACTTGTCTTCTATATTTTAGATCTGTTATTGTCATTGTGTTGTTGTCGGTTGTCTGTCTGTTATGTTTCAACATAAAGGTCTTTTATAACTTTGTCTTTTTAGTGTTTTAGTCATTGTTAGATATAGTATGTATAAAACTACAAAAGAATTGTTGAGTATTGCCTTACAAATCCTATGTCCTTCTTCTATCTATCAATATCTGATTTCTCCTTTTATTAATCTCTTTTTCTCTTTTATAATCTCAACCTCCACTTTTTTCTTCTGTCTCTCTTCTATCTCAGATTTTCAATTTAATATTTTTCTATCCAATAGTACAGTAAACTTCTACCTTGGCTGCTCTAAACCATTTCTGAAACAAAAATAAAAAAATAAAATTCTGTTTAATTACTGAATCTAAAATGTTCAATATTATTATTTCATTTTGTGATCAATCTATTTTTTTAATCCTACGTTTTTTCTTGGATGATTTCTGGTTTGCTTTGACATTACTATTTTGAATTTTTCAACCTGATGTAAATCCTGATAAGTCTAAATAGTTCTCCACTCCCAATTGAAAACATTCTGAAAATTGAATGTCTCTAAAATACAAAGTAGACTTCTCAATTTCAATCTATATTACAACCTATCCTATCCTACCTACAGTATGCAAAAAAAGTTTATCCACCCCCAGTAAAAGATTAGATTTCTTTCCAAAAACCCAGCAGAAAATTAAAATACGGTTAATTTTTGGTCAATTTATAATTATTCATGTAAAAATAAAGCCAATTTACGCGGATTCAAAACAAAAAAACAAATTTTCTTGCATTAGAGACATGATGTTGAAAAAAAGGGAAAAATAACGCAAAAAAGTATATCCACCCCTCTGACTCGCATAGTTTCAGTACTTCGTGTGACCACCTTTGGCTTCAATAACTGCTCGGCATCGTCGTGGCATCGACTCAACGAGCTTAGCAGTTGTTTCCGGGGTGATTTTGTCCCATTCAGTAGATATTACCTGCCGCAATTGCTGGAGGCTTGTTGGTTTTTGCTCCTGGACCTTAATTTTCAAAATTGACCAGAGATGCTCGATCGGATTGAGGTCGGGAGACTGTGCTGGCCACTCCATAACCTTGATACGCTTTTCCTTGAACCACTGCGAAACCACTTTTGAGGTATGCTTCGGATCTCCGTCTTGTTGGAACGTATATCTGCGCCCCAACTTCAGCTTTTGTGCAGAAGCTGATAGTTTCCGCTTCAAAATATCCAAATAAACCTCCTTGGTCATAATGCCATCAATGAACTCAAGTTCTCCAACGCCAGATGTAGCCATAGATCCCACACCATGACTCTACCTGCAGGGAAAAAATCAAGTCAGGCTCAGTTGGTTGAAAAATCAATGTTGGTAAAGTGATTCACCACCGCCATGCTTGACTGTAGGCCGCAAACACTCCTTCTTCAAACTTTCACCGGTTCGTCGCCACTTCCTGGTTATTCCATCAGACCCAAATAGCATCACTTTCGTCTCGTCTGACCAAATCACCTTATTCCAGTCATCACTGGTCCAAGAAATGTGATCCTGGGCCCACTTCAATCTTTTTTATATCTTTGCGGACAACCATGGCTTTTTAAGTGCTACTCTACCCTTAAGACCTGTCTTATGAAGGCGATTTCGTACAGATTGTGACGTCAGTTGAATGGAAAACTCGCTTTCAATCTGTTTCGCAATTTTTGGAGCTGATAGTCCCCGATCCAGTTCTGCCTTCTTCACGATAATTCTATCAATCCGACCAGTTGTTTTTGAAGGACGCCCCGATCGCTTAGCTGGTGAGACAGAACCACGCTTTTTATACATCTGTACAATCCTAGCAACCGTGTCCTTCTGAAGCTGGACAATATCGGCAATATCACGATAGCTTTTGCCTGCTTTATGATGTTCAACAATCAAATTTCGGATGCTGATAGAAATTTGTGCTTTTTTGGGCATTTTGCAACAAATAACTTCCAATTTTAAATATAAAACTGAGATTTCAAGCACGAAAACTTCAAGAGCACTTAATGACAGCTAGACACAATGTTTACATTCGATAAATTATGGAATACACACTAAAACTTTGTAAATCATATTTAAATCGTAATGTCTGTTTGGGGGTGGATAAACTTTTTTTGCGTAATTGTTTACCCTTTTTCATTATTCATCATATAAAATCTCAAGAAAAGATATAAATGCTGTATTTTGATTGGTAACGTGATAAATAAACACAAATTGATAAATCATGGAAGAACACTCATCAAAATAAACTGATTTTCTACAAAAAAAAACAAAAAATATGCAAATTAGTAGGGGGGTGGATAAACTTTTTTTGCATACTGTATGGCCACGCGTTGGCTTCGCTACTTCCAGTGGACGAGAAATTGATAAATTTCCCGACCCCTTGGAGAGTGCTAATGAGTCCTAGCGGATCCTCCATGTAAAGAGCTATACCTGATAAGTATGCCGGGACATACGATCAGGGGCTCAGTCTGCAAAGCAGCCGATCCACTGTGAATCGTTAGAGGCGCACTGAAGTGCTCCAAATGTGATATGATACACAGATGAATATTATCTTCAGTACCGTCAACCCCCGTGACCTTGGCTAGGGGATAATAGAGTGGGGCGCAATTGTATGGAAAATAACATACTTCATCCAATCAAGTGAGATCAAGGTTTTTCTTAATGGTTTCGGCATTGCGTTTGAAATTTATATCGAGATATGGAAAAACGTACTTTTTTGCATTTTTGCTCCCCGTTTGAATCATGTTTCCAACAGCGCAAAAAGTCCGTTCAATTATTAATTTGTTTATAATCATACGCGAGAGTCAACCTTATTGTAGTTATGATGATGAGGAGATAGAAAACTCTAATGAAAACGTATTTTAAAACAATAATATCGCACTAGATTTTGATAAATATGACTTAAAATTTATTTTGAAATCTATTTAGTCTATTTAGCGGGCCACAGTTAAGAACCGTGCGCCTAGCAATCAACAAAAAAATTAACATACAGTTTTAAATACTACATATTTTGAAGCTCATTTCAAGAAAACGCCGAATACTATCACTATGGGCCAGTAATGGCCCTTAACAGTATCGAAATCGTCTCCAAATTAGATTCAACAGGTAATAAGTTTCCAAACATTATATGAGCTTCGATTTGTTGATGGACTTAGGATGTATTATGGTCGTTCTTTACGCCTATGGATCTATTTTGAATCTAGTCATAATTATGTCGAATGTTTCGTACTGTGTCATTACGCTTATCACGTTTAATTCACTTATCGCTCTGTCGGTCTTAGTTATCTCATGTTTCCAACTGTTATTCAGTTCAATTATATACTTATTGTAGATTATGTTAGACGATTATCCTAATTCAGGCGTATAAGTGCGCACTGCTTAAGAGTTAAGCGAAGGCGAAGAAATGGTCTCTAAATTGTCTCATCGTCTCAAAGTGTTACAAGCAAACGTAGTACAGCTGTAATTGTATGGGTCGTGATCAGCTATCTTCTTCTTATTGGCATTACATCCCCACACTGGGTGTGGAGCCGTCTCGCATCTTAGTGTTCATTAAGCACTTCCACAGTTATTAACTGCGAGGTTTCTAAGCCAAGTTACCATTTTTGCATTCGTATATTATGAGGCTAACACGATGATACTTTTATGCCCAGGGAAGACGAGACAATTTCCAATCCGAAAATTGCCTAGACCGGCACCGGGTATGGAACCCTCAGCATGGTCTTGCTTTGTAGCCGCGCGTCTTACCGCACGGCTAAGGAGGGCCCACAATCAGCTATCGGATTAACTTTTTGGTGGCAAGCTACAGCTTCATCGCGCCTATTCCCTATCTATTAGGAAACATCGAGAATGAAGCCTTTAGACCAGCCATGTTGTATGCTGTGCCAATATGGACTAGTTGTTGCAATACCAAATAGAAGGCAATTCAGAGGATTCAAAATTGTTGTTGCCTCCGTGGTGTAGTACCAAATTCATAGAATGTCTAATATTGAGACATTGCAACAAATGTCCAATAAACTAATTTCCCATTTTAGACAAAAATCGTTGCAATCTTCTATTGCAACGATTAGCTTCTTGTACCCTAAGTATAAATAAGGTTAAGTTTAGTTTAAGTTTAAAACATTGTAATTCCTACATGGTTCAATTCAACCAGAGGAAAAATCCTAACTGCCAGAGGAATTTGAAATGTTTTAATAATAATTAAAAATGTATCATAGCAAATAAGGATGATAGTGTTAGGAAAACACGGAACACCTAGTCTAAGAAATGAATGCATGTATTAGATAATTAAAAAATAAAACTAGTAAAAAAAATCTAGAATGAAGCCAATGTAAGATGGTTTGCATACCATCGTTATAATGTGTGGTATTTTTAATTATGGCTCTTTAAAGTAAGGCATAGAATAATTTAGAAAGGTGCCACGTTCCTAGTTTTGATAGAACTTCCACTCAGTGAATCCATGAGTCAACTCCCTATTAATGTCGAGAAACTTGAGCATATTTTCTACTAATTAAATAATGAATTCAGCATTAAATAATGAACTGTCCCATTTCTGTGTGGGCGCTGTATAGGAGATATGAGAGTTGCAATATAAAAAATCAAGCATTTTAACTCTTCTAAAATGTACTATAAATTCTTACGGACTTCCAGAAATGATTTTGGACCTACTTTCTTCTTACAAGCTTTAAACATTGTTCGTAGACTAAAGCACGTACATATATGATGAGTTAGAATTGGATTCAATCTTATTTTCAACTTACCAGCCGGCAAGTTTTGTTTCACGAACGGGGAGTTCGCCGGTCCGGGTCAAGAATGTGTGTAGCGAATCTAGCCAATTGGCGGTTTGCTTGAGTGAGTTAAAAGTTCCAATGCTTCTAGCTGAATCAGTGAAACTGATGTACGCACACTAACCAAAGCGGTGCTATCATTGACGCCGTACACTTGTGGAAACGAGGTGAGTGTGTATGGAAGATTGATGATTAACGACCCGCATCGGTGAAGAGTGTTGATGTAGCGCTGTAGTGTGCTTAGTAAAAGATACAAGACACAACACAGACGAATCGCAATCATACAGAGGAGCAGCATGGTGGTCACATTACTACTACCTGCTCCGGGGGGAAACACAGCATAGGAAGCTACATGGTATCGTTGTGATTAGCGAAAGCGGAGTGGCAATAACAACGCTGGAAATAAAAATGAAAGCTTCACTCAATACTATGGGCCACATGGAATGGTCAAACGAAGAATCAATTCTACTTTTATTATTTATTATTAACAATCAAATTCATACTCAGTTTTTGAAAAAATCAGAAAATTATTTTGAACCTATTGTTAAATTATTTATTCTCAATTGGACATCGGAAACATTGAAAAGTAATCGTTTTTCTGACCGCAGGTTTCGTAAAACCTTTCCATAGTGAGCAAACAAAGAAGATCGTTCAACCGCGCCACCCGTCGCACCGCACTAATAGACGGTTTGGAAGAGTTTTCGGGCTCGCCAGAAGGTAATTTGGTTGCTTGTTGCCTCTTACCTCTGATTCCAAGCACATGAATGAAACTGGAGGATTGAATTGAAGGGGGTAACACTCGAACAGTAAAAAACATAACATCTTTTGATTTAACGAATCTGGCGTTTGAAGTGCGGCTGACAGGTTAAGTGATTTAGCTTCATAGACGGGAAACGATTGATACTGCAACCACCGGCATTTCACAGACGCGTGTTGTAACTGATATACCAAAAGATATTTTAGTTACTAGATAAAGATTGTCGCTGTCGTCGCTGTCCGGAACATCTTTTGCTGGCGAGGATAGGGGAGCTAAATGTCAAAGAAGGAAAATCCATACGATTTGACAGGTATGTACCACACATGTTTCGGACAGCAGAACAAAGGGAACAGTAGCGACAATCTTTATCTAGTAACTAAAATATCTTTTGATATACCACTGTGAGCCCTACCGTGAATGATTGTTTGCCGATGCTCGAAGCACACTTTAACTACTGGTATTGTATTACAGTTTGACACCGTTGATGAGATAATAATTCAATGACAACGTTGTTTTTATCATTTCAGTAAGGTGTCTATTTGTTCGATTTATTTTCAGTTAAACCCTGGTCCACATGTTTAACCGAATGAATATGTGGATTATTTGTAACACATTAAATTGTTCGTCTAGAAACGATTTCTTTCAATATCTCGCAAGTTTAATATAAATCTCTTTGTTCTACAGATTTATAAGACCCATAAGGCTTCTTCTTTAGGTTGGATATTTCCTACACCATTGCACACACTCAAAACGAACCAGTGCATATGTACGTGCCGCATTTCATTCGTATTGATAAAACTGTGTCAATTATTATTCATTTCGTCACGCTTTTTTAGTCGATGTTGGTGCAAGAATTATTTATGCTTTCCGTCTCTTCAACCAGAAAATAGTCTGCCCGCTGGCTGCTTATATCAGCATGAGCGCTTATCTTCCTGTCCTCTTTGCTTTGTTTATTTACTCAGCACTGCAACTTCTCATCGAGTAAGAACACGAAACTCTTTTCGCTGGCATTGCGTCCCACAATTGGAACTTTGCCACCTTGCAGATAAGTATTTATCACGCACTTCCACAGTCTATTTGCGATATTTCGATAAATTTTCCCTGACTTTTTTTTTGTCTAATTAAACTAAACTAGAATTCGAACCCAGTACTCAGCATATACTACTGTGGCAGTTGCACATCTCACAACTGCGCTTCGGAGGGTCTCAAAAACGACGAAGCAACTTGCAAGTTGTTTTTTCTTAAACAATCAGACAATGAAAAAAGACGACGACAACCATGCGATGGGACGGTTTCGTCGATTTGTTTGTTTTATTTCAAAATTCTCACACACGAATAGATAAGAGCTGAAAACGAGAGCGGTCGAAGGTGGTAAATGATGGTAAATACGGTGGAATGTTTACAATTGTTTATCACTTTAATTTATGTATCGTGATATTCGCGCCAAAATGACTGTCTCAGTATAATGATTATTTATCAATTGGATTTTAAATATTCTACAACTTCGTACCAACACCTACGGTTAATTTGACGTTTAAAATGGAATATGAAATGAAAAAGTCAAATTAAACAGTTTTCTATTGAGCGAAATGTTCTAGTGTTAAAATATTCTACTAAGAAAATAGATATATCAAACAAACGATGCACGTTTTCACCTCAAGCATGTAAATATGGACCATCTTGACTAGACGATCCTCAGCTATATATTTACGCAACTAATCGTTTCGTTATGTCTTTGCATCGAGTACCCTTCTCGATTTAGCGCTACGCGCGATTTCAAAGAACATCGAACTCATGGTTTACGCAAAGATCGTTTGATTTCCAACCCTGTTAATTTCTCAAATTGCTCCGACAAGATCCCACGCTGTCGTGATCCTCACGCCATACTTTTGTAATCTTCCTATTCTGCCGGCACACCGCACAATGGGGAAATCCGATTTCAAAGGTGGAAAAAATTGATAACTTTCTTCACGAACAACATACAGAAGAGATCAAGTGCTTATTCGAAAGGGAATTTCGCAAAGAATTCAGTGAGTGCTGTTTCATGGACATGGAACGCTTCTGTATGTAGTTATTGAGCTCGTTTTGCCCTAATGCCCCATATATCGCGAGTTTCCAAACTATTTGTCATTTTATCTTTAAGACATTGTTCTAAAATTGTGTTCATCTCTTCACTGTGGATCCACAGAAGGGCACTAAATATATTTTGTTGGTAAAAGTTGGAAATTTAAGGGATTTTGGGGTCAAATAAGCATCAAAGTGCATTTCATGTGCAATTTTCATGTATTCTGTAAAAAATAGTAATATTTACAGATAAGTGTTGATATTATTGTCTCAAAGTTTTGAACAGATGTTGACAAATGTTTGCCGAACAAAAATCAATGAAATAAATCGTTTCACAAATGTTTTATTCGGATATTTATTGAGTAAAAAACGATTTTTAAAAACTTTTGAATAGCACCGATGCCAAACATTTCCAAACCATACCCGATAGCACAACTAGACAAGAATAGTCATATGTTATGAATCTAGAAGTGATCATAGATAGGAGTTGATGGGAGATACTCTTTTTTCTTACCTTTTTGCCCAAATTCCCCTATGAAATAATATAGCTCAATGATTCTGAGGAATAAATGATGTAGTAATGTTAATTTAATTGATATTTTCCAATGATATAATGAAAATAACAAATAATCATATAATTCATTAAAAATATTGAATTATAGGGGATTTAGGGGTCATACAGGTCATTTAATGTAACTTTTTATACAAAATGGGATAACTTTTCTCACGAGCGACTCACAGATAAGGTTAAGGGCTTATTCGAAAGCAAACTTTCCAAGAAATTTAGTGAATGATGTTTTATAGACATGAGACACTTCTGTATGTAGTTATTGAGATGGTTTTGCCCCAATGTCCCATACATAATTTTTTTTCATATTTTGGTACTTTTATCTTTTAAAAATTACACTGAAATTCTGTTTTCCCCTTCATTGTAGATTCATACATATCACTATACATATTTTGTTGGAAAAAGTTGGAAATTTAAGGGATTTTGGGGTCAAATAATCATCAAACTGCATCTATGTGAATTTTTCATATATTCTGTAAAAAATAACCAAGAAGACCAAGATAACCAAGAAATCATTTGCACTATATTACGTCGAATAATCATTTAGGGTTAATATACGGTGAATTAAAAACTTGTAAGCATTAATGTAGCTCTACATATGGTCAATTTTGGCGAAATCTACAGCCTATTGATTATTCAGATATTTACAGATATTAGTTGATATTATTAACATAATTTTTTTTAACAGAAATTGATACCATAAAAAACAAATCTTCATATATTACATTAAAAATGGATTTTTAAGGCATTTTGGGACAAATAAGTGAAAAAAATCATTAATTATGTATTTAAAAAAATGGTTCTGACCCTTAATCCTTGGATTTTTTTTTCAATGCAATCTACAACTATTTGTTATTTTTATAGTATCATTGAAAAAAATAAAAATTGAATCAATGTTACTTCATCATTTCTTAACCCAGTATCATTGAGCTACATTACTTCATAAGGGGAATTTGGGTAAAACGTCATGAGAAAAGAATATTTCCTATCTATTCCTATCTATTATCACATCGACTAATATATTTACTCTTATATAGTTGTGCAAACGGGTATGGTTTGGGAATGATTGGCATCGGCACTTTTCAGAAGCATTTAAAAAATCGGGTTTTACCCTATAAATAAGAGAGAGAGAATAATAGGAATAATAGAGAATAATAGAGGAGAATAATAATATTTTTATTAATTTTTACAGAATACATGAAAAATTCACGTAAAGTGCAATTTAATACTTATTTGACCCCAAAATCCCTTGAATTTCCAACGTTTACCAACAAAGCATGTATAGTGCTTTTCTATGGATCTATAATGAAGAGGAGAACACATCTTTAGTACAATACTTGGGAGATAAAAGCACGAAAAATATGATAAACTGTAATGTATGGGACATTGGGGCAAAACAAGCTTAATAACTGCATACAGAAGTGTCTCATGTCTATAAAACATCACTCACTGAATTTCTTGGAAAGTTTGCCTTCGAATAAGCCCTTAACCTTATCTGTGAGTCGCTCGTGAGAAAAGTTATCCTATTTTGTATAAAAAGTTACATTAAATGAACTGTATGACCCCTAAATCCCCTATAATTCAATATTTTCAATGAATTATATGATTATTTGTTATTTTCATTATATCATTGGAAAATATCAATTAAATTAACATTACTACATCATTTATTCCTCAGAATCATTGAGCTATATTATTTCATAGGGGAATTTGGCCAAAAAGGTAAGAAAAAAGAGTATCTCCCATCACCTCCTATCTATGATCACATTAAAACTCATAACATATGTCTACTGTTGTCTAGTTGTGCTATCGGGTATGGTTTGGAAATGTTTGGCATCGGTGCTATTCAAAAGTTTTTAAAAATCGTTTTTTACTCAATAAATAACCAAATAAAACATTTTTGAAATGATTTATTTCATTAATTTTTGTTCGGCAAACATTCGTCAATATCTGTTCAACACTTTGAGACAATAATATCAACACTTATCTGTAAATATTACTATTTTTTACAGAATACATGAAAATTGCACATAAAATGCACTTTGATGCTTATTTGGCCCCAAAATCCCTTAAATTTCCAACTTTTACCAACAAAATATATTTAGTGCCCTTCTGTGGATCCACAGTGAAGAGATAAACACAATTTTAGAACAATGTCTTAAAGATAAAATGACAAATAGTTTGGAAACTCGCGATATATGGGACATTAGGGCAAAACGAGCTCAATAACTACATACAGAAGCGTTCCACGTCCATGAAACAGCACTCACTGAATTCTTTGCAAAATTCCCTTTCGTATAAGCTCTTGATCTCTTATGTAAGTTGTTCGTGAAGAAAGTTATCAATTTTTTCCACCTTTGAAATCGGATTTCCCCATTGTGCACCGTTTGGGACGGTTTGCGCCATTTGTTTCGACTAGTTTCGCATTTTCGCCATTCTTAGAGGCGATGCTGGTGGTGGTGGTGGTATGTCGCGCTGTATTTTACTCTTTCTGGGATTCATCTGAACTGAACCTCCCAAGGCCTTTCCGCGTTTTCGTTGATCAAACAGTCTCTCTATGCTTGACCGCACGAGTCTGGCGGACCACCCCACCAAAGGTAGGGGACTATTTTTAAAACAAGTAGCTATCGTCTCTTTGCCCATTCGCGACCAACGACAACCGTCACCACATGGGAGGGAGAGATATCTCGCAAGTGCGGCAATTATCGACGCGAAGAACACGCCAATCGCAAGTTTGAAGCGGTAGCATCTTCCCGAGTCGACGACTGATGATGATGGGATGGGAGATCATTGTTTGTAGGCCTATCAATGTCGTGACTGACAAAATGAGTCCTCTACGCACCGGCGAACGCATGTTGCTGTTTACGCAAATGTGGTGTGTATAAATAGATAAAAGTTATCACCTCGTACTATATAAATGGATTCTTCAATCTAATTGCCTAACTAGAGAGCATAGTTGGAAACATTCGTAAATAGGAAAACGGAAATTAGTTTCGGTTTGAATTTGCAAGTGCGTTTCTCCCCTTTGGAATACTTTGGAATATAAATACATAAACATTACAAAACAATTTATTGTTATAATTTTAGAGCTATTCATAGCATTTTTGTTTAATTGGACCTGTCATTTCAATTTATCGTGTTTTTTTTAAATAATGTAATCGGTAATGGCAAAATTCTCGTAGAAGACAGCCACACTAAGGCTAGTAGGGCTTGTCCTGTATAGAGAACTTCTGTTTATTCCGGTCATAAACGCAGTATAAAGAAGATTGACAAATCTCGCTTAACAATTGATTAGGGCCTACAATGAAAAGTAAACAAATTCAATTTTCACACCCTTCGATAGCATCCTCCAATAGCTACTAATAGTATAAAAATGTTCCGCATCTTCAATTAAATTACTTAGAAAAAACTAATTTTTGATTGGGACTAAAACGTGTTATTTTCAAAATATGGTAGGTCCACCCTAAAAAACGGCCAAGCCACTAGTTTTTTTCTGTCTGGGATAAGCCTTCTCCAACTTCGGGCCGATAACGGGATTTTTTTCCGAACCGTCATCGGCCCGACCTCGGAGAGAGAAAAATTCCTCTCTCGAAAAGCCTTATCCCGTGTTTACTTTCGAAAAATGCCGTAAACAAAGGGTCTATGAATGACAAGCAAATGCAGAATGACTTATCAAGAAGGCCTATTCCGGATAAAAAAAATGAAAATAGACTTAAAATTTTATTTTAACGATTTCGACACATTTTTGCATGTTTCGATGCAATTAAGGTTATGGATGGATAGATAGTGTTGATTATGTGCTTTTATAGGATTTTTGGTGCCTAAAATATCATTAACCTGGGAATTAGGAATAGAAATAGTGACGTTAAGAAAAATGCCATTTTTTATCAATGAAAACCACCAGTTCAGACTGTTTTCACCAGCGCAAACTGAAGAACAGCTTATCTGGTACTGACAACCGATGACAGTTATCTAATTTAGCATTTTATTGTACAAGCCGAAAGAAAATACAAACCAAAGTAAAAACGAAACTTATTGTGTATTTAATAAAGAATGCGCATCGAAATCCGTTTTACAGGAATTTTTATTCCCTATGACATTTGTCTACATTTGCATTATATTTAAATTCCCTTAGGATTTTTTCATCCCAGGAGAACTTGTTTTAAACGGAAATATTATAGACCTTCGATAATTCATTTGCAATTTGTTCGAAAATTCCCACATTATTTATTTATTCAAGTAGTTCTTCAAAAAAAATCATACGGAAATCTTTTAATTCTTCCAGGTATTCCTCCTTGAAGTCTTGTATGCCTTCCATTGCGAATTCTTCCAGGAATGCATTAGAGTAATATGTCAGGCATTCCTTCATATTTTTTTCCAGAAATTCATCTGGAAATTCCTCCAAGAGTTCTACAAAGTATATTCCAAAAATTTCTCTGGAAGTTCCTCCAGGAATTCCTTTGAAAGTTCTTCTATAAAATCCTTCGGAAGCCCCTCAAGAGATTTCTCCGAAAATCCCTACAGAAATTTCACCCGAAGTCTATCCAGGAATTCCTCCGGTAGTCCCTTCAAGAATTCCTTCGGAATTGGAATTTCGTCCTAGAATTCCTCTGAAAGATCTTCCAGAAATTCCTTCGGAAGTACTGGAGTTCCGGAAGTCTCTCAAAAAATTCCTCCGGAAGTCCCTTCAAGAATTCCTCCGAACGTTCCTTCAGAAATTCCTCCAAAAGTTTCTCCGGAATTTCCTCCAGAATTCCTCCTAAATTCTTTCCAACAATGGATCCCGAAATGGATCCCTACCAAAACTCCTCCGGAAAATCCTCTAGGAATTCCTCCCGAAGTTCTTACAGGAATTCCTCCGGACGTTCCTCCAGAAATACCTACGGAAGTTCTTCCAGAAGCATTGAATACCTCCGGAAGTACTTCCAGGAATTCCTCCAGAAGTTCCTACAGAAATTCCTACGGGAGTTCCTCCAGGAATTCCTTCAGAAGTCCTTCCAGAAATTACTCCGGAAGTTCTCCAGGAATTTCTCTGGAAGTTCTCCAGGAATTTCTCTGGAAGTTCTTTCAGGAATTCCTCCGGAAGTTCCTTCCAGAAATTCCTCCAGAAGTTCCTACAGAAATTCCTCCGGGAGTTCCTCCAGGAATTCCTTCAGAAGTTCCTCCGGAAGTCCCTTCAGAAATTTCTCCGGAAGTTCTCCAGGAATTCTTCCGGAAGTTCCTTCCGAAATTCCTTCAGAAATTCCTTCGGATGTTACTCCACGAGCCAGGAATTGCTCCGAAAGTTTCTCCAGGAATTTCTGGAGGGACTTCCTGAGAAATTTCGGAAGGGACTCCGGAAAGAATTCCTGGAGGACTTTCGGAGGAATTCCTGGAGGAACTTCCAAAGGAATCACCGGAGGAATTTCTGGAGGAACAGCCGGAGGGATTCCTGGAGGGACTTCTGGATGAGTTTCTGAAGGAACTTCCGGAGGAATTTCTGAAGGAACCACCGAAAGGATTTCTGGAGGAACTTCCGGAGGAATCCCTGAAGGACCTTCTGAAGGAATCCCTGAAGGACCTTCCAAACGAACTCCTGGAGGAACTTCCGGATGAATTTCTGGAGGATCTTTCGGATGAATTTCTGAAGGAACTTCCGGTGAAATTTCTGGAGTAACCACCAGAGAAATTTCTGGAGGAATTTCCGAAGGAATATCTGGAGGAGCTTCCGGACGAATTTCTGGAGGAATTTCCGGAGGTATTTCTGGAGGAACTTCTGGACGAATTTTTGGAGCGGAGACGAGCCAGCATCGGGCTGAAAGTCTCTTTAATAAAGACAAAAAAAAAATTTGGAGGAACCTCCGGAGGAATTCCTGGAGGAACTTCCAGATGAGTTTCTGGAGGAACTTCCAGATGAAATTCTGGAGGAACTTCCGGGTGAATTTCTGGAGGAACTTCCGGGTGAATTTCTGGAGGAACTTCCGGAGGAATTCCCGGAGGAACAGCCGGTGCAATTCCTGGAGGAACTTCCTGATAAATTCCTGAAGAAAGAATCTCTGGAGGAACTTCCAGAGGAATCTTTGGAGAAACTATCGCAGGAATTTCTGGAGGAACTTCCGGAGGAATTCCTGGAGGAACCACCGGAGGAAATTCCTGGAGGAAGTTCTAGAGGAACTTCCGGGCGAATTCCTGGAGGAACTGCTGGATGAATTTCTGGAGGAACTTCCGGACGAATTCCTGGAGGAACTTGTTGATTAATTCCTGGAGGAAGTTCTAGAGGAATTCCTGGAGGAAGAATCTCTGGAGGAACTTCCGGAGGAATCTTTGGAGGAACTACCGCAGGAATTCCTGGAGGAGCTTCCGGAGGGATTCCTGGAGGAACTTTCAGAGAAAATTCTGGAGGAACTTCCGGAGGAATTTATGACGGTACTTCTGGAAGCATTCCTGAAGGAATTTGAGCAGGATTTCGTGAATGAATTTCCGAATGGTTTACTGAAGGAACTTTCGGAAGAATTTTTGAAGGATTTTTGGGAGGAATTCCTGAAGATTTTCTGAAATAATTTCCGAAGGAATTTTCGAAGGAACTTCGGAACTTTCCTAACGAACTCCCGAGCTCCGAACGTCACTTCAGCAAGTATTCCGAAGGAATACCTGAAGAAAACTTCCGGGGGAATTCCGGAAAGAAACTTCGAGTAAATGCCTGCAAGAACTTGTGGAGGAATTCCTAAATGAAACTTCGAGCAAACGCCTGAATGAACTAGTGAAGGAATTCCTGAAGAAGCAGAAAAGAATAGAGAATATGGGGTAGATATATCCATCCAAAAGTAAGTTTCGTAATTCGCGAAAATCAGAGCGCATTTGCTAATAACTTAGCCGGGCAAACTCTAATCTTCCCGCGGTTTTCTGCATAACATGCTGTACTAAATTCTTTAAGATCTGAATGAGAATCATAGTTCTTCATCGTAATTTGTGCCGTCCAACTGCAATTCACTGTTTTTGTATGTTTCTGCATACATTTTTGCATATAAACTTCCAACGAGATTAGCACCACTCAAACGTTGACCGATTTGGCTAAAATTTTGTCCAGAGCATCAGGGCACCAAATAGAACCGAATAAGAGGGCGGCCCATCAAAAAATTGAAAATAGTTTTTCCCATACTAACTTGAGCCACCCTAGGAAAGGTCGACCATTTTCTTACGCTCCATATAAACAAAAATTGGTTTGTATGGGAAAAATCTTACATGGGAGAAGGGGGGGTTGAAAAACCCAGAAAAATTGCTTACATAATTAGTGTACGACCACTTACATGGCAACATTTTCGTTGTTTTTTTTTTTCATCAAACAAGAACAACTTTCACAGACAACTGTGGGATTTCACTTTAGGAATTTCTTTGGATTTTCCATTGAGAATTCCTTTGCATATTTCGTCGGGAATTCCATGGAAAATCACTTTGAAGTCCGATGATTTAGTTTTTTGAATTTCCTTTACAAATTCCTTTAAAATTTCTTAAGCAGAAGTCCGTTCAAAAATTTGGCAATCTTCTCTCACTATGAGTGTTCTCATAACTCATGAGGAAGATCATTTTTTTTGCAATGCAATTGAAGTGTAAGTTGTATTGTATGTTTGGTATGTTTCATGGTTTTGTAAGGCTCAGTGCTCAGTGTTGGTCGTATCAGATCTTAGAACTTCCTCTCTAATGTTTGCATTGCTGAAATCGTCTACAACGCCGGATATTACACCTATAGCTGGAACGCATTTAACTTTCCAAAGAAAGGCTCATGTTATTTAATACGAACAGGGGCGTCTCGTGGACTTTTGCTACACCTGTTCTACCACGCTGATAAAAAAAATATCCATCAAGCTGGTTTCGAATGAAAGTTGGACATTTAATCTAATATTACAACCTTTTCTTGTACAACTTATAACCAAATATTAGAAAAAAACAATTTAAATAGAAAAGATTTACAAAACAATAAATGACTCATTTTTCTCTTTTGTTACAAAAATGTTTTAAATTTAGATACAATTAAAATTTTAGACTCTCGCAAATCGTCTAAAATCTAACTTGGTAACAGTTGGCAATAATTGGATATTGCTCAGAATAAAGCTATTTCATATCGGCTCATTCCACCATTCAGGGTACACGGGTCCCATCGCCGCTAATATTTAAACTCTCACATATTTTGTTGCTGAGCGATTCCAAGCAACAGCATCAAAATTTAAGAAAATTTTTAATTCATGATTTTCTATTGAGTTGAAACTTTGCACAGTTTTTCAATTTCATCTAAATCGTCATTTTTCGATATCAAATCTTCATATTGAGTCACGACTAACTTTTTAAAAGGGTGTATGTGAAAATGGTTCAAAAATATTTAAAAAGCTGCACAGCAAAAACGGAATGTTCGATTGTTATGATTTTTTCAGCAAAGTTAGACAACTAAATGGTGATTCTTAAGAAAATGTGCACAGTAAAAAAAAATTTTTTTCCTTTAAAAATATCATTTGTCACAAAAACTCAAATATCTCAAAACCCTATCTTTTTACGAACGTAATTTTTTAGGGAAAACGGTCCATTATATTGGCTATCTACCATTAAAAATTGGTGCTGGTCCACTAATAAACAAAAAAGTTATGACATTTCAAACATTTCACAAATTTCACACATAGTAACCACACAAATATCTCCGTGTATTTTTTTTCAAGAATCGCAGTTTGATGCTGATTTTATTGTTAAGGGCCTTGCGTGAGTTAAACAAGTTGTTTGTATGATATTCCATATTTATGTATTCATCGATATTATGTATATTATATGTATAAATATTATATGTATAAATAAATAAAAATGAATTAATATTATCCTAAGTATTAAATTAAATGTGGCAGTTACACAATGTTGTTATAGAAACTCTAAGAGTTTTGGGTTTGAATTTTGGTATGGGTTATGATATCATGAAAACAGTTGATTAATACTTATTTTTATTTTTTTTATTCAAATTTTTTAAAATATCGAACACTTTTGAATTATTATCAGCACAGTTTGAGTATAGTTTTGCTTTAATTTTATTTTCCGACAATGGAATGAAACAGTGAAATTGTTGGGTTCCTTGGATCGTTTTCGCGTTATTAAATTGCTCGCTGAGCTCTGAAGCCTTTATTTCGTACTCTTCAGTAGTAGTAAAACAAAATGATAATTTGGTTAAATCTTTTTCTTTTCTACGATTTGCCCAATCAAAAAGTTCTTTCGCAGTTTTAATTGGATGCTCACGTTCTTTGGCTAAACTTGCTCTTGTGGCCATGCGCTTTATTGTTCCTCCAATAGCATCACAAGGACCTTTGCCATGTGATGTAGCAAAAATGCCATTCTGCATCAATTCCGTACATTGATTTAAATTGACATAGGCTCGAAAAATTCTTACGATTTTGTACTGCGACGCTGCTCCATCAGACATGAAATATATCTTTTTGACTTCTTTATGCTTATCAACGCGTAAAAGTTAATCATTTTTCAATGAACAAGTTTACGGATACTGAATCGTGTCTTAAATCTTCGGAAATTATAATAAAACTTAAGTGTTCAATTTGCGTACTTCCATTAAAATAAATAACGAATGGATGAATTGTAGCTTGTTGTACGTTCCAGTGATGGGACTGCACTTCATCTTGCAATACAAAGCTGTAATTTTCAGAAAATCACAAATGACTAAAATTCACCATTTTGTAATGTATTTTTCGTATTTTTAAAAAGCTGGATTGTTCTGTTTTAATGAAATCGTGAGGATTAAACTTTCTAATTTCAAGCAAAAATATGACACAAACTCATCTACAGGTTTTACAATAGTTTCTATGTCACACCTATCCGTGGTCACCCATTGCTCAAATGATAACTGATCAATATATTTTCTTCAAACTCAGCGAATAAAGTATTTTCCAATGATGAAGAATCTGGACAATCCGAACAAGATCGTAGATAGCAATTTGATGTTGTATTTTCACACAAAAGACTACCAGTTAACATTTTAATATCCTTTGTTAAATTGATTCTTTTCAAACTATGTAAAATAAGATTAATATTCTCATGGGTTGTGCACACACACATTATGTGTTCCTGAATTGGAAAAAGCTTACATTGCCTTGGCCGAAGGCTTGCAAATGAGGAAAACCTATTTTAATATTATCGTGAATTTCCTTGAAGCGTGTGTACGCTTCTTTCAAAGTCGTCATCATTAATCGTTTTGGATTGCTTGACGCTTTCCATCTTTTTTTTACTGATACATAATCTTTTTGACCAGGCATAGCTCGACTTACTTCATCATCTTCAAAATATTGAACTACTATTTCTTTTGTCTCATCTGTTAATGCAGTACTAGACCTAGTATTTTTGGTTGAAAGACAGTTATTCTTCAATTGTTTTGCCTCTTTTACTGTATTTCTATTGGTTTTGAACTCATCAATGGCATCCTGAATAGACCACGAACTTGGCAGCATCGACAAAATCAATAATTTTTCTTTCCTTGTCGTGGCTGCATTCGAGAACCTTTCCTTCATATTTATAATTACCTCATCGTAGTCTGTATTTTCCACATCATCAGGTCCTAATTTGAAGAGGTTTCTTCATACAGCTTCGTTTATTTCACGGTATTTTTTCTCCGGGTAATAAACGTAGTCCATCTTACTCCATTTAATCGGAGTCACTTTTATCCCAGCTATGCCCTCGTTAAAGCGTTCGATGTTGACCTTTTGGATACACTCATCTTCCGATTGATTTGTTGAAACAGATTTCGCTGATGGTACGGTGGCAAGGCTCTCAGCACTTAATACTTCTGGTAATTCCTCAGTTGTTGTCGATACATCTGGCAATTCCTCAGTTGCTGTCGTTTTCGAACTTCCTGCGCTCTGCTCAACCGATGATATACAGATTGCTCTTTTGTCAACGTTTAGACGGCAGGACGTGCAAATGCGTAAATTTGTATTCAATGTGGACATTGGAGCATAACCAGTCGCTTTCAGTTTATCTATGGTGCTTTCGGTGAGATTTCGTAACTCTTTTGAACACTTTTTTCCATCAAACGGCCTACAACAGTTGAGAAAGCGGCTACTCATGTTGTTCGTAATATTTCAATAAACAAAATCACTTTTAAGTTTTTACTGACTAGTTTGGTGTCATTTGTTTGACTGAAGAAAAAATTACTATAAGATCTTTAACAACCTTAGTAGTAGTATTTTTTTGCTTTTCGTGAGCATTGTCATGGTATGTACCTATCATGCATTTGTTGTTGTTGAAGATACCCGTTTCCTCCCGATCATAAAGTCTATTCTCTAAGAGGTATATTTTTTGCAGGTAAACTATAGACGTACACGTGTATATAAATCTTTGATTTTGCAGCTTTTGTCTTAAAAATAACATTTCTGATATGTTTCTATCAACGTTATTATCAACAGGTTTCAACACTATTAAAAGAATTTTTCGCCAGTCACGTGCAATGAAAATTATGACACTATCAATACTTTTGATCACAACACTGGATCGTGTCTAAGTTTCTTATAGATGCTATGAATAATTAAATCAAAATATCACGAAAACAACTTGTTTAAATCACGTCCCTTAACAATAAAATCTGCATCAAACTGCAATTCTCGAAATAACTTACACAGAAAAATTTTTTTTTTACTAAATGTGAAAATTGTGAAATGTTTGAAATGTCATAACTTTTTTGTTTATTAGTTTACCATCACCAAATTTTTATGGTAGATAGCTAATATAATGGACCGTTTTCCCTAAAAAAATTACGTTCGAAAAAAGATAGGGTTTTGAGATATTTGAGTTTTTGTGACAAAAATGATATTTTTAAAGGCAAAAAAAATTTTTTTTTACTGTGCACATTTTCTTAAGAATCACCATTTAGTTGTCTAACTTTTCTGAAAAAATCATAACAATCGAACATTCCGTTTTTGCTGTGCAGCTTTTTAAATATTTTTGAACCATTTTCACATACACCCTTTTGAAAAGTTAGTCGTGACTCAATATGAAGATTTGATATCGAAAAATGACGATTTAGATGAAATTGAAAAACTGTGCAGAGTTTCAAATATTTTCGAAATGGTCGCTCAGGATCGACTGACATGCCCCCGTGGAATGCCTCTGCTATGAAAGAAATGTTATTAACCATTATTAGTATAATAATTATAGTATATAATTAGTATATAATTATACAATTATTGTTTGATGCGACCCCAGATTGTGACGACCAATGAGTCACATTTAGAAGCTGAAATGTGTTCCAGTTATTTAATTTTTCAAATTTAGTGAAAACTATACCTTTTTCTCTATGTTGATTGATTTTGAGTATTCGTAAAAAGCATTATTTAATCTCTCTTTGAAAACGCAAACATTAATTTAATATTGTTCTTGATGCATTGCATATTCATCACGAGAAAAAAGAAAAACAAACTGTTTCCAATCATCGGCGCGAAAGCGTGCGCGGTGCGCCTTTCGGCAAAGCACAGCCCGACACTACGATCGAGTCTAACCGAAGGTGCGCGCATCGTTGATTGTTCTCGCAGCGCGTCGAACGGGTTTGACTCCTGCGCGCATAGCAGAACTTGCATCTAAACGTGCTTGCTTCGCATGCGAAAGAGGATGATGTGAGAAAACGGAGAAAGCTGGCAACAGTGCTGCAAAGTGTCACCGTACAAGTCACGCAAAGCGTGACAATAACAAAATCCAGGTCATGTGTCAAGTACTCAATTGTGATGCTCAATGTGGATCTCACATGCTTGGTGTAACGATCAGCATGAAAGTGACATTTTAGCAACTAGCGCTTGGTCACTCACCATGTCTTCACTTCTTCTGCCTGTGATCACCAGCATGAATGATAGGAAAACTTTCCTGATGTTGTGGTTGTCATATCCATGTCATCTTGACTATCGTGATGATCACTTGACCTATGCGGTGTTTGGTTCGAAATCAACGCTCGACAGCAATGGAATAATCCACTTAGCGGAATTAATGGATTTTTGCTGTGATAAAAATGCATGAAGCCAAAATAGAATTTTTGGGAACATTTAAGTGTTCTTATTGTTTATATTGACTTTTTGTGCAATATTTTAAGAGGTGCTATTAAAAGAAAAGTACATACATAGTTTTTCCAAATTTGATCCAGACTATCTTTTGAAAAAGGCCAAATTTTTATTTATTGATTTTTTCAAATGGATACAATTAAAAAACGACGCATCCTACAAAAAAAATTTATATGGGTGACTATCGCAAAATCAGTCAAAGTTTCTAATAAAGATATCGGAAACAATTCAAATTGAGCCCTACACTGAAAAAAAATCAGTTTCAACAGTTTCAAAAATTAAAACTCGATTTGCGAAAAAACGCTTTTTTTGATTTGTATGAAATTGTGTCTCAAGATAGGTGATTATGTTCCCTACCAACCGTCCATACATCGCAAGCTTGACACTTTTAAGGGAAAAAAGTTTTTCTAACAAAAAAATTTTCTTGTCGGAATTGATTTTTTTTCAGTGTCAAGGAGTGTCAGTGGATTTAACATATACATACATATATTTAAATATTCCTGTACAGTCAAGCAGAGTACAATATTTAGGTCGTAACTAATCGCAACGGATGAAAATACACTGAAAATAATTTCGACAAGAAAAGTTTTGTTAGAAAAACTTTTTTCCTTCAAAGTGCCCAGCTTGCGATGTATGGACGGTTGGTAGGAACATAATCACCTATCTTGAGACACAATTTCATACAAATCAGAAAAAGCGTTTTTCGCAAATCGAGTTTTAATTTTTGAAACTGTTGAAACTGATTTTTTTCAGTGTAGGGCTCAATTTGAATTGTTTCCGATATCTTTATTAGAAACTTTGACTGATTTTGCGATAGTCACCCATATAAATTTTTTGTAGGATGCGTCGTTTTTGATTGTATCCATTTGAAAAATCAATAAAAAATTTGGCCTTTTCAAAAGATAGTCTGGATCAAATTGGTAAAACTTAGTTAGAGCCATTCACAAATACGGCCCATACAAATTTCAGAACCCTCCCATACAAAATACGTTACGAGAGGGTGGGTGGGGCTTTCAGCCCCAGGTCCATTTTAGCGTTATGTAATTTGTGAATGAACCCTTAATTTAACTATTGATTTATCCAATTTATCAATTAAAAACGACGTCAGTCCAATCAAACGACATCAAAATCAATCAATAACGGTGCTCACCTGCACTTTTGACAGCTGACCGACCTGATGCTCTTTATGGCTCTCAGCTTGTGGTTGTCAATCTGGGTGTCACGCTTACCGAAGGTACTCACGTGTCAGCTTCTACATGTCACGATGCGCTTGCAGTGATTGTCAGTAAAGAACATCGTTTAAAAGCGTGGTGGTTTTTGTTTTCATATCTGATCATCTGGTGATGGTCACGACATTTTGCAAGACTGGCTGGCAACGCTCACGCTGGTTCTCTGCGCGCGGAGAACGAGTGAGCATACCAAGGAGGAAATTATTTCAAATCATTTGTCATGGCGCAAAACTTAAAATTTGACTTATGGCAGTGCTGCTGTTGGTTCTTCATTATAGATCGTACGACTGGCAAAAGCTTTATATGTGATGGGGTGTGGTTTTTCGGAGAAACACACATTCAGCTGTACGGCATTTGACATTTGACTGTACGGCATGTGGCGTTACAAATCCAATATTTTGTTTCTTTAGATGTTTAGATGTTAAAATCATTGGAAATATTACGTGAAGCTTTGTTTAAAAAATTTATTGAGTAAATTATTTGCCCTAATAATTAATTGCCAAGACATTAATTTCTTACTTCTGACCTAAAAATGGTTACCTGTTCCATGAACAGGTAGAACGTATGGACGAGTCGCCCCTGAATACGAACAATAATATTCAAACGTCAATGCTGCTTTGGTTCACTTGGTCAGAGCATCATCATACTTCAAGATATTCGAATAGATCTGCAGATTCAAATATCTAAACAAAAGCGATTCCAGCTGCCAGCAACATTTGAAGGCGTTCACATCTCTTTAAAGGCAACGTGCTTTTAATACTGAAGTAGATCTTTAAATCATAACTGGGAACGATCGACCTTGAAAGGAGCAATAACCTAACGGGAATGTGGAGAAGTGGAACAACAATTTTGGAATGCAGTTTGAAGGGAGCATCCATACAGCCACCATAGCCCTCCTGAATTTCAACTTTCAATATTCTTCGATAGTTGAATGCAAATCAAAACATCGTCAACCTGATCTATCATCTGAAACAAATGCTACGGTTGAGTACAGTCTTCGAACAAAACCACAGTAGCTGCAGTAGGAGCAGCAGGTTGCCGATATTAGAAACATATCAGATGGGAACCGGTTTCGCGTCATTCAGCAACAACAGGTATCTTCCTGTCATATGAATAGCAGGAAAGGAAACGTGTATGGAAACCTCCTTCGGTTTCTTCTGTGCCCTATTCCGCGGGTTGCAATCAAACACGCGATCAGGTGTACACTTGATACCACAACGAACAACGTCAACGAGATTCAAGCTGCCCTCTATTGTGGTTAAACTTCGAACAACATGTTTCGCGTTTTTGTCGAGAAAACGTCGCGCCAAAATCAGAGCGAATATATTAAAGAGGTTCACACAAGTCATGAAAATATGAAATTCGTTATCACTGGAAGTCGAACGTTAGGTAATGAATCGTTTCAGTGGCGTAGCCAAAAAATTGGTCTGGGGGGGGTTTTCTGAACAATTTTTTTTTTCAAAAAAAAAAATTTCTTCTAAAAATGTTGTCTCTGGGGGGGGGTTTATATCCAAAACCACCCCCGTGGCTACGCCACTGAATCGTTTCAACGAACATAATTATATTCCCAAATTAAGTCACATCCATTCACAGTAGGCAACAAACCGCCGACGACTAGGCAAGAGAAAACTTTCTTCTTCGTGCAGCTTTCCCCCACTTTTGCGTTCAACATTCATCGAGCAGCATTTTTTTTTGTCTTCTGATGCATAAATTGTTGATGTTGCTGATGCAGCCAGAAAGAAAGAGCTGCAATAAAGCATACCAACACACAGCACCAGCGACCGACAAGTGAATGCAATATTGTTCACATTCACCAATATGGCATTCGGCGCGCGACTTGGCCACTAATAGATCTACCTATGTTTGTTGTGTTTATGATTCGCAGAGACTTCTTTTTATTGTGAATTTTGGTTTTTGCTGTTTATGGACTGCGTGAAAGCATAGGCATATAGACAAAAATACCTTTCAACTTAGGACGTTGATCTGATTGATGGAGCATATGTGAAAAAAATCATTATAAAGCTAACTCAAAATTTGGCAGCTTGCTTTACAAGCGGAGTCCCACGGAGAGTCGTCCCAAAATAAATCTCTCAAGTCATCTCATTAGCGCAAAAAAATGCGTGCGTGGACAGTGGCATCGCGGTTGGCACGTTCGCGCTCCAAGCGTGAACGAGTTGAATAACCTTTTCTGTACTGCCCTTAGCGATGTGCGTTTTGCTTTGGATCCGCACTGTGAGATGTCGATCCATGTCACTCAGATTCAATATAGACGAGATGCTTGAACTAGAATTTATGTAACTGTTTGCCATGACCCCATTCTGTATTGGAAAAATCCGTTCATATTCGCTTCAATAACATTCAAGGATGACACTGCAGTACTGTGGCAGTATTTGAAATCTATAGCGAACGGGAAACACACCCATAATTGCCGGCAGCCGATTGCGATTATGCCCGTCGCCGCCGCGCTGCCATCGTTCATTGTCTGCCGAAACCGGTGAAGCATATTACAACAACGAGGCCTCTGACCGATTAGGGCTACTACTGGAATACGCTCAAAAAACAGGCGCAGACGACGAGTTAGTCACCGTCACCGTGATCGAGGTTCGTTTGAATGTGGATGGTTTCGATTTCCGGTGTCTGTGTATTTTTCGTGCTGTCCGGGAAGGGTGTGGGCGGAATTTTATGGGCAAGAGATCCTTTCGGGACGCCTTGGTTCGGTAGTTAAACTCAGGTAAATTAAAGTAGGTAGAAACGTTACAAGGATATACGTTCGAGTTACCTGCGAATTAGTATATCCAATTTCTGAAAAGCTGCTTTACCAAGTTATATCACCTCGCTGATCTATGACGTCTCACGCGCGATACTTCTCGATTTGGACGTACATTATTTTATAAACAAACATTGGGAAATAAACTCCTGTTAAAGCAAGCTTTTCCTGCGAAAACCACGGCATGTAGCCGACAAATATTTGATTGGGACATTTTGACCACAAACGTGACGAAATGGCGCTGGGTTCCATCAAAACATTATGTAGCAGAACAGAATTACATCAATATGGCAGTCCGTGAATGTGATTCTGAAAAGTTTTCGTTGTGGGATCTAAACAGAATCCTATCAGAATTCGTTTAGAATTCTATATTGAATGCTTTCGCGATTCTGAACAGAATCCCGGTCGAGATTCGGGGCATAACCCTTTCGGAATTTGTTTGAAATTTCAAATGGAGTCCGTTTAAGATTCTGTTTGAGATTCTGAACAGAATCCGATTTAAGGTTCTGTTTGAATCTGGAGACAATAAATCACCAAGTGTATGATAAGATTATTTTTACCTGTAGTTCAACCTTGAGTTCCTTTAAATCTGCGATTAAACACAAATTTGCTATTATCATAACCCAGGGCGATAACATCGAAGTATATTTGCAGTCGGACTACATTTCTATGCATGAAGTAATGAATTTCATGAATCATAACGATAAAAACTAAATTCACGATATATAAATCGTGCTTCAACATCATAGTAGTGTGTAAGTATACCGAGAAATTGGGAATGATAAAAAACTGTTCCTATCATATAATGCTTATCAATGGGCCACATGTAGTGTATTCTCAGAAAACCTTCGCGGACCACAGGAAAAGGGTTGAAGGGCCACACTTTGGGGATCACTGAATTAAACGAAATTGAAACAAAACATTGTACGCCATATTTAATCTGGGTATTGAATGAATGGTGGGTAGGCGTATTAGCCTTCTCTTAAGTCCCCTGGTTCTCGCACACCATACTCTTTCGGATACGAAGCAAACACGTTAAGGTGCAAGTTCTGAAATGTGCAGCGCGGGATTCCGACCCGTTTGATGCGCTGCGAGAACAATCAACGACGCGACGCACCTTCCGTCTAGACTCGGTTGGAGTGTTGTGGAGTGTTCTGCCAAAAGGCGCACGCTTCCGTTCGTACTCTGAGGATTGGGAAAGCTTTGTTTTTATTTTTCTTCTAATGCTTAGGAAACGCATACAAATCCTGCATCAACAATGAAATAATGTTTGTGTTTTGAAAAGAGACATCAACATGGGATGATGCTTTATTTCTAATAACCAAGATCAATCCATATAAGACATCAGCTAAACATAAAATTTTGCCTAAATTAAATAACTGGCAAACATTTCTGCTCCTAAATGTCACTAAAGGTCGTATTTGGGGTCGTATCAAATGAAGATCAAGATCACCTGTCATTAGACAAGTTTAGTACTACATCGCCTATAATAGGGGAACATAGGGTTCGGCACTTCATCCTATAGCTCCTATTTCCATCCCATCAAAAACAAAGCAATGATAAGGAATTTGGTTGGTTTCTTATTTTTGTGATTTATTTCAGCAGCGAGCACGCGTGTTAGCGACGAGATTGGTGTTGTATTTCTTTGTTTTGTGATGAAATAAATATTTGTTCAATTAGATGGAAAACGGAACAGTTCCCCTATTACTAGTAAAAACAGCTTGATATTTTCTCCTCAAATGATGATACTAATAATGGTTAATAATATTTCTTTCATGACAACAAAATATGTGAGTAGATGATATTATATTAAACGCACATCTTTCGTTTGAAATCACTCAGATTCTAGCATATTTTTAGCAGAATGATGAAACATTCCAACAAGTCCAACTCGTGTAATAATCTGAGAGTAATTATATGAAATTATGTGTATAGTAAAAGATAATTAAATAAACTTATAATAGCTTTCATCTATTGCTGAAACTGACCTTGAGGACTATTTCTTCCAAATATTACCTATTAAACGATCTATTTGGATTGAATATTAAATATACCTGATAAAGTTGTCCTCCGATTATGTTAAGCCTGATGCCGTATTTGATTTTGAGCTTATGTCATGTCGTACACTGGTTTAAATTTTAATGCTTAAAATATCAATTATTTAAAATGTTTATACGCAAGCCTATTAGGGAAAAAGACGGCTTTGGCAGGTTTTGTTCTATTATTGTCAGGGGGGTTTTTGTCGACCGAATTTTATGAAATTTGGCCACAGTATTCTTTGATATGCAAAGAATGTTTAGGCCAAATTTGAGCATAATCAGTCATAAAAAAAAAACCCTGACAATAATAGAGCAAAACCTGCCAAAGCCGTCATTCCCCCTATATTACAAAACAAACATTTTTTTAGACTAATAAAATAACATTTGTAACAGGTTCTCATATTGATTGAATATGGCAATATCGCAATTTGGCCGCTTTGATAACTTTAGATGTTATTAATAAAATGTCCATCATTAGCTTCAGATCACAGATTTTGTTAGCTTCATAATAGTGCTGTCCAATGAGAGCTTGAAGTAGCTCGAAGTTTCTCCCTGTCCTGCTCATGCCCATTTGTTGACAAAAAAAGAACGAGCAGGACGGGAACAACTTCGAGCTACTTCGAAAAAAAAAATATTTTTTAACTATTAGAAGATCCCTATTTACATTCATATGCCCCTCGTGTACGATTTTTCTCCTTTCACCACTCTGCCAGTTCCGCTAAACTTCACATGTCCTGGCCACGCATCGAAGGCACAATCAGGTTGCCGTGGATACAAACAGAAAGCTGTTATTTTCTCTCCTTTTTTGATACACTGCCCATAACCTCCCGTGACAAGAAACACATTACATTGATACATGCAGACATTACTCTTCGCATAGTGATTTTGACAACATTTTCGAAAAATTTAACATTTTCCTCATTTTTATCACACACAAAAATCAACCAACAATTTTCATAAAGTTCAAAACACATCAGCCCCTGCTGTCCGTCGATTTATAATCTAGCCGGCCGCCATCTTTGTGCTCCACGATTTCGTTGATGCATACCATCCTCATTCCACACCCGGCTCTCGAGGAATGTAAAACAAGAGGCACAAAAATTAAATCGGCCCTTCGTCGTTTAGCAGCAAAATCTACCTCTACTGCTGAATATCAAGTGAACTAAAAATAAATCCGCACTTTTTCATTTTACTGCCAAACTGTCCTCTCGTCGTTCGTACAGGCACCAAACAGATCAAGAGTTTCTTTACCTTTTTTTCCTCGTTTGTGTGTTGTCCGCTCCTTGATCCTTGTGAATCGTTCTGCTCCTCTATTCACCTAATCCAAATTTCCAGAGTACGGATCTCGCTGATTGCTGCTGCTTCCACAATTTCCAAATTAAATCAAATTTTGATTTTCAAATTATGTACCTTCGCACACAAAGGTTTAACACTTTTCTTCCGGTCGAATCGGCACTTTAAAACCGTTGGAGACGGGACCTTTTTCTTAGGATTCTTCGTTCCACTTGCCACAAATTTTGCCTCACTGGCTATGAACTTAACAACACTTTGAATTTTTAACCGCGAACGACACTTTTACGCCTTTACGGATCACGAAGCTGGTTTTGATCCTTCTCGGTTGGTAATTTCCCTGTTAATTTAATTTTAATAGAAAATCCGCGAAAATCCTTCCACTGACCACCGGACGAGACACACGAAATTCAACCACAACGGAACGACGCTCACAAAACAACTGAAAATGAAGAAGTTGCGGGTTGGATTTTCTCTTTTTAGCTGCAGCGACCCTCGCGGCAATAAGCCGTTTAACGGATTTGCGGAGAGGGAGAGTAGTCTCCCCGTTTGCTCAGTTTGAACCGGTTCACACACGCTCGTCCGGGCGACCTCAATTTTGAGTGGGTTTAACTCAAATTCATAAGCTCTTCTAAAACGTCAAATGATGAGTAACAGAGATTTCTGAAATTGAGTTACGGTTACTCAAAATAACATAACTAAGCATAAAACTCAATTTTGAGTTCACCTTGAAAATTTCAGAAAAATGGCGAAGTCCAACCACGTCCAACGGTCATTATCTGAAAACCAAAAATTCATTTATTTATTACATGTAAGTTGCCAAATGTTTTGGTTTGCTTTCTATTTAATCAATTGTCATTCTTTTTGCAGGGTTTCGGCTTTTATTCCGAAAAGGATTTCGATAAAGCTGAATTGAGAAAATGGAACAATTATCCAGTAGCCGAATTCGGTAAGCTCTAAATACATTTATAAATATTTTGTATCATAAATGTGATTGACGATTCAATATATTCTTTATGTTTTAATGCAGATTTAATGGACAACTTTCATCTGCATCGCGTTATTTCTCGACCTAGCCAATGCTGATTTTTGCGTCGTTGCCCGTCATCACGAAGTTCTTTATCGGCCTGAAATTCGTTCCTATAAGTCGGCCAAGAACGTTCCTAAGTTAAGACGAGAACATCCTCCATGCCAAAAAGAATGGCTCAGCGTAAGCTTCTTCCGTTCTGGCTCGGAACCGAAGCGTCAAACATATGTTCCAGCAAATATGGCCAGATCTGAATCAATGTTTGCTTCCAGATCTCCCATTTCATTTATGTATTTATGTATTTTTAATTTTATTCAATTTATATATCAACATGCTTGTATATCTCTGTAAGAATTTAGCAGAAAATAAATAAAATGCCTTTAAACTTTTGCCTAAAACATTCTCTTTGGAATTGAAAAACAATCATAACATTCTTACTTGACAAACTCAATTTCATAAAAATCCAATTTTATGAAATTGAGTAAATGTAACTCATAATAAAATATCTCCTTAACAAACTCAAAATTGAGTTGAGGGTCATCAACTCAATTTTGTCTTGAGCCAGTTTTTCTGATTTTGAGTTAAACTGACCCAAATTTGAGTTCAGCTGAACGAGCGTGCAACACGGTAAAAAATTAAATGAAAATAATAATGATTTAAAAAGTCGAGGCGATTTTATATGCTTATTAAAAGTTGAGAAGGCCAAATTTTTGCGTTACTTAATTAATTCCCCTACCTTACAATCTAATTATTTGATTACATGCATTGAAAATATAATGGAAAGTTTAAATAAAATGATTTTTGTTTTTACAATTTTGTACACGCCCGTTTCAAATCACTCAGAGAGTGCTTTGAAAATATGTCGTTTGTGCAAAAGCGAGTCAATTGCTGGGTGGTGCGGATAGAATCGATTTGGTTGTCAAACTGAAGCCAAAATTTTCTATTGTGCCGGAGCCAAACATTGAAGATTGTGGTTATGTTCGTTTCTGATCTAATATTGAGAAGTATTGTGGAAAATTTGTGGGAATGCAACTAAAAAGCACTCGTTACGAAATTTCACGAGATTCAGCAGCTGATTGGAGCATGCATGTATGTAAACAATCGTAAAGTCATGTAGAGTCTAGCGCATTTGTGCGCTCTCATACAGCGTGGAAAGAGAAATTCGAAGAGCGGAAAATGTTTGACAGCCAAGTAACTGCAAAATAATTTTGTTTATGGGAGTGATTTCAAAATATCCCTCTGCTCGCTTGAGCGCAGAACCGCGGCTCTATCCGCAGTACCCAGGTCAATTGTATTGTTTTTCCATGTTTCATTCGGGAAGAGATAGCAAAAAAAAAGTAGTAAAATGCCCAATAGTGGACCCCCTAGTAGCAGAATTTTGCTCTTCCTGTCATAAGGCTTAGAAATTTTCAACATAGTAAATCTGCTTGATATCTAACAACAAGCTCTGCATCCCCTCTCCACGATACATACATAAAACCCCCAAATACACGACGTTATTCGTTGAAAATAACATTTTAAAGTCTAACTGAATTTGCCCTATAGTAGACCCCCTGGGGGTCCATAATAGGAAATTTCTTCCCTATAGTCGACACTTCATTTGATTTTCATGTCCCGTTTCGGGACGTTCTTTTTCCCTATTATGGACCCCCCAAAATATTCCTATATAATGGACACTCTCATGTTTATTTTTTATAGAATTGTAGAAAATCGTCTAATTTTACTTTTCATAGCATTTCCAATGGATGTAATCAAATCATACACGCTAACCTGGACCTACCCAGAATTATGTCAAAGTTACCCAAATTCAGCAAAACCGTGGTTACTCTAATTTGGGTTCGGGTACCTAAACTCAAATCTGGGTAACAGTACAAGCGAAAAAATCTGGGTATCCGGTACCCAGCTCTTTTCGCTCCAGAATATTGTAGGGTGCTGTCAATACGATACACCGCGCGGCTGTTGTAATGTTTCCAAAAGCGCATTTGCACAAGATCTCCCCATAAGAATCGAGTATACGGGCAGCAAAAAGCGCGGTGCGTCATTTCCTTTGGGGAGCGCCGCGTGTACTTTTGGGCAAATGCGTTAATATTGTTATTGTCTAAGGAATGTTAAAAAATACAGTTTCCCCCAACGTATTGTGGATTTACTCGCTATCAAGATTTTCCCGATTACTTTTACGGCTACTCAGAGTAAGCGCAAAAAATCGAGGGGAACGGCAATGTTAATGTCTTATAAAACTTAATTTTATTGATTACAAATATTTAGTCAAATGAAATCAATTCTTCAATATTACAGACGCAGAACTTTATAAAATCTAGATTGCTTTGAGAATAGGTCGTATGTGCAAAAGAGAGATTCTCTTTGTTCACGCTCTCTTTCGCTAATAGATCGGCAAGTTTAGCATTTTCTGCTACATTTTCACTTTAGCATGCTAGACAAAGTTATTGTCTTTAGATATCTGCCAAAAAATCCAACATTAATTTGTGTATAGCTTTGTAATAATCGAAAGAGAATGTAACCGAAGAGAGGCTCTCTTTTGCACATACGACCTATTCTCAAAGCACTCTAGAAATAATGTAAGTATTTTTTCGCGGTTTTTTGGGGCAAGTATTGAACATTATGTATTTCACGATCAGGTAATAAATATCATATACACAGAGAAACAGACGTCTCACTTGGAACAAAATGCAATCAAATTCATTGTTGCGGAAACATTGCCGCCCAATGCTAAAATCACTGTGTGTGGCCAAGCGGCAACCAGATGGCGGTAGTGAGCAAACGTCAAACACAAGCGAAACCGATGGAAGCGCCATCGGTGGCCGATTGACCAGCTACAAAAATTCAAATAATTCGTTAAAAAGGTGAACTATGGAACATGTGTTGAGTGAGACGTCTGTTTGTCTGTGTCATATACATTTAACTACCCCTCACCTACTGGAACACGTGCTCATTCTTTTGTCCGCCAAAAATGCAAATGCCAAAAAGCACGTGGTTGCCGGTAAACAAATATTCGCTCTTTCACTAAGAATGATGGTTGGAATTTTTTGACGTTTACTTTGTCTCGCTCAAACCAACAACGAATACTCTAGCGACTACTTTAACGAACACTTGGTGGAACGGCTACTCTAACCGACCGTGTCCACCTAGCAAGTAAACGTACACTCAACCAAGAAAACTAGCGATAATCATACGATTATCTTATGATTTTTTGCTATAAGAATTACTTACAAACTTTTTACGATTTTCTTATGAACTGTGTTTGTTTGACCGAGAATGATTTTCATATACTTATCTTATGAAAAAAATAAGTTTATCCAGAACCCATAATGAAATCGTAAGAGAATCTTATGAACATCAATCAACATTGCATATAAGGGTCATAATATTTTCAACACGATTTTTATATGTGCTCTTTGTGAGCTCAAAAAACTAAAGAACAAAATAACGTAAAAAATACAACATACAATTTAAAACAACATAATCTTTTATTATTCTCAAAACTCGTGTTTGGTATAAAAAAGTAATACATAATTACTCTTCACTTCGCAAAAAATGTTATTCAATGCAGTCGTTACCAATACATTTCTGTTTTCAATACCTCTGGATTCATCCGATAAATATTTCGTCGAGATGGTTGCATCTTGCATCCCACCAGTTGGGAGACTTTATAGTCCTCTCATCGTCGGTATTTTCCTCTGCTGCTAGTGCGGGAAATGTTGAATAGAATAATCGATGGGATACTTAAAAGTCGTCTCATCGTCGGTGGTTTTCTCTGGGAAATGATAATTAATATTATCCATAAGGTTCTGTAAATAGTAATTATGATCTTAGAAGTAAGAAATAGGAAAGAAAGTTTTTTCAAAGGGAAACATTTACTCACATTGTTGGTCATCCATTTAAAAGCTGCCTCTGTTACTGATCGATCTGGAGACAATATTTCAAGTTTTCCCGGTTGATGCTTTGAAGTCTGCTGCACTCCGCGGATGTATCGTTTAAAACAAATTTGCGAGTAAAACTAATTTGAACGTTCATCTTCATATTCTGCCATGTTGACTTCTCATTTCATAAGATTTTTCTTATGAGTTTTTCACATCACGAGTTGTGATGAAAATCATAAGACAACTCTTATGTTTATTTTTCTATAGAAAACTCATATGAACTTCATAAGACACTAAAATAAATTTCATAACAGACCAATTAATTGTCATAAGAGGTGCGATGAAAATGAAATTCGATTATTTTTCCATGCTTCATAAGATTAGGCTTATGATGTCCCTAAGATAGTTTAGTTCGACATTGTTGTTTCAAAAGGGCGAATGTCGCAAACGTAAACATTTACTTCTTCTGCTGATTTCAGGAAGATTAGAGACTTCTGGTGGTATTTTCCACTTCCGTTCGATAGAAGGCGCGGAGCGCCACCAGTTCCAAGTGGCTGTTAGCTGGGAGCGGTCCTAGTTGTTGAGGAATTTGCAGGAAAAGGCATTGTTTACGTTTGCGACATTGGCCCTTATGAAACAACCGTGTCGTGTTGAGTGTACAATATATCATTTGCCAGCTGTGCCGACAATGCTCCGCCTTGATAAATTTAACCATTCTTACCTTATTGTTGCTGCATACAACGAAAAATTTCAACATTTTCTTCGGAACGCAACGTCGGCGCCATGTTGCTGTATCCAAAAATGTTTAAGTCCTCATTTACCCAGATTTCGGGTTCGTCTGACTCATATCCATTTTGTGAACATACCCAAATTTTGACAACTGCTAATATCGAAAAAAATCCGGGTAGAATCGGCCCGGCCGCTGGGTTGTTTCAGATTAGCGTGTAGGTAAGATAGGTTCTCCCGATAGAATTTCATATCAAAATGTTGACATTGTGCAGTAATAATGTAAAAATGGCTGGAGGGTCCACTATTGGGCACTTTACCCTACCCAGAAATGGGTAAGCGAAAAACTACGTGTATGAAACAAAAAAATAGAGTAAATTGGGCAGTAGAGAGAAAGATATAGCATATAAAAGTACCTATGAATGGGTAAATAAGTTTTTCCTTGTATTCCTTTATTGTTTACTGAATAGCTTTAGATGAGCGTGCCAACCGCATCCGTTATCGGTAATTTTCGTATGTCTGTTCTCGTTGATTGGCGGCCTTGCGGGTTGATGTCTACACTCTACTCAAGATGTTTGTAAATGGAAGGCATCTCACTTCTCATGAAATTGTTATTCCCTTTCCGAGAATACCTTCTTTTCTACTCACTGTTGCTAATGTCACACCAAAACGTTCCTCAAATTTTTAGATCACTTTCGTTTGTTTTGACGTTTTCAATCGCTCCTGCTGCCCGATACCCCCCGCGCGGAGAAGAGATTGCGTGTTTTTGGTTGCTTCAACTCCAACCCGAGGAGTGTCTCCAGCGCAGTGATAATCGCTCTTTGCTAGTCGTCGCCACGGCCACGCACAGGTTCTTCCAGCTTGAGTCTGGAAACAGTCAGTGGTAGGTACCCTAAGTAGTTATTCTATCAGTGTCCTGTTCTGTGTTTCAAGGAAGACGGTCAGTGGGGCGGTGGGAAACAGTTCCGTGTCTCTTTCGAGAACCATTCGTGGGGCTTATCTGGAAACCGATGCAGTGCGAAAAAAAATTGTGCTCCATCCGAAGTAGCAGCAAAAGTTCCAAGTCCACCGTCATTCAAGTTTTGCTTCGTCGTGAGTGCTGAATAATTCGGTGTGTTGGTGCGCGAAATTCTGTTTTACACTAGTGGCAAAAGTTCAGCCTTGTTTTATTTCTACTGAGAGTGAAAAAGTTTGGTGATTTGGAAGATTATCCGGTTGGGTGGGAGCACGAAAAGAATCTTGAAAGTATCAAGTGCAGGTGAAATTTTGAGTATTTCCGGTACGGTGGATTTATAAAGTAAGGGAGCAAGCAGTAGAATTCAAAACAATCGTTTTGCCAACATCTTTCCTCGAATTCGTCATTACTGCTGTTACAATCGGGTCAGATAATCAGACGTACTGCAGAACTCGAATTATCTTGGGTTGTTCGCGAAGGATCGATGTGGACTGTATCGTAGAAGGTAAGTTTATTGAACATCAATCTTAAAAATTCCATTTACATCAAATTCAAAACCAGCATCCTCTGTACATCACACAAGCAAATTAACTTCAATCAGAAAATCAGAGTTTGATCAGTCACTGCCCACTTCAGAGTTTTTCATTTTTGCTATGTACATTGAGTGGTGATCTTATGCTGGTTTGACTAGTTCTCGTTACTCGATTCCAAATAATGCAGGCATGATCTTATAGCTCTGTGCTGACGATTTGCTACTCACACACGCAATGTTGTTGCCTCCCATGCGAGCAAACAGCAGGCATCTAAACAGTCACAGTAGAAGTTTGGCAAAAGAAGGAGAATGAAAGGGGTTTCCACATATGTTTCCTGATGTCTTTATTCATAAATTCATAGACAACAATGTTATAAACTAAAAAAAGTAAAATGTATTAAAGACACGATCGCAAGTTGAACGTAGAATTACGTATACCGCCGTCGGGGGTGACAATGGGTCTGGGGGGTGAGAATGGGTCATCGCTCTCACCTGCAGCCTGGAGGTCGGATAACAAAATCGTTCAAAAAGGTCTCTTATATTTTAGTCTTCTTGCCCTCAGATACATTCAATCTATTCTACAAGCATTCTAAGTACTTGAAACAGTGACCCATTCTCACCCCCATTTGACCCACCCCCGACGACGGTAGTTCAATATTGGATACAAAATTCAATTATTTAGTGCATGTTCATTGCGGATGGATATATGTAGCCTAAATGTAGGCAATTTACTGTAAAAGTGAAATTTGAACACTACCTTTCGAAATTTAATTTAAGTTTTTAAGTCAATAGTTGAATGCATTGAATTAATTGTTTATAATAGTTATATGAATTCTTAGAGAGCTAGCTGTTCGATTCATAACAAAATCTTCATAATGCTTTGAAAAACGACTGAGTTATTGGCTCTTACTTAATGACCTCTTTTCGTAACGGTCTCGAATTCGAAACTTTGGAATGACCCACCTATCTTTCCGTAAGACGTAATTCGACGTCAAAAAAATCTGAAAATTTCATCATATTAGCCATTGAATGTGATGTCTGTGCTAAGGAATGCATGCATATTGAATGCCAGTCTTAGCTTGGTAAGAAAATGTTTATTCCAAGATTACCCCCGTTTAGTGGGTGCTGGGATGAAAGCGATATTCGATTGAAAATTTACTCAACTGTTAGCAATTTTCAGACTTATTGGAATACAGCGTTGTTGTATTAATGTAGTGAATAAATTGTTTGCAGAGCGCTTGCGATTCTTTTGCCGACGGCTACTTTCTGCTGCTCCCAAGCAATTCGTAACCTATGTTCGTCCAAATATGATGTTTTGAACGTCGTATGAGATTATCGTATGAGAAAATATCTTAATTTTTGTCCGTATGTTCATAATAACTTGCTATCGGTTCTGTACACACAGAGAACAGACGTCCATCTTCCATCTAGATCTGCATCACCAACACTCCTCCACGGCATACAAAAACAAGGCACTATCGACACGTACGTAAACATAAATTTCCACTGTAAATAATTGACGTCACTGCTATCGCTGCTCGGGACGAAGTAAGCCAACGCTCTACGATTGAGCTTGGCCTTCTTTTGCACTCGTTCATACTGCGATAGCAATCACGTCACTTTTGAACTGTCATTTTCTTACCCATTTCCCTGCTGCTTCAACTGAGCTGGAGTTGCATTCCAGTTGTTTGATTGTCCTGGTTGTCCTCGTGAAGAGCCACTGGAAGCTGCGTGTTGATCCCCAGATCGTCGAAAAGGCGTAACAACCAGGATAATTCCTTGCAGCTTTCCGTTAATGCAACGTACTCGGCTTCCGAACTGCTCAGCGTGACGCACTCCTATTTCCTGGAACACCATCCAATCATTCCACCTGCATACCGAATCAAAAAACCGGTGGTTGACTTTGCGATTTTTGGTGTCGCCAGCCCAGTCCGCGTCTACGAACACCTCCAGTTGCGTGGAATCGGCTCCCAGGATCAGTTTATCATCGATAGTACCTTTGAGGCACCGCAGGACACGCTTTGCCTCTACGCAATCGGCCTGTGATGAGCAACTAGTTTTTCTTCTCAGAATCGAAACTGCTGCTGCGACATCAGAACGAGTGCACATGGCCACGTACAACAACCCACCAATCAAGCTGGCATACTGGTGGTTATTGGGCAGCGGGATCTCCTCCTTGGAATGTAGGTGGCCGGGATCCAGTGGAATGGTAGAAGGCTTCGCATCTTGCAAACCGAACCTGGTCAGAAGCTTCTGGATATAGGCTCTCTGGCTGAGTGCAATGTGCTTCTCGGAACGGGTGACTTGGATACCGAGGAAAAACTTGGACGTCCCCGAGAGACGTCACCGTGAAATGTCGGTTCAGTTGCTTCACGACAGAGGTTTAAATAATCGAATATTTTTGGTGAACACTCTAACTTTCACTTACTCAGAGACTGAGTAAAATTGTATTGCTATCTCTTTTTTTCTCACGGAAATTTTACTCAGTTTCCGTCAAAAGCGGGACTACTCATAGCTATGAGTTATCCTGCTTTTGGCGGAAACTGAGTAAAATTTCCGTGAGAAGAAAAGAGAGGGCAATACAATTTTACTCAGTCACTGAGTAAGTGAAAGTTAGCGTGAAGCCCATTGGCCTTCTTTGTCACCCTCACTTCGTACATTTTCATATTCGGCTGAATATTGACAATTTCCGATCAAATATCAATCAGTGAGTATTTATTATGATTTCGTAAACTAATAAATTACTGTAAAACTGAACACTTAAATGATGAATTCAACAATTACTCACATAGATCTAACCCCAACGTTAAACTGAGGGACAATTTTAGTGCCAAAAGTCAACATAATCAAGGCCAATGATGTTTTTTTTAAACGCAGTGACCATTCTCAGTGCCAATCAAATGAATGATTGAAAACTGAAGAAGCAGAAGAAAACTGAGTAAGTCATTCTATGTTTTGAATAGTCATGCGACGTTTGTCAATATTCGGCCCGAAGTTGCTTCGTGAAGGTGAATATTTTATGCTCTGCTTGACGATGTCCTCGTATTCGTGCTCCGTCTCGCACACTATAACAAAATCGTCAACCTAGACAGCAATGTAGGCGAGCTTACCTTTTTTTCTCCTGACGTAGAGGCAGCAGTCATTCTTCGACGGCTTGTAACCCATTTGTTTGAGCGTGTCGTCCAATTTGTGGTTCCAAATATGGGCGGCTTGTTTCAGCACATACAATCCCTTCCGTAAACGGCATACGTCCATTTCATCTTCCGCTACACATCCTGGAGGCAGCCGCATGTAGACAGTTTCTTGAAGACCTCCGTTCAGGTAAGCGGTCTTGACATCAGCATGCTTGATCAGGAGTTTCCTTTGACTTGCCACGGAGAATAGAGCCCGAAACGTCGTTTTCTTCACGACCGGAGCAAAAACTTCGTCGTAATCGACTCCATACTTCTGCGTAAAGCCCTGCGCGACTAGACGCGCTTTGTGGCGAACGATCATGCCATTCTCGTCCACCTTCTTTTTGAAGATCCAGCGGCACCCGATGGTTTTCTTGCCGGTCGGCAGCTTGGCTGGCTCCCACACGTTGTTCTCGCCCCAGTAGCGGTTGGGCATACCTGCTTCCAGAAGCATGCACCTAGCCTTCTCTACTAGCGAACGGTTCTTTCGCTCTGCGACACCGTTGTGTTGTGGTGTATAGGCCGCCGTGAACTGCTGTTGGATGCCTTCACGCCTCAGATACGCCACCAATTTCGAACCTCGGTATGCACCTCCTTGGTCGGACCTCAAGACTTTCGGCGGCTTGCCGAACTGCGTCTTCATCTTCTGCACGTAGTCCTGGATGGCATCAAATGTGTCGAATTTCTTCTGCAGCATATAAACCGTGGTATACATTGTCCGCATTGGTCCACACAGGTCACTGTGAATCAGGTCCATCACATCTTTGCCATCTTACCCTGCAGGCAAGTTTCGCATGGCAAAACCAAACCGCATCGCTTGATGTTGATACCCGTGGCCAGTTGTCGCTGTTCCAACTCCTGTATGGCCGTCACGTTTCGATGACCGAGTTTGCGGTGCCAGTCATGCAAACAGCTTTTCGCATCGCAATGTTCCTTCACAGCACCCACGCGCTCCACCATTCGTAGATGATAGAGACCGTTGTTACGTGTCGCCACAGCGGCAATCCGCTCACGGCTGCACCTTTTTGGACGAGCTTTCCAACAGAGACAAGGTTCATGTCCAGCTCCGGAACGTAGAGCACGCTGGTCAGCACAATCTGCTTCTCTTCACCGTCACGCCCGTAACAGTGGATCTGGCAGTTACCTACACCTTTCACTGCAGCTCTCTTCCCATCAGCAACCGTGCCAACTTTGGGGTACCTCCGTGGGGGCTTTCCACGGACACGAAAAACTCCCGATTGGCGCACATGTGCGAGCTCGCACCGGAATCCACAATCCACTTCGTCACTGGATCTTCTCGTGCACTGAACACGAAATTTTCTTCAGTCGACGCTGCTTTTCGTACCTTCGCTTGTTGCCTAGCAACGTGTTTGGTTTCCGTTGCAACCGTTTGTCGTCCTCGAAAATTTTCTCCACGGTTTTGCTTCTGCCACAATGCACAGTCTCGCTTCTTGTGGCCAACCTTTTGACAGTGGTGGCACACGATCGACTTCACTTTTCCGTCCACCTTCAGCACCGCTGAATCCGCCGGAACCGCCTCACTGCGCTTCTGCACCTCGTTGATAATTTTATCTTTCACGAGTGCCAGCGTCAGCTGGTCTTCCGACCGGTTTTCGTGCGTGGTGGTTAGTGCGTCGAATGTGCTTGGCAAACTGCGAAAGACAAGAATAACCTGCAAATCATCGTCGAGATTCGTACCTGCGTTGGCCAATTTCTCGAACAAGCTTTCGAACTCGGCCAGGTGGTCCTCGATGTCGTCTCCGCCCTGGAACTTGAGATCGCAAATCCGCTTTAGAATATGAACCTTCGACGTCAGCGACTTTTTCTCGTGTTGCTTCCGTAGGTTATCTCTTGGATGGTAAATGGCCGTAGACCGGAACACTACTTCCTTCGTGAAAAGGAAAACGTCTGAACTTGAAGAGAGACAAACTAGGAATGAATTTTATTCAAATTTTAAATACTAATCTATGGTTGCTTTGATTCGTTGTCGCCAACTAGATCTGCATCACCAACACTGATAAATATGTTTAAAATTTGCCGTGTTCTACTTTTCAGCCCTAGTGTTCATTCCGAATTGCTTCTAGGCTCGCTCCTAGGTGGTAGCACTACATTGTTTATGTAGTGTATGCCAATGCCAACACTTAGTGAGATTGAGTTTTTATGTCGAGCAGCCTGCGTTGGCGGCGCTGAGGTGCGATTCAAATCTTTACACACGTTTTTAATGAAATTTTGTTCGAGCATCCATGTCTGTTCTCTGTGACCTAGGGTTATTGGCATGGTGAACTAATTAATCATAACTGCAAAGATGTGGAGAACTTAGAACGTCGTATTCGGTAATTTCTAAACCATAAACAATGCAGATAATAATCAGGGACCTGATTATTAGGAGGAAACGCTATAGATTTTGTACGGAGGGTAGTTGATCGTTTTTGCACATATTTAAATCGTAAATAGGATGGCTGCTAAAGGGCCTATATGAACACCATGGGTTGTTTTTGATTTCGCACTGAACCCAATTGACTTAGTAGATCAACTGGTTTGAAAAACTTAGAATATCCGATTTGGACATATCCAAAATGTGAATTATGTGCATGGTCTCTAAGGGTGACTTGATAGATCTATTGGTTTAAACTAAACAATGATTTGGAGAACTTCGAACATTCAATTTGAACATGACTTTATCGCAAATCATGCGCATGGCTTCCATGGGTCTTGGGTGGTGATTTGGAGAACTTAGATCATCCGGCTTGAACATATCTTGTTCTGTATCGAACAGATTAAATAAACGTTCGTCTTGTTCGATAGGAAAATACAGAATGAATGTTTTATTGAATAAACAAGTGTAGTTGGTAACCACTGTAACATCTTGAAACCCACGTAACAGCACAGCTACGAAGAACAATCTGATTCTATGTTATTATGCCACTTTTCATAGCTCCACAAGCTTTATTTATTATCAGACTAAGGCCGGAGTGGCGTGTGTAGTACATAAAAGTCTTCTCCTGTCTCCATTCAGCTTGGTCCATGGTTGCAACCACGCAGTCTGCGGAGGGTCCGCAAATCGTCCTCCACTTGTTCGATCCACCTTGCTCGTTGTGCACCTCGCCTTTTTGTTCCCGTCGGATCCTTGTCGAGAACCATTTTCACCAGATTACTGTCCGACATTCTGGCTACGTGCCCGGCCCACCGCAGTCGTCCGATTTCCGCGGTGTGAATGATGGATGGTTCTCTCAACAGCTGATGCAATGCTGATGTTGTTCATTCGCCTCTTCTACGTACCGTCCGCCATCTGCACCCCACCATAGATGGTACGCAGGACTTTCCTTTTGAAAACTCCAAGTGCGCGTTGGTCCTCCACGAACATCGTCCAGGTCTCGTATTCGTAGAGGACCACCGGTCTAATGAGCGTTTTGTAGATTGTCAGTTTGGTATGGCGGCGAAATCTATTCGAACCAAGCGTCTTGCAGAGTCCAAAGTACGTACGATTTCCAGCCACTAAATGCGTCTCCAAATTTCTTTGCTGGTATCATTTTCGGCAGTCACCAGTGAGCCCAAGTACACATATTCTTCTACTGTACTACCATCGATGCAAACTTGCGGTGGGTGGCTTACATTGTCTTCTCTTGAACCTCTTCCTATCATGTATTTCGTCTTCGACGTGTTGACGACTAGTCCGATCCGCTTAGCTTCTTCAGTCTGATTGTATTTGTATTTGTATTTGTATTTGTTATTTATTACGTCCAACTGACCAAATATTGCCTTATTGAACTACTTAAACTTAATTACATTCAAAGGGCATATAATCCTAAACAGAAAGTAGAGGAATTATTTAATACATATTAATAGATTTACAAACAATTATCACAATAAACAATGCATCTACACATATCCACAACATAAATTCCATCATTGCATCCTCGTAAAATAAAACATACATTACATTACACTACGTTTCACTGATTTGGCTTCCATGTTTCATTTGAGCGGTTTACAAATTCTCTATACTTTACTCCTTTTGGCCAAGTATTGCCGGATAGTGCTAACGTCTTAAGATTTGAATCCAACCTCACCTTAAATGATACATAGTCTATTGAATTTACGTCTACCCATTTCGGTACTAACTTTACGATATCATTACTAATCGATAAAGATGTATTTAAAGAGCGCGATATCAAGTGATTAATATCTTTCTCAGTTGCACTTTTATCGATATTCGTTAAAAACAATGAAAACTTTTCGCATCCACTTTCAGTTTGTTGTGATGGATAATCAACTAGGACATCAGTTAATTCATTCCGATATGACGAAACAGGCGTTGAATGTCGGGTACGAGCATCGGGATTTGGTTTTACCACATCTGCAAGCGTGTGAACAATATCGGCTACTGTTCTCTTCAATTCTTCGATATCTTCTTCCACGGGACGGGATGGTTTAGTTGTAGTGGCTGCATCAACTAGAGTACGCTCCCGAGTTCTACAAAACAAGGCCATGCATGCATTGCAAATCCAAATAATATTGGTTGAAAGGGCACACAGGTCGGCTTCAGTTACTCCAACACAGCTAGCATGAAACGATTTCGCGCAATATCCCTCGCACACAGTATGAAGTGTATCCATGTGAATAGCGAGAGAGCATTTCTCACAGTTCCTTCGGCAAAACTTCCTCCTCCCAAATCTTGGTACTGACCCAGTGCAGCCCTGTAGCCAGTGCCTCACCACCGTGTTTAAATAGCTCCCAGGGGCTTTGTTGTTCTTCAGCCAGCCAATCTCCTCCTGCATTTCCTGGAGATCCGGAGCCGATAAAATTATGTTCTGTTTGCGTTCTCCCAGGTTCATCACCATACCGCCATCTTCGTCTGTCACATCGCCGTTAAGGTGTTCTTCGTAGTGCTGCCGCCACCTTTGGATACACATATCAGGCTGTGGCACGTGGCCCTTACGTGAACGGTTTAACTTCTCATAGAACTTTCGTGTGTTATTAGCGCGGTACAGTTGCTCCGTCTCTTCACGGTCTCGATCTTCCTGCTGGCGCTTTTTCCTCCGGAAAATCGAGTTTTGTCTGTTCCGCGCCCGTTTGTATCGTGCCTCCTTCGCCCTCGTGCGGTGTTGTAGCAATCTCGCCCATGCTACATTCTTCTCTTCCACTAACTGCTCACATCCGGCGTCATACCAGTCGTTTATCTGATCCGAGGGTACCTTGCCAAGTGCAGCGGTTGCGGTGCTACCAATGGCGGATCGAATATATCTCCAGCCATCTCCAAGAGACGCTGCGCTTAGCTGCTCTTCCGTTTGAAGTGCCACTTCCAACTGCTACGGGTATTCTTGGGCTAGTCTATCGTCTTGAAGCCGCCCAATGCTAAGCCGCGGCGTTCGACTTCGACGCGTGTTGTACACCGTCGAGAGTTTTGAGCGCAGGCATACAGCAACGAGGTAGTGGTCGGATTCAATATCCGCACTGCGGTAAGTGCGTCGATAAATTTATAAATTTAGCGTTCATGTCACCGATGGCGATTTTGACGTCCCTCAGTGGGCATCCGCCGTATGTCTGCTCCAGCTGTTGATGATGCTATAGCTGAAAAAACGGCCTTTTATCCTCAGCTTGCACATCCTTGCGTTGATTGGCTGCCACCCAATCACACGTTGGCGCATCTTACCCAGCACTATGAAGCCGGTTCCCGGCTCGTTGGTGCTGTCACAGCTTTGGTAGAAGGTAGCCGCTCAATGCCCGCTTTTCCACACTTTCTTTCCTATCCAGCAGATTTCCTGCAGCGCTACGTAGTTGAAGTTGCGGGGATGTAATACATCCTGTCGCAACCTGCGGAATCTAGCGACTTGCAGTTCCATATTCCAAGCTTCCAATTGTGATCCTTTATTCGTCGCCTAGGTCGTTGCCGATTGTATCGAGTCGTATTATATTCTATGTCGTTTGTAATGGTTTCTTAAGAAAGATGAACCCCTCTTTAGTTATACACGAAATTACTTTTATGGACCTCTCGATTTTAGTCAATTCCTAACTCACCAAAACTGACATAACTCCAACATTTCACAACCGATCTTAAAGATCAGCAGAGATGTTGGAAAGAGAAAGAGTGTATCTCAAATTGCAATAATAAAAATAAAGGCCATAGCCAAGCCATATTGAATTTGGCCGCCATCTTGGATTTATGTTTGAAAACTATTTTTCGCTAGTTTCGCGACCACCGATTTTGAATATTAATACATTGATAGAAAGCTTAGCTTATAATGTGCTTTGTTTCAAAAATCTCAGGTGTATGTTACTTCTATCAAAAGTTATGTACGATTTACCAAATTATTTGCTTAAGCCCCTTCTGACCAACGAACATTATTTTTCTAAGTTATATGATACTACGACGACAGTTCCTTGATTTCATACACTGTTCTACGCCAAATATGTTTTAAAAAATGAAGAGCATATCTATAACAGCATTTTATTTGGAAGGCTCAAAAAATTTGAGCATAACGGAGCCGCTTGCTTGTTTGTATTGATATAAATAAATGAAGAAGCAAAAATTCTACCTTCTCCATAGTCAAAGTATTTATTTGCTGGTTTCTAAGGTTTTCATCGATGTATTAATATTCAAAATAGGTGGTTGCGAAAATAGCGGAAAAATTGTTTTTGAAAATAAATCCAAGATGGCAATCAAACTCAATTTGTTCGCGTTCGAAACTTCACGTTCATAACAATCGTGACAAATCATAAAAAACTTCAGTTGATTACAACAAAAAGCGTGACGAGGAGAGGGGATTGCCAAACATGCAACCATTTCGAGAAAACTCTTGGATTTTCGAAAACAAAACTTTGTAAGGCACAATAAGCTTACAAACGGATTGGTTCATAAACACACGCATTACTAGATCTAGGTGGATCCATAAAATAACTAATCCTAAACTCCGAAGAGGTTCGGTCGATGGTCAGAATCGCTATTGGATCTATTATGTATATCAAGATAAATTCAACTTTAGGTATCGGATCTGTTGGTGGTTTGGAACCAATAATGAACTCATGGTTGGGTCTCACTAAAATTTATCTTTGGAGTGAGATGGTCAATGATAAGAAAAGCTATCGAACCCAGTCGAACCAATAAAAACTATGCTTTAGAGTGGATGGGTTGATGGCCGGATGGGTCATCGAACCTTCTAGGATTACGACAAAATCAAATTTGGAGAATATCTGTCGACACCACTGGAACTAGTCGAGTCAATGAAACCCAGTTCATAATTGAATTGATCGATGTTCTGAATCGCTGTTGGACCTAGTCGGATCGAGAAAGTGGTTTCAAGGGTCTGGATTTAGTTGGGTTGAAAATAATCAACTCTGGACTGAGTTGATAGATCGATTGCCATTGATTGGACTCATTCTGAAAAAAAAATCCAACTCTGAAGTGGTAATTTAGCCTTTTTTTGAAAGAAAATCGAAACGATCAAATGTCGACATGCGACTCTTATGTGAATCGGGGCAGTTTATCGAATGTTTACTCAATATACTTTCCTAAGACTAAATTTGGAAAACTTCTATTATAATTACTAACAGATTTCATTTCTTTTTAATTTCAGATTCCGAAAGCCAAACTGTAAATTACGTTGGTTCTGTTATTGAAAATTGAACGAAAACACCCAAACGATTTGTTTGCATTGTGTTACACATGTTCAGGTATTCAAGCAATTATTCCGTTAGCCTGGATGAGGTCCGAGTTATAGAATCAGTCTAACTAGCACGGCGGCAACCTCAGTTAAACAAGTTGATAGAATTTGCAATTCGGGGAAGAAGCTGCCCGGTTCAACATTAGAAAACAGTTGAAGTGAAAACCACGGCCATGAGCGCAGGAAGCAGCAGTGTTGGTCAATCGGCCTCCGCCAGTGCCGTCTCGACGCCAATCAATGCCGGTGCGCGCCCGGATTCGGCCCCGGCATTCGGATCGTCGCACGCCGTCTCGCATCAGGCCTCGACGCCACCGAACACGTCATCGTCCGCCAGCGGTGGAAAATTTCTAGGTGAGTGTTGGCCCGTTTGTTGGATCCCCTTGAGTTACGTTAGTTAGGTTGTTATTGTTGGTTGAAAGCTAGAGTTAGAAATGCCCCACCTTGTGAAATCGCTTGCTTCTTAGAGATTTGCATCCTCCTATTTGTTTGAACTTTATTCATATCATCTTTCATTGAGTATCACTCGATAATAACTAAAGCAACTTTGAGCAAACGGTGCGATATCTCCGGGACACAGCGCTGTGTCGTTGAGAGATTTCAATCCATTTAACATCTATCGTCCAGCAACAATGAAGGTGAAACGAGTACGTGATACGAATCCATTAGGAATTGGTTTAATATATTTTGTAAAGGAAATCTTGCAAAGAAGTGCACCTGGAGGATTTCCTTAATCGTTCAACGTATAATGATTTGAGAACAGCAGCTACGAGAACGTAAATGCTTTCATTTGGGTAATCCAAAACCAGTGACTTCAAATTTTGTGCCCTAGTCACTCTTTATAAACTGCATTGAAATCCGTTAAGACTCGCTATCTTTTTTAAATGCACCATTCTCCTTCTAATCTTATCAGAAACAATAATAACACCAAAAACCGAAGTCCAAGAACGAAAATCACCGACACCTCTAATTGGAGGTGCGTGCTTCTTCACAGTCTGATTGATTCCATATTAACAAGGCTCTTCAAATGAATATTGGAAGGTTGCCCGCGGCCGCCGAAAGGGCGTTGAAAGTGAGTACGGGCCAGGAATACCTACGCGGTGCGGGATAATAGCAGTCCATATAATTGCATAATCTTTGCCACGGTTGTTTGGCTTCGCAGCTCGTGATGATGATGATGACGACGATTAAACCGAGGACGGCGATGGGCACCCATTCACTGCTACTGGTTGGCCCGGTCCATATTGGATCTTAGTCGAAGGAAAATGAAGTGTTTCGTGGTCGGGTCCAGTGTTAAGCATCGAGGAGTTTTCTTTTATCTCTCATTCGATACTGTAATTACAAGTTCCGGATAGGTGCGTACATGCGTTGGCTGTAACCTTAGGATGTCTATTAGCGAAAGTAATTTACACTTTTATGAAATGGATTTTTGTACCATCGTTTAGGACTTCTCCTGACAGCCGGTGCCATGAAGTGGAATTGCATTTCTGAAGTACTTCAAATAATCGTTAGTTTATGATTGAAGTTTATGTTTCCTATAATCAAATTGAATGAAACACTTTCAAGGTTGCGGTACCTAGTAATCGAACGAAATTGATCGACTTTTCCATCGAATGGATGTGGTTAGACGACGGCAACGAGTTTCCGTCCATCTCCAGGGAGAAACGAAAGAGTACATAATCGAACTTTTCCCTTTATAGCCCCAAGACATGAAAAACACAGAAGCTGTCGGGGGCTTTCAGTTCACGCATCAACAAGAGTTGCCACGACGTTGTCACGTCTATCAATAGTCAAACTGTTATGTTGGTTGGGACGGGGAACGTGTATCGATATCCGCAATGGCATCGATAAAACTGAACTGGAAAAGTGCTTTTTGATGTAGGGTGAAATGCTTTCATCTGAATAGTGGTGCGTATTTCTATTTGTGGGACATACATTGGTAAAAGATGAAGCATTGGAATTCTTTTATATTATGTGTTTATTTCTCACAGGGTGGTAGACCCTATGGGGTGGGTAGAAACAAAAAAGATAATTATGCTGGAAGTTGTGACAAGTAAAATGTTTAAGCATTAGTTCAACATTTATTAAAACGAGGTTTGAGTTGGATATTTCCCACAATTTACTTAATTTGAATACAGAGGAAAGGTCCAATGTGAAAATTTCCATCCTTTTGTATTACCCATCATCGTCTTCAGCTTTTGCCAGGTTAAATTGCTGTCGACCTCCTTCATTTCATTTTTGATGTTACACTGCCTTTTGCTTGCTGCGATAGATTCCTTCATGCAGAGGATGACCGACAAATTTTTAATGGAAATGAAAAAATACGAGAAAGACAAAAAAAAAATATCTCGAGAGTTCAAGAGAAAACTTTCAAATGCCGTTTTGACTCAAATTTCTTACATGACTCATTCCGAACACTCGCTTTTAAATGGCCATTTCCCCATTTTTCACGTAATTTTTTCCATAGGGTATTGAATTCTTTTGTAATCTTAATCTTCCTTATCTTATCAAGCAGCTATATGGAAATTTGAGTTTTCGGGAGCAAAAACGCAAGGCTTCGGGATATGAGTCTCGGAATTTCGGACAAAATCTCTGGATAGAGGACATGATTTTAAATAGTAATTATCTAAGCCAGCTGTTCTCAACCTAGGGTACATGTACCCCTTCACTAGTCTCAGGGGTACCTTTGACAGGAATGCGTAATGGCGTATCTTGTAATATGACTACAACTAAACACAAAGATCCTTACGCAGTTATTATTCAAACTAGTTGGGCAAAACGGATCCCTTTGTTGAACCGATTCGATTTATTTCTTTCACTGTTATGATTCATATATTCCATATGGTTTTTGGTATGAATTAATAAAGGACATCAAGCTCCGTATTAAATGCCCTTCCTTGATGTAGACAATTACCAAGATGGGTTTGATGCTATCTTACGGCACGGTACGAGAGTAACATATTTCGCGCGCTTTAAGTCATTTACACATCGCATGAATACTTTTCATACATGACGGCGACGCCACGACTGAATAACAACGTGTGTGTAAATTTTATGTGAGACATGCTTAGTAGAGTGATTAAGGTCACTCCTGACGGAATCCAAGTTTCAAAGTGCTCGCGTTTTCGGGGGCACACCACTCGATGCGGAAGCAACTCACAACTGTCATTTTTATTTTTTTCACGCATGCTGCGACGCAGCAAAACTAAATCAACAAAAATGACAATTTTGTGTTGCTTCCGTATCGAGTGGTGTGCCCCCGAAAACGTGAGCACTTTGAAACTTGGATTCCGTCAGGAGTGACCTTAAAATCTTCACTTCCTCGCTTCCCTTTGCTTGAGAACAAGCCTCCCGGAATTCAAAACTAAATGTACTCGCGCTTTCAAGAGCCTCCCCCCATTCAAAACGGAAGCCACGTACAACTGTCACTTTTATTATTCCAACTTTGCTGCGTCGCATCATACCTGGATTAATGAAAGAGACAGTCATGCGCGGCTTCCGTTTTGAATGGCGTGCTCCTAAAAACGCGAGTGCATTTAGTTTTGGATTCCGGGAGGCTTGTCCTTAAACGGTGATATTTGAGGTTTTCATAATCCTCCTAGATTTTGATCTAATTTGATTGTTATTTGACTGAGCACGCACAGTTTGAAGTTTATATGAAAATTACTATAGAAATCGAAATTGGGAAGGAATTTCGCTTATCCCAGCTGACAATCTCTTTGAAATTTATCAAGGATTCAAGTTCCTAGAAAATTTCGTGGACCTACGCTTTTCCAAATTTGAATTAAGCTCTAAATACTGAACTAAATTGTCCAATTGAAATTTTCGCTTCTCAGTTCCTCTCTACAATGCTTGAGGCATAAGGGAACCGAATTTTGAAAAACCCACCTGGTAAAAAAGAATATGTAACCGTAAGTCAGAATAAAAGCCTTTTTACTTCAACCTAGTTTTCCGAATCCCTTATAGATATTCCCATTTTGGGAGAGCAGCCAACAGCATCGTGGCGGACGAGAGGAAGGAGCAATGAGAGCGATCGATTTTCAGATTTGCTCTTCCAGTCGCGAAAATCGCGGTTCCGTTGAACGCGAAAATCTCGGATTTATATTTACACTCTCTCGAAAATTGAAAAGTTTAATGTTTTTTCATATGAGTGTGTGAGTAGTAAGCAATATTTTGAAATTCAAACACATTATATCCTAATAATATTTTAGTTATCGTATGGTTGATATCCACACGATACTTCATAGACCGTTTGTTGACCCGACAAATTGATCATAATGTAATTCTCGATTTCCGAGACGCTGCATTGTGTTTAGAAGTTTGTTATTATTTCCAATATTTTTGAGAGTGGTTCCGATGAATGTTGTTACGTATATCGTGCCATCGTTACGTATATCTGCCATCTAGTCATTTGAACTGTCATAGCTCAATTGACCTTTCCCGTCAAAAATTGTATCACGTTTTATGGTCTCAGTCAATTTTTTGATTCATTTGAGGTGAAACTTCTCAAAAAACGCATTTTTCTAAATCGAAAACAATAATCGAAAAAGTGCTGTACGTGTAAACCGGGCTGAAGGATTCGCCTTATGTTGGTTTGAAATCGGGTGAATGTTATGCTAAGTTTGATAAACAGCACTCGTTCGATTATTTGTTCTATTTTTTAAAAATAATTAGAGGCGTCAACAAATATGAGTTCTTTGTGGAAGTTGGCTTTGAATAAATTATAATTATTCATAATTACTTCATAATTTCCAATGATTCAATAGCATTTTGGTATTCTTATATTTTTAACCAAAGGTGCATTGCTCTAAATATAAAGGCTGAGGTATGAGCCTTGAGAGTGGAATCTTAGCAAAATGTCACTTGTCATTTGAATAATATTTTGCTTCCCACGTCTCAGACTATTTTAACAGCAATGTCCTGTTAGACAAAGTTATAGGACCATTTAAGCGCTTATTAGTTCGTTACACTTCATTATTTGATATCGTGCTTCTGAAAAAAGTTTCGAAAAATAAGACGATAAGATGCCAATAACATTTTACAACTCTGCTCGTGCTTGAGGACATTACTGAAATTGAAACTCCATGGGAAATCACGGTTGGTTGCAAATCTGTCAGTTCACTGCTTGCAATAGATGGGTGGTAAATATTTCAATAGACGACTATATATTGATAATTTGTTAAACAATCCGGAGACCTTATAGTAAATTACATTCGCCTCTTCTTCTATTTATCAGAATTCAGAATTCTTTGAGTTGACTGCCGTGCCCCATAGCAAACATGTTTTTTGCCGAGATTTCTGTCAAAGTTGCTGAAAATCAGCAATTAATATGCCGAAAATCAGCTAACAAACCTTATTTTTGCTGGGATATCAGTTTTTTATTTTGCTGGAGGACGGCTGTGCGGATTTTTGCTGAACTGCAGATATAAAAACTAAGTGTGTATGATTCTAAGAGCTCTCTGGAGAATCAGTTTGGCAAAATCGAGTTCTTAAGAATTCTAGTCCTCTGGGTTTCTAAATAGTTAACGCATGTTAAGTTATTGCTCTTCAATATTATCATTAACCAAATTGTGATTTGCATGTGACTGCACGCCATCTGAACAACCTACTTAGAACGCCGTATCGATGCCAGTTCGAGTGTATAAGTGAAGAATCCAAACTGGCGGCTTACTTGTTGGTTTCACCATGAGTTCGGAGCCGCCAAGTGTTCTAATCACTCTAGATTCAAATTCATGATATTGCATGCCTCAAAACCCTTCAATTGACTGTGAAACAGTCATCCACAAAGTATAGCCCATTCACGAGTTTTATCATTTGAAATAATGTCTATATAATAATGTATCTTGCCATGAAACGTCATGTACTTTATTTTCAGTGACATTTGAAGCTGTGCCCTTTATCATCAAAACACTATCAAGTGATAAAGCCTGGAGTTTGACTAAGCTATTTGTAGTCCAATCCATTTATTTATAAACCATGAAATTATTTCTGCACTCAAAACATTAAGCGGCATAAATTATTTCACGGATTGGAATTTGATCATTTTGTAACAGCCCTGAATTTTGTATCTTGCGTGATACTAGAAAATAGCGTATTCACATTTGCATACACGAAGTTACCAAATATATAAATTGAAATCAAATAGGGGGGATCTTCCAGCGCCGGACACTTGCAGAGATCCCTCCAATAAGACAAACAAACCAAATAATTATTTCCTGATGTTCCTCCAGCTATAGATCCAGGAATACTTTCGTCTTCGGATATTCCTCCACAAGTTCCTTCGGATATTTCTCCAAGAATTCCTCCGGATATTCCTCCAGATTTTTTTTCGGATATTTCTCCAGGAATTCGTCTGGATATTCATCCCGTAATTCTTTTAGAAATACCTTCGGATATTCCTTCAGAAACTCTGCCGGATATTCCTCCTGGACTTTTTTAATATTCCTCTCAGAATTCGTCCGAACATTTGTCCAGAAATTCCTTTGGATATTTCTCAAGATATTTCATCAGAATATTCTTCCAGATATTCCTTCAGGAAAGCCTCCGGATATTCCTCCAGATATTCCTTTAAATAATCCTCTAGGAATTCCACTGGATCAAGGAATTCGTCCGGATATTTCTCCAGGAATTCGTTTGGATATTCCTCCAGAAATTATTTGGATATTCCTTCAGAAATTCGTTTGAATATTTCATCATAGATTCGTCTGGATATTTTTCCAGGAATTTCTGCGGATATTCCTACATATATTTCTTCGGGTATTCCTCTTGAAATTATTCCGGATGATCGACCACAAATTCTTCCGGATATTTCTTCATGAATACCTCCGGGAATCACTCTGGATGTTCTTTCAGGAATGCCTCCGGATATTTCTCCAGGAGTTCCATTGGATATTCTCCAGGAATCCTGGAGGAATATCTAAAAAAAAATGTGGAGGTTTATCCGGAGGAATTCCTGAAGAAATATCTGGAGGTATTCTTGAGGAATATCAAGAGGAGATATGCCTAAAGGAAAATCCGGAGGAAATCTTGAAGGAATATTCGGAGGAATATCAGAAAGAATATCCGGACGAATCCCTAGAGGAATATCTGGTGAAATTCCTGAGGAAATCTTCTTCTTATTATTATTATTGGCATTTCATCCCCACACTGGAACAGAGCGGCCTCGCAGCTTAGTGTTCCTTAAGCACTTCCACAGTTATTAACTGCGAGGTTTCTAAGCCAAGTTACCATTTTTGCATTCGTATATCATGAGGCCAACACGATGATACTTTTATGTCCAGGGAAGTCGAGACAATTTCCAATCCAAAAATTGCCTAGACCGGCACCGGGAATCGAACCCGGCCACCCTCAGCATGGTCTTGCTTTGTAGCTGCGCATCTTACCACACGGCTAAGGAGGGCTTCCTCCAGATATTTCTTCGGATATTACTCCAGGGATTCGTCCGGATATTCCTCCAGATATTTCTTCGGATATTCCTTCAGGGATTCGTCCGGATGTTTATCCTGTTATTCTCCCAGAAATTCCTCCAGAAACTTTTCTGGATATTCCTTCAGGATTTTTTCTTATATACCTGCAAAATATTCCTTCGGATAATCCTTCAGGAATTCCATCGAATATTCCTTCATATATTTCTCCGGATATTCGACTAGGAACTACTTCGAATATTCGACTAGGAACTTCTCCGGATATTCTTCCAGGAAGTTCACTGGATATTCATCAAATAATTCGCCCGGATGTTGTTCCAGGAATTCCTCCAGATATTTATTCGGATATTCCCCTAGGAATTCGTTCGGATATTCATCCTATTATTCTCCCAGAAATTCCTTCGGATATTCCTCCCGAAACACCGCCGGATATTCCTCCAGGATTTTTTTTTTCTAATATTCATCCAAAATATGCCTTCGAATAATCCTCCAGGTATTCCATCGAATATTCCTCCAAATATTCCTTTCGGATATTCGTCCAGAAACTCCTTCGAATATTCGACCAAGAATGTCTCCGGATATTCTTCCATTTCACTGGATATTCCACAAGGAATTCGTCCGGATATTTATCCAGAAATTCATTTGGGTATTCCTCAACAAATTTCTCCACCAATTCTTCGGATATTCGTCCGGATATTTCTTTATGAATTCCTCCGGATATTCCTCCATACATGTCTTCGGGTATTCCTCCTGAAATTCTTCCGGATGTTCCACCACAAATTCCGCCGGATATTTCTCCACGGATTCTTCCAGGAATTCCTCTGGATATTGTTTCAGGAATTCCTCCGTATATTTCACCACAATTTCTTCCGGATATTCCTCCCGGAATGCATCCGGATATTTCTCCAGGAGTTTCACTGGATATTCTCCAGGAATCCTGGAGCAATATCTGAAGAATTTGTGGAGGTCCGAAAGAATTCCAGGAAGAATATTTGGACGAATTCCTAGAATACCTGGTGGAATTCCTGAGGAAATATACGGAGGAATATTTGAAGGACTTTCTGGAGGAGTATTGGGAGGAATTCCTGAAGGTATATTTGGAGGAATTCTTGGAGGTGTATCCGGAGTAATTCCTGAAGAAATATCTGGATGAATTCCTTACATCTGGACACCCGGAATATCCGGAGAAATTTTTGAATATCTATAGGAACCAGCCATCAGGCACGCGTACAAAAAGGATTAGATTGAGCAATGACTGCTACGCGCACATAAAATTTAGCGCATGCGAGTCTCACTAAGCTTGTGTATTAACATTGGTGAATCGCATTGAGACGATCAGATCATGCGCTGTTTGTCATGGCAAACCTTTGCAACCAACAGCGAAGGTGCGTAAAACAGCTTGAGCGGGAAATTTTCATTCAATAATACCGTCGCCTAACTAACGCCAGCTATACATTCCTAGCGCATGAGATGAGTCTCATGAACGTACATTGAGACACGTTCACTCAGCTATTTTATGCGTGCGCTAGCTTCTCTCGTCGCACTGAATCGATGCTTCGTGAGTTTTTGTAGCTCATGGCATACTGTCTCATGCATGTATACACGAGAAATAAGAGACTTTGGTAGGAACTCCTGGTGAAACATACGGAGGAATTGCTGGAAGAATTTGTTTTATCTCTATAAATAAAAATGAAATGGTCTGTGTTCGTATCCGCATAACTCGAAAATGGCTGGATGGATTATCTTCATTCCTTCAGAAAGTATGTTTGTTATCGTTTTCGACGGGTTTATATGATATTTCCACATGTAAAATCACGAGTTAGGTTAAGTAAATCATGGAAAACTAAAATTAGGATTCGTATGGAAATTTCACATGGCCAGTGCACGCGCATTTTCGCCTACTATGCAGGACAACGTCTGCCGGGTCAACTAGTTTTAAATATTTGTCGTGTTTGTCTTGTGTGTCTTATTTGTCTTTTTTTTTTCCTATTTGTCTTATTTGTTTTTTGTATTTCACATCGTCGCTTCACCAGCATCACGATCATCACTCGAATCCTGCTGATTTATAACCTTCGTACAATAATTTTTTTTATGATATTTTACAATGTTGTTCAAGAAAACGCACATGTTGTCATTTTCCTAAATCAGCTGGAGTTTGTTTATTTTGATCTCCTCAAGCCATATTGGACGACGCTGTTGTTTTTTCTCGCCGATTCGGTGCACGAGTGATACTTTTTTTCCCCATCGTTGCCAGTCTCTTTTGTTCTTCGTTTACTACAAATTCTCGAGCAATTCGCGAAGTCGAAGCAAAATTCTTCACACAAACAATGACAGTTCTTTATGGGTTTTTTACAGACTTATTGTCGGAAACTTCGAATGACATGCACTGTGAGAAAAGCGTTGATATTCAGGATATTCCTTGATATCAAGAATATTCGAGAAGTCTAAAATGTTTCAAAATACTGTTCAGTTTCGACGGTTTCGGCTTCTCTTCGAACCAAGCTCTATCTGGAATAAGGGCGAATTTCGCAAGAGGGAATTCTCTGCGTTGACTTCCCCTCTTTTAAATAAAATTGACAAGCAGAGGATTTCATCGCGGTTCACCACCTCAGAATGCAAATTTTCATTGATTTCTTTCGTTCTGAGGGGACAAACCGCAAAGAAATCATCTGCCTGTTACTTCAGTTTAAAAAAAGGGAAGTCGGCGAAGAGAATTCTCTCTTGCGACTATCGCCCTTTTTCCAGACAGAGCTTGAAATGTTCAGTTTCGGCTTCGCTTTGAACCGACTAGGGGGCTCACCTGATTGGCGAACCGATTTTGTCCTTTTCAGCTGGTTTGTTCTTCGGCTTGAATTTTTTCATACTCTGGAACGGTTTCTAAATACTTTTCGAATCTCCTGCGTGAAGAGAGAAACTCGTATTTAAAGGGGGGAACATTTTTGTTTTATTACCGTACTTAACAACGGTTGTTGGGATAATAATTTTTTTTCTTTTTTTTCGGTTCCAAGGCTTTTTAACAGTTCAAGACAAAATTTTCAAAACGACTTATCTGCTTTTGTAAACAAAGATTCAAACGACGATTTGACGAATCTGAGAGCTCTCCCACGCAAACCAACACCATCAACAGGTAGCGGAAACCTTCACCTATCTATTGGTGGTGTTGGTTTGCGTGGGAGAGCTATCAGATTCGTCAAATCGTCGTTCAAATCTTTGTTTACAAAGCAGATAAGTCGTTTTGAAAATTTTGTCTTGAGTTACTGTTTTCATAGCAATTTTCATACAAACTTTAAGCTGCACGTGCTTAGTCAAATTAGTAGGAAATAAACTAAAAATTTAGGATGATTATTAAAACAGCAAATATCACCTTTTAAGCAAAGGAGAGCGAAAGAGTCAAAATTTGAAACACTCTAGCTCAGTTGGTGTGTACATCCTCTTATACATATGACATGTGACACTGGCTTCGAATCGAATTGTCAAAGTTCGTTCGGATCGCCATGATGGCGAGCGCCTCCAGCATGTATGGCAACAAATCCTACATTAGTTGCTTATTCTCAAATCACTCGCAACCATTTCTCAAACCAACACTTCCACATGTGTACACAATCCCCGGAATATAGGCAATTAACTTTGATTGAACTGATCCTGAGTTGCGTGCTCTTGCCTACGCAATGCGGTCGGGTCTGAGCTTGACGACCGACTGGCAAATAGCTCACACAACCTCACTTGATCAGTGCAGTTGCTGATGAAGAATGTGTGTAGCCGCTAGACACTCTAAATACCCACGCTCCTTTAATGTGAACGTGTACTATACACATGTGGAAGTGTTGGCTTGAGAAATGGATTGCGATTGATTTGACTATGCGTCTAATTTGGGAGTCTCTAGCTCATTCAGTAGCCGCTAGGTTGCGGAGGCCGACGGATGTCTTTCGTAGCTTAGTTGGTTAAAGTACCAGTCTAGTGTACTGAGGGTCGTGGGTTCGAGTCCTATCGAAGGGAAAGTGGTTACCTCCAATACATTTTTCAAATCAATATCTTCTACATAATGTACATATTCACATATGAGGTTTCAGAAAAAAAAAATTAAATTTAAGTGAATTGCAAATTCAACAAATAGGGGAACGGCTCGACACTTCATCTCATAGCTCCCATTTCCATCCCATCAAAAACAATGGGCCGACTGCAATCAAATGCAAATGCAATGGGCCGACTTGTAAGATCTCTATCCTGAGCGATGGCCAGCTATCACTTTACCTTGTTGCCAGGTTAGATTTCTGTCGACTTTTTTTTATTTCTTTATTGAGGTTTCGCCGCCATGAGCCTCTAGGTCTGTCTCTGGGTTCCAGTTTAATGCTTGTTTACATATTTCGTTTCCTCCCCTGGGAGGCTATGGGGGCTTTACCCCAAGATAAATTCGTTATAAAAAGCTCCAAACGCGGGAGGCACTGCACTGGTTCTGATGATGCATTACAACTTGTTTTGCACAACTGTGCAAAAAAAAAGGTCTTCAACACAAATGGGCCCTGCCTTTCCGTATTTATTTTTTCGCACTTGTATACAAATTTGAAAAATTTGTTTTCATGGATTTTGATGAATCTAAACAGTTAATTCCTCTTTTTTATCGTTGTTCGTTGTCTATTGAGAGCAATTTCTGAAATCCTAGTTCGACTACTAGAAAAAGTTCGGCTACAGCCGTGATTGTCGATCTAGTTCACAGAAAACCATTTGAATACGTGTAGGGGAAGTGCACCGGTTTTGGCCAACTTAGTGCCTAATTTGACCAACCCTGAAAAATACATATTTTTCCAAAATAATCAATCAGTTGAAAGCAGCGTTGAATCATGAGGGATATATCTCTTGTTGGAACTAATAAAACCCTCACGAATTGCTTTATTTTTGGAGTTATTCGCAAAATTGGCCAAATTAGGAACATGGCCAAAACCGGTACAGTTCCCCTATTGCGATTTTAATCTCACACATGAAGGCCAGTAATAAAAAATCCCGTTGTCAGCAGTTGCATTGCATTTTGAAAAATGAGTGTTTTTAGTTGGGTCGTAACCCAAACAGCGGAGGTCTACCAACTTGATGCCATTTACGCACCTTGAAAAACAATATTACAATCTTCAAACGTAATCGAAAAGTTCTATATTCATAGTTAGTGTCACATAAGGCTTTGATGGGTTTTCCCGTTTGGCTGACACGTTTCCTGAAGGTGAATAAGTTCCAGATTGAACATTTTTAGATACATTCAAATACTTCTTTTTTGAGGAGTTAACGAATCATTGAGATACATTATAACAAAATCTGTAACAAAATATAAAGCAATAAACTGTGCTAGAAGGAGTAATCAGGAACTTTTAAATAATATTTGAGGTTATGGCTTTCAGTCTTTTTATGCTCAAAAACGGATTTTACAAAAACGTAAAACCCGTTTTTGAGCATAAAAAGACTGAAAGCCATAACCTCAAATATCACCATCATAGTCGATCTTTTCTAGAAACTTTTGAATAATCTTTGATAGAAAACTCTGAAAAAACAATTTCAAAAGTGCAAACAACTGATGGAATTGAATTTCAAAAGCTCGAACATGTGACGAAATAATATTTAGAGTGGAATATGTGAATCTGCATTTCTGATTCTTGCAATATTTTCTGATTCTTCAATATTTTCACTTCTGAACAAATTTCTTGAAAAAAAAATGAAAGAAGTTGAGTTAATCGAGGAATCTGATGGACCTATTTAATAAATCAAAAGAACTTTGATTAATATCAAAATAAGTCTAAAATCCGAAATCATTTTTCAGAATGAATAATTCGTAATATCAGAATTTTGAGAAATTCATCTAAACAACGAACATTTTTAAAAATCTAATAGTCATTCTTCCCTGTGAGATTCCTGAGAAGTACATTGGACTTATGATAACTAAATGGTTGAAATTGAAGCTTATTTCAGATAGAGTATGAATTTCCAGCGAAAAAATCCTAGAGGCTACCACACGCAATGTCAAGGTTGAGAATCGTCGATCTAAGCAATCATTTTCTCTTCGTGTACAGTCTGAAAACAATGACGCTTTTCCATGGAAGTTAAAATTCTGTCACATCGTTCCAGACTATAGTTCGCCGGTATGCGTAATTAACGTGCTTGTCGTCATTCGCCAAATAGTGTTCTCCTTCGTTAGTTCATTACCGCTGTTTTTCCCATTGCTAATACCCCCATAATAACTTTTTTTAAACAGCATAGTTCTCCGACCCCAGTCATCGTCGTTAACCGGTAGATGACGTGCACGACCTTGGAATAAATCACATTCCAATCCAAGCACGAACTGATTATGAAACAATCCGCACAAACACACACTCACCAAAACTGAAAGCTTTCATAACAGGCTTTCCCTAACTCAATCCTTGAAGCTAGACCAGTTCAGCCGTCAAAAGCCACCCACTCTCTTCATCAATCAAGCACCCTAATCAATTCCGTTGGACGAGCCACCAGACATTTGTGGTTCGACGGCGGGTTAGAATTCTTAAACTCCCCCAAAAAAAAAACGGCAATGATGAAGCGTAAAATAAATTATCTCGGCTGATTTTTCATGGAAAGCGTGACGCCACTTTCTGGGGCGACTCGCTTCGAGTGTCCTCTCGGGCCCGGCCTCCTATTTAGTTGCGACAAATCGTAAGCTTGACGGCGGGCCAGTTCGACGTAAGCCTCATTCGCGCCATAGGATGCCAACACAACGGAGAAAAGTGGGACGTTGTTGGGGCGCTATCGCGAATAATAAATGGCGCTTGTTGGTGGAGAATTTATCATCTCTGAAAATCGTTGGCACTTGTGCTTGAGAAATCGGGCACGTACTGCGGGATGGAATTGAAATATAATTGCTTGAATTTGTTGGAAAATTTGCTCGGCTGGCTGAATCGATTTTTAGCTTTGCAAGCATTCTATATTGGAACTCATGCATAAATTGCGTGACACAATTAGAGCGAAGTGAGTGATCGGCATATGTATTATAAAATGTGACGGTTGCAATGGTGGAAGAGAAGGAGGCAATCGCCTAATTTTATTTTGTTGATTCAATTCAGTTTTGATATTCTGATGCTCTGTCTCAATTCCTGAATCATATAAAATATTATAAGTATACCGTGGACTTTTACTGACAGAGGCGAAGCGTGATCATTTCTTCAACTTGTGAACTGTTTGCCAAATTGAATATTTCGGGATTTTTTTTTGTTAGCACGTGTGAAAGACACAACAAAGCAATAGAAACTATACGCTCCGAACGCTCCAATGTTTACGCTTTCTGGCATCGTGGAGCTCATCCTCAACTTCTTTTATGCTTCCAACTCAGTGAAGAACATTGTCAAAGCAGTTCTTCCTTTAGTGACTCCTCTCCTGAAGCAGCTCTTCATCGGAACTTGGAAGTGATCTTTTGTCGATCGAAGATTCAATTTCCAATGGACATAATCAATCTGTTTCTATCGACCTCTCATATAACTTCACAAAGCACATCGATTGAGGCAAATATGCGGAGGCCATCATTGAAGGCGTTCAGTCGATAGAAGCACTTCCCTCGCTGGGAGAGTATCGGTTTCTATTCAAGTTGATTCTTGAAAGCGCGCTTCAGGAACAACGCCGGCCGGTGCCAGGAGCTTCGGTTCGTAGAAAACCACACTAGTCCGTGGTGGGATAGCGAGTGTACACAGCTTTATCGCGAGAAATACGCCACGTTTAAAGAGTTTCGGAAACACGGACCGATTGTTCTTCACAAATGTTACATCGCGCTCAAAATCCATTTCAAGAAATTGGTCACAGTGAAGAAACGCGGATATTGGCTTATTAGGTTTGTCGCGTGAGGCTTCAATGAAAACTCTCTGGACGGTCGGGAGGAAAATGCGTAACGCGTCGTCCGTTAACGAAGGTCGTGAAAGCTCGTCTCGGTGGATTCTCGACTTCGCAAAGTAAGTCTGTCCGGGTTGGGTACCGGTGAAGCAAGAACCACGTGTTACTTTTGCTGACAGGGATGATATTGATCAGCCCTTTTCGATGATTGAATTCTCGCTTGCCCTTGTTTCATGGAACAACACCCAGGAATGGGTACAATCAGGTTCAATTTGCTTAAAAACCTCCCAGACGTCGCGAAGAGGCGCTTGTTGAGCTTGTTCAATCAGTTACTGGAGTGTAATATTGTTGAAGATGATTGCAGCAAAGTGAGGGTGGTCCCGATTGGTTGCTCCCTCGCTTTCCGCATCGCGTTTGAAGTTTGTATGTAAATTATTATGGAAAAACGTATATTTCTGCATTTTTAGTCCTAGAGGTCTGAGTTGACCGTAAACCAAGTGGCACATTGCGTTAAAGTATAACTCAAAGGATGCCGAAAAACTTTGCTGAAGAAGGTACGTTACTAAGAGCAAAAATGAAAAAAAGTACGTTTTCCTATACTAATTTCCATATCAATTTAAAACGCGATGCGGAAAGCGAGGACGCAACCAATCGAGCCCATATTTTGCACAGTTTATTAAGGTCCCAAAGCGATTAAGAAAAACCTTGATCTCACTTGATTGAACGAAGTTTGCGTTTTTCCATACAACTAATTTAGTGATAGCTACCCTGTCTTTGGAAGCTGTTAGAGAAGATAATTCTCTACCGGCAGCGCTACACAAATGGGTTGGAATCTAATGGATTGTTGTCAGATACACAATTTGGTTTCCGCAGGGGCAAGAGAAGGAACTGTCAGACCATTGAAAATTGCTTTAGAAATTCCACTGAGCATCTCTTTTAGAATTTTGTTCGTTTTTTTTTTAGGATTTCCTTCAACGATTTGTTTTAACATTCTTTTAGGTATTTGTTTGAGAATACCCTAATAAATTAACCGTCTAAAACGAGTTAAGTACTCTCCATTTAATTCCACCATTTATTTCGATATATTTGCAGATACGTATTTCGACCACACAGTTGTGGTCGAAATACGTATCTGCAAAGATATCGAAATAATTGGTGGAATTAAATGGAGAGTACTTAACTCGTCTTAGACGATTGAATACATTCCACTCAAAAATTGTCAAAAATCTCAATCATATATAGGGGAAGGAGGGGCAATACGTCCTAGCCAAGCATAGACTGCTTTTATGCCTTGGCTATAACGATTTTCATGAGTGTTTCTACCTCACGCAACAGTTAAACAATATAGCTAGATGATGGCATATTAATATTAGAAAAAATCTCAATCATATTGATAATATTCACGTTTCAAAAAAGTGGTGATATTTCGTTGCCGGAAAACTCATGAGGCAGAACGCCTTTTAGCAGGCAGCTCTTAGGGAACAACGTACCATGTGTCGGCGAATCAGCATTCTGGTATGGATAGTGCGTGGAGACGCAAGTACATTGTAGGTTAGTGCCACTAGGGCGTTTTGGGGCCTCTTCCCCTATACTGTGGTGCACCATATTTTTTGACTTCAACATCGCGACTGCAATTCAAGAATGCAATCGCACAGAACTTTTGTGTAGCGAAGATTGATGGCCTAACAAATAAAACCTTCGTAAAATCATTGATACTACATTTCTGATTGAATATTATCTTAACAATTCCAACCGTTTGACTATTTGCGATTCTTTCATCACATCTCAGAACAGAACAAAAAACCATGCGTTCGCCATCTATTTCTCATGCAGTTGAGTAATTTTACACCACCACCATTGGGGAGTTTTGCACCAGGTATATTTTCTAAAACATATTTTAGATGCGCTAGAATGTCATAATATCCTTGTTGTTTTGGGTAGAAGATCATTGTGAAATGAAGAAAGCTTTCTCGATTTTGCATCAGCACGTTAAAATGGTTCGGTATTATAGTTTGTATTTGTGAAAATCTCGAAAAAGCTTAAAGGGTGCATATTGAACTGTTCTACCCAAGGTAGTTGCACGTTAGGTGGTTTACCAGAGAGGAATACACGACAACAACAAAGACCTTCAATTTTTAACTACTCAGTGACTGAATAAAATTGTATTGCCATCAGGGAATCAATAATTGAGCAACGCCTAACAATATATCCTTTGTCGTCAACAGAGTTTGTTACTAACAATCGCATCTCGCAACAAGCCTTTATCAGAACCCAAACACAATATGACAAGAATCATTTGCCTTGCATGATCTGATATTTCCGAAAATACGATGCTATTTTGTAATCATAGTTAGATTCTTGAATATTTCCATAAACACAGAAACTATGATAGCATAAAACCGAAATTTACAAAATAACGGGATGACAACAAAATTGTCTTTTTTGTAGAGGTTGACAAAATTTTTCGGATCTTTGTCATTATTATCTCCGACAAAAACAAATCCTTGTCGTTGGTTTTCTTTTGTTTTGTCGCTTGTTTCGCATGCGCATCCAAGAAAAATGGGTTCCCTTATTGCCGTCACTTTTTCGCCTACGGAAATTTTACTCAGTTTCGTTCACTTAGGAGTCCTTCTCTCAAGGCAATTCTGACTCAATTTAGTACACCAGTTTATTTTTAACTAGGGCATTTTCTATGTCTACTTGTGTGCCCCACAGATCCCATTTGATTTAGCTGGGAAACGATTTGTCCACGTGGTATATGGACAGCCCCTAATGACAAAACGACATTGCCTTTCTTCGCTCAAAGCAACGGATAATCCATTTTAAATCCAACATAAAATTCGGCTGAGTTTTGAGTATTGGGTTTGCGGTTTTTGGAATCCTTTGCCTCAGCAAGATAGGCCACGAATACTAATATGGTCTTGACCTGCGTGTGCAAGTTCCTCAACTTTGCTGGTAATAGAGCATTTTCGTGCTAACCACATGATATACAAATGCAAAAATGGTTTTCGACTATGAAACAATTCAGTAACTGTGCTTGTTGATGTGGATACTTTTCTCCAGAGCGACAATGTCTTGATTGAGAGTTCAGATGCCAGTGAAAGAAATAAAATATGGTTTATGCTGCTGTGGTTGAATTGCCTTGAGAAATACCAGATGGGGTAACAGCGCTTCTAGCGTTTTCATACTGTCGCCTCTACTGTTACTGTTCTGATTTATGGTCTGAAAAATATAAGGGGAAAAGCCCATGACACCATCCGGAGGATAGAGCACAATTTCAGTATTTCGCCGCCGTCTTTGGCGTCACGCCGCCATCTACATTTTTCATTGGAGCGCCGCTCTTTAAAGTCTGATCCATAATTTCTCACACTGGTTAAAAAATCCAAAATATTTCCCGAAAAAATAAATCGAAGCGAGTTTCAAATCTCTTTGCGTTCTTCGAGAAAATTCCGAAGAGTTTACTGAGTAAATTTTGTAGCATTTCTCAAGTAAATTACGAAGCGTTTCCTGGAAAAATTTCTCGAAGAAATTGTAAAGAGTTTCTTAAGGAAATTTTAAAATTATTCTGAAGGAAATTCCGGAGATTTTTCCAAGCATATTTCAAAACCTCGGGGAAACCTAGAAAATTTCGAAGCATTTCTTGAGCAAATATCGTAGCGTTTCACGAGAAAATTTTTAAGCGTTTCGAGAAAATTGCGAAGCATTTTTAAAGCGTTTTTTGACAAAATTTTAAAGAGTTTTATGTGGAAATTTCGAACCGGTTCCCGACGAAATTTGAACGAATCGCTGCTTTGAGCGTGCTTACAGCGGCACACTAGGAGTTAACTTTCTGAAATCAGTATTGCGAAAGGCATCTAAGGTTCGATTTCTCAAAATTAAGCACCTTAATCGAACAAATATTTGGTAGGCGTAGTAGCGGACACCATCCTTCATAACCGGTACCAAATAGTTTTTAATTTTTTTTTGTGTCTTTATTAAGGAGACTTTCAGCCCGAGGCTGGCTCGTCTCCGGCCAGTTTTTCATGAAAAGTTCCTAATTTTGAGAAAACCCGCGTTAGATGTCTTTCGCCATACAAATTTTTAGCGGTTAACTCATGCTGGCTATTTTGCGCATATACAGGGGTTAGACAAAAAGGTTGAGATAGGCAAAATTTTGTAGCATAACTTTGCATAGAATAATCCGATTTTGGTGAAACCGGGACCTTCGGACGCGGAAACTCTTCTACACGCAAAAAAAAGCGTTCATGAATTCGTGAACTAACGAGTTCACGGTGTATTTTTTCAGGAACAACAGTCACGGATTCGGGAATACAGTCACGTTTTCGGGAATGTTCTGGAAAACGTGACTAGTGTTCCCGAATCCATGATTTAAATCACGGTGTATTTTTGCTGGTTCACAAATTCGGGAACGCTTTTTTTTGTGTGTAGTATACTGTCCCTATGTAAAACCATAGGCCCCTCCTGGAAGGCCCTTGGAACCTGCTATAAGGGTGGCAGTGGACACTTTCATTCTGGAAATATTTCTGTAATCATCCTCTCGCAAAACCATGAAGATAGATACCCATATTTGCATTAATCCGATCTGTTATCATTTTATCATGTTCCCGGAACCTTTTTACGGAAATAGCCATATCTCTGCGTTTTGATGGATTCTCGATCTACAGCCACCATTGGCCGGCATATTAGTTCTAGTTTTTGGAGAAAGCATAAAACATGATGAAAGTAAACGTCACATAAAATCACAAGCAAAGGAAAAAAATGCATCTTGAACATACCTTCGGAAAACCTGGAACATCTGCGGTGGCCAAGAACCAATAGAGAGGCAGCATACTAAAAAGGCGTCCGGTTCTGGTGGTCCTGATTTTATCAAAATCGGATTATTTTACGTAAAGTTATGATGATTTGAATTTCGACATAATTTTACCTATCTCAACCTTTTTGTCTAACCCCTGTATAAGGGTAAATATTCCAAAAGTTTGAAAAAGTGTAAATCCTTTTTCAAACTGCTAGAATATTTATCCTCATATAGAGACAGATATAGGGACCCTTTAGGATAAACTCCAATACTCGCATGGATGCGAATTTTGCTAGTGCCTTCTACACATATCTTACTAAATAGATTTTGAAAAGTGGCAGGTATATGAAAGATATTGAAGTAAGGTTGCTTGAAAGGCAAACAGCTTATACAGAAAAGGCTTTATGATAGCTTCGAAGCCAAGGCAATGATGAGCAAGATCAGATACAGCTGGGAACATAATATGTCAATGAGCGTATTCGAATCCAAATCTGTTGAGTGAAACATTAGATGTTAACATAGAATCAATTAATAATATACCGGTTCTGGAACAATCTGGTTGCGATAAACTGTCAAGAGCTAATAAACTCTAAAAAGTAAGACAGTAAACAGGAGTCTACCGGTTATATTGGCAGCTGTATGAATGGTAATTATATATGAGATTCCTGCTACGGTGCATCCTTGCTGATGCCGGGGATATAATAATTCATTCACCAGCATCACTTGGAATGTTGGCTAAAGAAGCAGATGAGTACCAACACAAGCACCCTAAAAAAAGGACTCATCATGCCGGTAAAGCATCACGAAAGGTAACTTTGCATGACATGTTCCTTAGTGCTATGAAATAGTCGAATCCTTTGATAAGCTCATTCAACTTAGGTAACAGACTTCAAAATTAATCAAATCTGGTTATCCAGAAGATGTTCAAAGTTTTTAAGTAACTTAAGTTCCTGCAGTACAACAGATCCGAGTAGTGATAAAAAAATATCTGTGGCAGATATTTTAATCGATCTCGAAGAGATACTTATGATTTTGTTGAAGATGTTCATGAACATAATAAATAAATAAATGTTGTTGCAGAATAGCAACCCTATAACCGGCGGAGTGAAAAACTGTCGAAATGGTAACGTATGAAAAGGTGTGATATCGTGGAAATAATACTGGCATCACTTGAACTTTTTGCTTGACTCTTATGGGTGAAAAAAGTAAACAAGTCGATTTGGATCCGCTTTTGACGGTTCGATTGGAAACAAGATGGCGTCTTTGCCGATCTCTTATTCTAGTATTTCTATTGCAGAATACTCGAAAACCTTGAAACCATTATTTCATGGAATTCATGTAGCTCTCTCTCATTCTATTGTATTCCTTTATTTGTTTTAATTGTTAAAAGTCTAAACCAATTGAAAAAAATCTATCGAAGACAACCAGTTACGCTTGTAGATGCAAAGGCCTGTATTCCATGAAGTCCTTGGGCGACATAGAACATCTGTACAACTCAGAACAATACACACTTTTCAAGTTTAAATACTATAGGCCAGTGCCATGAAAAATACACAACAATAGACTGCTGCAACATGTACATTACGTTTAAAGATATAAGAGATGTAGAAGAAGGTGGTCGGTTATCGGCACCCCGTCGTGATTTTTGACATAAAACAGATTTGGTCATTTTGACATTTGCCATACGTGTGCTATGTAAGCACGATCTTGTTGTGCCCATTTCCGAAGCATATTACTTATTTTGGTTGACGGCATCCAGGTGATTATCAAGGAAAATAATCAGTTTATTGCCTTATTTCAGGCTATAAGCCAATTGTTAGCAAAACTAACAATTTTTGAAATCTTTATAAGATGTGTATAATGTACTTAAAAATGTAATACATTTCATTGCTATTGACACAATAAATCCTAATTTTTCCAACCATAACGCTCCCACTTCATAGTTTTTCTTTTTGAGTGGGTTTTTTAGGGTGCCGACAACCGACCACCTTTTTCGAAACGGCATAAAATCAACGCTTAACAAAATTGATAATATTTTTTTTTTCCAATAGATGAAATAAAACAAATTTATCCACTAGTCATTAGCTTATGCCTATATGCTTCCTTTGGTATGCAAATATCACCACATTGTGCAATTGGACGAAAGTTATGGACCAAAAATAAAAGGGTGCCGACAATCGATCACCTTCCCCTATATAATGGAGATCTTCTTCTTCTTCTTCTTCTTAATGGCATTACATCCCCACACTGGGACAGAGCCGCCTCGCAGCTTAGTGTTCATTAAGCACTTCCACAGTTATTAACTGCGAGGTTTCTAAGCCAGGTTACCATTTTTGCATTCGTATATCATGAGGCTAACACGATGATACTTTTATACCCAGGGAAGTCGAGACAATTTCCAATCCGAAAATTGCCTAGACCGGCACCGGGAATCGAACCCAGCCACCCTCAGCATGGTATTGCTTTGTAGCCGCGCGTTTTACCGCACGGCTAAGGAGGGCCCATATAATGGACATCAAATGGCTATATTCCAGGGAGTTTAAAGACCTTAAAAGTAATAATGACCTGCAAAACATGTATTTCACATATTTTAGCCATGAATTTTCAAAATAAGTGTAAAATATTGCAGAAATGACGTGAAAATATTTTCGGCCACCTACTCGTATAGAGCCGCCCTATAGTGAAAGAAGGGAAATTCGGAAAAGTTTTTCGACGAAATACCACTTTCTCCCGAAAAAAAAAAACAAATATGAGTGAGCGCGTGTTTTGCGCATAGAAAATAGTATTTTGGCCATATCTTCTGATCCCATGGTCCAATATGGCTAATTTTCAATAGCAAACAAAGGGACAGGATTCCTCGTCGAATGGAACTTGTTGCGGGTAATTCACCCAATGCTAGGTTCTAAAAAGTGTGTCTACGAAATTTTGTACACATACACACATATACACTCACATATGCACACTTAATTGTTTGACCAAAAATTTTCTAGTTTCAAAAAGTCATTTTTTTTCATTTTTTTATATAACGCCAGATCTCGACGTTTCATGCATTTCTAAGACAAAATTCGATTTCGAAATTTTCTTGTATGAAGCTTAAGATAATAGTGATAGCTAAAAATGAAGTATGAATAGTCATCAAATAGTCAATCAAACATATTTTTGACGCACATATCATTGTGTCTGTGGATTCATTGAAAATAAGAACTTTTTCTTTTTTTTTCTAATAACCGAAATTTAAGTAAGCTAAGTATTATTTGTAAATCATGTCGATGTTCTATGATTTGATTAGATGGATTACATTGCTCTAACGTCTATTTAATTTTCTTTGAGATGTCATTTTGTTTTGAGATTGAGAATGCCCAATCCACTACTTATACCACAAGTGAATCACAGCAGAAAATAAAAAATCTTCATCCTGGGACCAGGAAGGGAAAGGAACCAGGAAAGGAAATTTTCTGAGAAAATTTCTCGAGGAACTCGAAGAGAAAGGCATTATCAAGAGTTTCTAATGTAACTTATTGCTAAATATCTTAAAAAGTGTCAAATTATAATAAATATTTTTTCCACTGGTATATGACGCTGGAAGTAAGCCCATCTTCGGTTGACACCGATCGTGCTAACTTCTTGGACTCTTACAGTTCCTCTGTTACTTTTGATCTGTCCATGAAGCAGGAGGTTCATGGAATATCAGAATTCCTTCGTGCGGAGGTCATACCTTCATTATTTGCAAGGAAATACGGGCACGCCAGCGAGGAGAGAAGCTTTTTCACAGATGGGTCAAAAAATGGATGACTCCACTGGTTTTGGTGTTTTTAACGTTTCTCATAGCGCCTACTTTAAGCTGAAAGAGCCTAGTTCCGCGTATACCGCTGAGCTAGCAGCTGTACACTATTCACTTGAGCATATTGCATCCCTACCTCCTGATCCCTTCTATATCTTCACCGACAGTCTAAGTTCCCTGGAGGCTGTTCGGTCAATGAAACCTATTAAGCACTCAGCGTATCTTCTAACCAAGATACGGAAAGCTGTGAGTGCTTCATCAAAACGGTCATTCACAATCACCATGGCTTGGGTCCCTTCTCATTGTTCGATCCCGGGAAATGAGAAAGCGGACTTTTTGGCTAAGGTGGGCGCTGTGGAAGGTGATATTTACGATCGGCAAATCACCTTCTATGAATTTTTCTTATTAGTTCGCCAGGAAACCTTGATCAGCTGGCAGAAGAAATGCAATTCGCCCGCAGGTGTCGAAGCGTCCATGGTTCAAAAAATAGAATTTGGGGCGAGACTTCATTCGAACCATGTGTCGTCTAATGTCCAATCACTACACTTTAAATGCGCATCTTTTTCGAGTGGGGCTCTCCGAAAGCAATCTCTGTGTTTACGGTGCAGATTATCAGGACGTTGACCATGTCGTGTGGGCGTGCGAGGATCATCGTGGCCCCAGATCTGCGCTATCTAAACATCTTCGGGTCGAATACATGTCCCTTGTCCACCAATTTTTGAAAATTGCTGATGTTAGACTGTAATCGTTGCCCATTCTCCTCTTTTACTGTCGTTGTCCCTTAGAATGTCTTCCTCTGGTTGTCTACCGCTAAACCCTATTCGTATGTCTTCCTCTCATTGCTGTCCCCCAAAAAATGTTTGTCTCGTTACAGATTTGAAACATTGCCAAGGATTTTAACTGTGTGAACATCAGCTTTGTAATTAATTAAGCATCCTATATTCCCTTCCTTTCCTATTGTATAATTGTATTCCCGAACCTCGACCAAACTGCGAGTCTTTCGGTTCCCCAAATCATAAAAAAAACTGTATTAAAAAACATGATTCCGGCTCCGTAACGCTTTACGGCAAATTAGCCTTCCAAATAAATGATAGTTAAAAAAAAAATTAAGATGATTTTTTTATGAAAACCGATTTCTAAGAAGAATAAGAAGGACTCATGCGAAGACTGTGGGTGAACTTGAACAGCTTTCTTGAACTAGTTTTGAATAATTTTGTTCAAAAAAATCTGGAGTTCTGGAAGAATTTTTAGTAATTTTAGTATATTTGAGAATTTTGTTTGAGCCATTTATCTGATTTTTAACTTAATAAATAAAGAATTAGTTTCATAGCTTTGACAATTCAAATATTGTAATATTGGATGAAAATTTTCAAACTTTATGTGATGGAAAATCGGCATGAATAAACAAGAAAATTATTTAGCTCTTTTTGAGTGGAATGTTTCCACTGTCATAGGACGAGTTTAGTACAATTCCATTTAATTCCAACATTGTAAAAGTAATACGAGATGGAGGAATTAAACGGAATTGTACTAAACTCGTCTTACGACAATGAATAAACAATCCTGAAAATAAAATTCTAAGAATTTAAAATTTTAATGCACTATAGGTAAGATCGATTTAGAAAGTGTTTTTGAGCAGAGAAAACAAAAATTTCTGTCTTTGAAGAATAAAGAACATCATCAATAACATTCTGAAGCCTTTCCAAGGGATTCTAGAGTTATTTTTAGAAGATTATTTGAGATTAATCTTGTCTTGATGAACTGAGAGGAAAATCTAAGCCTGATTCTGAAATTGTGCTTCTGCTTTTTCTGTTCTATCAGAAATTTCTTGAATTAATTGTCTTTTTTAAAGAGACTTGCAGCCCTAGACTGGCGCATTTTCGGAGATTCTTAGAATTCGCAAGAAATTATTGTGCTTCGATTCGGCATGTGACAAAACTGGAATTGATTTATACTGGAGCTTCCTAGTCCTTCCTCTAATAAAACAAACATAAAAGTTAGCTGATTTCTTGTTTAGATCCGCTAATATGATATTTTAGTATCAGTTCCTCCAACCGGGGAAAAACCGGGAATCTGAAAATTGATTTTGAATGGACACCCTGGAAGCGTTTTGCGAGAAAATTCTGAAGAGTTTTACCGAGTGGAAATTTAAAGAGGCAAAGAGGCGACAGAATTCTCGTGGGAGATTATAAAGAAAGTTTTTTGACGTAAACTACGTCTAAGGGGAAGACTCGGATACAGGGTGACAAATGAAAATTTCCAAATTCGAGACCGTCACGAAATCATGTAAGATTTCAAGCGTTAATAGCTCCTTTATCTTTCAATGGATTTTCGAGATTTTATTATCAATCGACGATGGATCGGGTGATGTGCGTAGTTCGAGTTTCAGGGGCATTCTCGAGTCCCTTCGAAACCCGCAGAGGGTTACGGCAAGGTGATGGTCTTTCGTGTTTGCTATTCAACATCGCTTTGGAAGGGGTAATACGAAGAGCAGGGATTAACACGAGTGGTACAATTTTCAATAAGTCCGTCCAGCTATTTGGTTTCGCCGACGACATAGATATTATGGCACGTAACTTTGAGAAGATGGAGGAAGCCTACATCAGACTAAAGAGGGAAGCTAAGCGGATCGGACTAGTCATCAACACGTCGAAGACGAAGTACATGATAGGAAGAGGTTCAAGAGAAGACAATGTGAGCCACCCACCGCGAGTTTGCATCGGTGGTGACGAAATCGATGTGGTAGAAGAATTTGTGTACTTGGGCTCACTGGTGACTGCCGAAAATGACACCAGCAGAGAAATTCGGAGACGCATAGTGACTGGAAATCGTAAGTACTTTGGACTCCGCAAGATGCTCCGATCGAATAGAGTTCGCCGCCGTACCAAACTGACAATCTACAAAACGCTCATTAGACCGGTAGTCCTCTACGGATACGAGACCTGGACGATGCTCGTGGAGGACCAACGCGCACTTGGAGTTTTCGAAAGGAAAGTGTTGCGTACCATCTATGGTGGGGTGCAGATGGCGGACGGTACGTGGAGGAGGCGAATGAACCACGAATTGCATCAGCTGTTGGGAGAACCATCCATCGTTCACACCGCGAAAATCGGACGACTGCGATGGGCCGGGCACGTAGCCAGAATGTCGGACAGTAACCCGGTGAAAATGGTTCTCGACAACGATCCGACGGGCACAAGAAGGCGAGGTGCGCAGCGGGCAAGGTGGATCGATCAGGTGGAAGATGACTTGCGGACCCTCCGTAGACTGCGTGGTTGGCGACGTGTAGCCATGGACCGAGCCGAATGGAGGAGACTCTTATATACCGCACAGGCCACTTCGGCCTTAGTCTGAATAAATAAATAATTATCAATCGAATCGGAAACTGTCCAGCAATTTTTAAAGCCCATTGGAACTATTGAACGAGCTCGGTGGTCTAGTGGCTACCGCTTCTGCCTTATAAGCAGAAGGTCGTGGGTTCAATTCCAGGCTCGTCCCTTTCCTACTTTGTATTTCTATCTTAGTTCTATCTGTGTTTCACGTTCTACCAAAACGATTCCTACTGTTATAACCTTCCACACAATCCCAAAACCTCCCGTGGCACCTATGAGAGGTCGTAGAGTTCTCTGCATCTTTCTTAAGTAGATGTCCAACAAACCATCCTTCCCCTTCCTCAGCATTCGCAAGGACGTGGCCAGGACAGATCTCGACTATTGGAGAGTGCAATGCTTCCATCTAAGAGATAGTGATTAGTCCCAAATCAATATCTGAGGTAACGGATGAAAGTAATGCTACTCTCATACAATAGTCTTGGCTTGTACCACCTACGAATTTGTGCGAAATGCTCAATGCTAATGCTAATGCTAATTGGAACTATTGATTATCAATGTAAAAGCATTGAAATTCTAATTCTTTACCAACCCAGTAAAATTTCAGAGTATCATTACGACCGCCGTCTGATGCCGTTGGTTCTTGCGCTCTACTTTTGTGCGGTGATTCGCACAAAAAGTACTACAATAGAACCAAAGCAATGACCGCGGTAGGAGCAAAAAAGAAGTGTTTATGAAAAAGTACTACAGATGCTGGACATGTTTATGTAAGCAAGAGGTGATCATTAAAATTGATTATCAACTATAAACAAGATTATTTTACTATTTAGGCAGCACCCCTTTAAAATAACACTTCAAAAGTCACACAACAGTCGGAGAAAGTAAAGGCATCATCACCACTGCGGAATAATAAATTTGGGGTTTTTAAATGGAAATTTTAAATTGTCATATCCATCCATTTTCATATATTGAATTACGTTAAATTTGTTCGAAACATTTACCAAAACGAACCTCGCTACCTCCCGACCCCATATATCCAACGATGGTTACTCGTGGAAGTGCAGATGACTCGTCGGCCTTTATTAATGCAAGTATCAAGTCAACATATTCCTACCCATTCATTAATTGGTTCGCATTCGGACACAGGCGGCGCCGGTATTACTTAAATTCAGTCTTGCAAAATGTCGTGACCATCACCAGATGATCAGATATGAAAACAAAAACCACCACGCTTTTAAACGATGTTCTTTACTGACAATCACTGCAAGCGCATCGTGACATGTAGAAGCTGACACGTGAGTACCTTCGGTAAGCGTGACACTCAGATTGACAACCACAAGCTGAGAGCCATAAAGAGCATCAGGTCGGTCAGCTGTCAAAAGTGCAGGTGAGCACCGTTATTGATTGATTTTGTTGTCGTTTGATTGGACTGACGTCGTTTTTAATTGATAAATTGGATAAATCAATAGTTAAATTAAGGGTTCATTCACAAATTACATAACGCTAAAATGGACCTGGGGGCTGAAAGCCCCCACCCACCCTCTCGTAACGTATTTTGTATGGGAGGGTTCTGAAATTTGTATGGGCCGTATTTGTGAATGGCTCTAACTAAGTTTTTACCAATTTGATCCAGACTATCTTTTGAAAAAGGCCAAATTTTTTTAATTCATTTTTTCAAATGGATACAATTAAAAAAAGACGCATCCTACAAAAAAATGTTGTATGGGTGACTATCGCAAAATCAGTCAAAGTTTCTAATAAAGATATCGGAAACAATTCAAATTGAGCCCTACACTGAAAAAAAATCAGTTTCAACAGTTTCAAAAATTAAAACTCGATTTGCGAAAAAACGCTTTTTTTGATTTGTATGAAATTGTGTCTCAAGATAGGTGATTATGTTCCCTACCAACCGTCCATACATCGTAAGCTGGGCACTTTGAAGGAAAAAAAGTTTTTCTAACAAAAACTTTTTCTTGTCGAAATTATTTTCAGTGTATTTTTATCCGTTGCGATTAGTTACGACCTAAATATTGTACTCTGCTTGACTTTTTTTCCAATTTCGTTTATTTGGTAGGCTCAGGCGTGTATAACACTTTACGGAGCCATTGTTCTTTGTGATATATACAATCAATATCATTTTATTATACGGTTAGTAAGAGGGGGGTAGAAGCCAGCGTACTCGTGGTGACTCGAGGTTAGTTTACAATGTTTAAGGATGGACGGGGCTTAGGATTTGGGATCAGGAAATTTCAGCTTCTCATCCGGGCATTTGGCGTCAGTGACGATGTGGCGTGTCGTCGTGCTCGAGGAATGGTTCGACTGGGAGCATCTTCCGGATGGCAAGAGCTATAGAGCTCTACGGAACAAAAAGGCAGAGACAGAACAAAAAACCTTTAAAGAAAGAAAAAAAACAAAATGTTAGATTTTTATGTCAGAAGCACAAAGAAAACTATAAATGGCCTGCATATAGACAACATCACGATCTCCCAAAACACCGCGAACTTCCCTGAAGGGTTGTTTACCTCGGGCCACAAGGGTATCCAATAATTGCTCTCTGGAGGCGTCATTTTCCGAGCAGGACCAAACTACGTGATCGATGTCATCATAATCGGCTCCGCACCTACATAAGTTGCTATCGACAAGGTTTATTCTGTACAGATGTGCGTTTAGTGAATAGTGATTGGACATAAGCCTCGACATCGTGCGAATGAAGCCTCGACTTAAGTCCTCACCTCTGAACCACGCTCGCCCAGAAACTTTTGGAACTATGGAAAATAGCCACCGTCCAAGTTCGTTGTGTGTCCAATTTCTTTGCCAACTTTGAAGAGTACTCTGACGGACTAATGGGAAAACTCGTTGCTCGAGTATTGTCTATCATAAACTTCACCTTCCTGTGCGCCCACCTTTGCCAGCGAGTCTGCCTTCTCATTGCCGTAGATTGAGCAGTGAGATGGGACCCAAACAAAGGTAATCTTGAATGATCTTTCGACCAAAACACGCATCTGCTCTCTTATGTTTGTAAGAAAGTAAGATGCGTGCTTAACAGGTTTCATCGACCGGAGTGCCTCGATGGAACTAAGACTATCCGAGAAGATGAAATAGTGGTCTACGGGCTGATTGGAAATTATCCCCAAAGCGAAGTTAATTGCTGCCAGCTCAGCAACATAAACCGAGCACGGTTCCTGAAGTTTCCGGAAGGTGGTTGAAGTTACATTGAAAACACCGAAGCCAGTGGATCCGTTAATGCGAGAACCATCAGTGAAATATCTGTTGTTGCAATTGACATGTTCATATTTTTCTGAAAAAGGAGGAATAGAAATATTTCGAAGATGATCTGGTATTCCTTGAATAGCATGTTTCATGGACAGATCGTATTCAATTGAGGAACTGTCGTTGGTGAAGTGAACTCGAGGTGGAATATAACACGGAAGACAAAGATCTGAAGAAATGTAGTTGAGATAGACTCTAAGGAATCTTGAACGACAAGTTAGTTCAAGCATATTATCGAAGTTATCTAGAACAAGTGTGTTACTTGTTCCACATTTGACGAGTATTCTAAGTGAGAGCTCCCAGTAACGGTGCTTTAAAGGAGTGACTCCAGCAAGCACCTCCAGGCTCATGTTATGCGTTGAATGCATGCAGCCAAGGGCAATACGCAAACAACGATACTGAATTCGTTCCAATTTGATCAGGTGGCAATCAGCTGCTGAGAGGAAGCAGAAAGAGCCATACTCTAAAACAGAGAGAATAGTCGTTCTATAGAGTTTGATGAGGTCTTCCGGTGAGCACCCCACCATGTTCCGGAGATAGAACGTAGAAAATGGATCCTTTTCCGGCATTTTGTATCAAATACTCAATGTGGAGCTTCCAGGTACATTTGGAATCAAACACGACCCCAAGGTATTTAGAAGATAAAGATTGGTTGATGTCATCATTCAACAGCTTGAGTTTCAGTTGAGCAGGATACCGCTTCTTAGTAAACACAACCAACTGAGTTTTTTGCGGTGAAAACTCGATCCCTAAATGTCTGGCCCAAACAGTCAGATTATCTAAGGTACTTTGCAATGGTCCTTGCAAGACAGCTGAACATGGACCTCTTAGAGAGACCACTGCATCATCTGCAAGTTGTCTGAGCGTGCATTGTCCTTCCAAACAATTGTCAATATCTTTAACATAGAAATTATAAAGCAAGGGACTTAAACACGAACCTTGGGGAAGGCCCATGTAGCTATTTCTGGAAGTTGTCAGAGTGCCGAGTGTGAAGTTCATTTGTTTTTCTGACAACAAATTATACAAGAAATTGTTCAAAATAACGGGTAATCCACTACTGTGCAGATTGTCTGACAGTACTTCTATGGAAACTGAATCAAAAGCGCCCTTAATATCCAAGAATACTGAAGCCAATTGCTCCTTGTGCGCAAAGGCCAGTTGTATATCTGAAGAAAGCAACGCTAGACAATCGTTTGTTCCTTTCCATTTCGAAATCCAAACTGAGTATTTGAAAGCAATGCATTTTCTTCGACCCAATGGTCGACTCTTGAAAGGATCATTTTCTCCAATAATTTTCTCATGCATGATAGCATGGCAATCGGTCGGTATGAATTGTGATTAGACGCTGGTTTCCCAGGCTTTTTGAATAGCTATTACTTTGACCTGTCGCCATTCAGGTGGCACAATGTTGTACTCCATGAAACAGTTGTACAGGTCAAGTAATCGTCTTTGCGATATCTGGGAGGTTTTAAGAAGATTGAATTTGATGTTATCGCATCCCGGAGCAGAGTTATTCGATGAAAGAAGAGACATAGAAAGTTCCAGCATTGTGAATGGTCCACCCAAAGAACCGGGATCAGTGACTGATTCTCGAAATAGCGGTTCTGCTGGTACGGAATCTGGGCAGACCTTTTTTGCGAAGTTGAATATCCATCGATTGGAGTATTCTTCACTCTCATTGTTGGAAATGCGGTTCCGCATGTTGCGAGCCGTTTTCCAAAGTGTTGTCATTGAGGTTTCTCGTGATAGTCCTCGACAAAACGTCGCCAGTAGCTACGTTTTTTGCCTTGAGAAGATTTTTGAGTTTTCTTTCGAGCCTCAAATACTCTTCAAAGCTCTGACCTTCCGTGTTTACGGAAGGCCTTGAAGGCATCAGATTTCTCAGAATACAACTTAGTACATTCATCATCCCATCCAGGAGTGGCTGGTCTTCTGATGACAGATGTACTTGGAACGCGTCGTTTCTGAGCTTCTAGTGCGCTTTTTTGAATCAACTCAATAAGGAATCGATATTCATCCAAAGGTGGAAGAGTATCAGTTGATTCAATACCAGTTTTTACCGCCGATGCAAATTTTGGCCAGTCAATGTTTTCGTGAGGTCGAAAGGAACATTAACTGGCTCAGATTGTTGATAGCCACTCTTAATTGTGGTGGCTATCGGCATATGGTCACTACCATGGGGATCTTGAATTACCTTCCACGTGCAATCTAATGATAGTGAATTTGAACATAAAGACAGATCAATACGGCTTTGTTGACCATTTGGTCCTATTCGAGTTACTTCACCAGTGTTCAAAATATTCAAATTGAAATCGTCACACAAATCATAGAAAATGGGCGCTCTATAATCATCATACGTTTCGCCCCATCCAATACCATGTGCGTTCATATCACCCAATATCAATACTGGAGATGATAGGAGGGAGACTGCGCTCCAAAAATGTCGACGATTAATAGAGGCATTTGGAGGAATGTACACTGAAGCTATGCAAAGATCTTTATTCTTCACATTTACTTGGCATGCGACGATTTCTAAGCCGGGAACAGTCGGAATGGGAATTCTGTAGAAGGAGTAGCATTTTTTGATCCCCAAAAGAACGCCACCATAATGATCGTTCCGATATTGACGAATTATGTTAACATCATGGAAGTTGATTACATCTTCAGAAGAAACCAATATTTCACAGAGTGCAAATATATCGCAATCGGAATTGCGAATCAAAAACTTGAACACGTCTAATTTGTTTTCAGACTATGACAGTTCCACTGCAGCACAGTGATTGTATCTTCGGTGTTGGCCGTATTATCCATCGAAAGATACAATTTCTGCAAGAAGGGGCCATGAAACAGTCAATTGCTTCAGATAACTTTCAACTGTTGGAATAAAGAGGTCAATGATTGGCCTCAATGAATTCGGAATATTGAACAAGTTCAAAAAACGGTCCACAAGGTCCTTAAAGGAGATCAATCCTCGCTTGGACGGAATACTTTTACTAGAAGTGCGAATTACTTTTTTTCTTTCGTTGATTCTCCTAGCCGGATGTTTCTTCGAAACATCGGATTTTGGCAATGGCGGGAATGCCTTACTGCAACTAGGATCAAAGAAGCAGTAGGGACAGGTTGCTTCGGGATTTTAAATAAACCCCCATTACCTTCAGATTTTGCCAAGCTTTTATGGATGATTTTTGTTCTCTTGCGGCGCGATCCCGGGGAAGACGGTTGCTTCCTCTTTTCGGGCACGTGTACCTCCGCAGGATCATCCATATCGGCTGCGTCAGAGTCCAATTCATCGATGGATATGGAATCATAATAATCACTTACACGAACGGTGGCTGAAATAGCAGTCGATGCAGTGGCTGTGGCGGATGTGTCTTGCGACTTAACCATTTCCGCATACGACTGCTTGGAGCGCTGTATCAACGAGCGCTTCACTTTTTGGGTGCGCTTTTTGTACACCGGGCATTCCTGCAAACCATGGGGAGGATTCAAACCACAATAAGCACATTTTGTTGCCTGTTGCTGGCAGGACTCCTCCCGATGCGTTTCAGAACATTTGCCACAACGTGGTTTGTTGTCACAAAACTCGGCAGTGTGACCAAGTTGTTTGCAATTGGTACAATTAAATACCCTTGGCACAAAAAGACGCACCGGAAATAGCATGTTTTCAATATCAACATATTTTGGGAGCATCGAACCGGCGAACGTCACCCGAAGCGAACCTGACTTGGAATATACCTTCTTTCCATCTACCGTGGCTGCTGAATGCAATTCCTTGCAGTCCAGAATATCCACGGTAGAGTCCATTGCATTCTTTAGGCGGCCTTTTCCCGCAAGCACATCCTTGCAAGTCAGGCTCGCTGCGTTTATCACACCTTCAATTTCGACCTCCCGCGAGGGACATAAACCATATATTCAACATTGTACGCCCTGTCGCCAGCAATTTCATTTGCCACCTGGTATGTAGGTGCGGTGATGCGTAGTTTGTTCCTGTTGATCTGGCTAAAATCAAGCTTCGGAAAACGACGCGTCAAATCTCGTTTAATGCCGAGAAAATCTAGGCTTTTTACTTTCTGCCGAAAGTAAACAACCCAAGGCCCAGGCGAAGCCGCATGGTACAATCGAGTGCGCCCTCCATCTTTAGCAGGCACATTGCCTTCTCCAGTCTCCGCCTCCATTCTCACCCCGCAAGGTGGAAGGATAATTTTGCTTATACTAACTTAAAACTAATAGCAAATTAGAAAAAAACTTAAAAAACTAATTTGATTAATTCTAAGCAGTCCCACTCTGTATAAAACAGAAGGGAGAACAATAAAAAGTTTTGCCACTTATCTGCCCCTGCTGCTGTAGGTAGCAGCAGTAACAATAGCCTGCTTCACTGGCGTCGCCAGAAGCAGCTACTTCACTCGCCGACAGTGATCGCCTTGGATCCGTAGGTAGGAGCACCACACAATAGCCTTTTCACTACCGAACACAATCCGCGATGAGACACAGCACACACGTCTGGCTCGTTCGAACTATCGGCACGGAATGAACTCTGCTTGACTGTACAGGAATATTTAAATATATGTATGTATATGTTAAATCCACTGGCATTCCTTGACACTGAGAAAAAAAATCAATTCCGACAAGAAACATTTTTTGTTAGAAAAACTTTTTTCCCTTAAAAGTGTCAAGCTTGCGATGTATGGACGGTTGGTAGGGAACATAATCATCTATCTTGAGACACATTTTCATACAAATAAAAAAAAGCGTTTTTTCGCAAATCGAGTTTTAATTTTTGAAACTGTTGAAACTGATTTTTTTTTTCAGTGTAGGGCTCAATTTGAATTGTTTCCGATATCTTTATTAGAAACTTTGACTGATTTTGCGATAGTCACCCATACAACATTTTTTTGTAGGATGCGTCGTTTTTTAATTGTATCCATTTGAAAAAATCAATAAAAAAAATTTGGCCTTTTTCAAAAGATAGTCTGGATCAAATTTGGAAAAACTATGAAGGTACTTTTCTTTTAATAGCACCTCTTAAAATATTGCACAAGAAGTCAATATAAACAATAAGAACACTTAAATGTTCCCAAAAATTCTATTTTGGCTTCATGCATTTTTATCACAGCAAAAATCCATTATTTCCGCTAAGTGGATTATTCCATTGCTGTCGGGTTGATTTCGAACCAAACACCGCATAGGTCAAGTGATCATCACGATAGTCAAGATGACATGGATATGACAACCACAACATCAGGAAAGTTTTCCTATCGTTCATGCTGGTGATCACAGGTAGAAGAAGTGAAGACATGGTGAGTGACCAAGCGCTAGTTGCTAAAATGTCACTTTCATGGTGATCGTTGCACCAAGCATGTGAGATCCACATTGAGCATCACAATTGAGTACTTGACACATGACCAGGATTTTGTTATTGTCACGCTTTGCGTGACTTGTACGGTGACACTTTGCAGCACTGTAAATTTGGGTCACCCGTGTGTACACATTGAAGGTTATATTATTCTCAAATATCATCTGTTGGTTCTCTTTGTAATTACATCTGGCCTGGCAGAAACAGAGTAACAACCGTGACAGTCAATCATGCTCATAAGATTAGTTCAAATTTTGAATTTTTCGCTTCCCTATGCTTGAACGGTGGCATCAGTAGTCTTTATAGAACTTCCCTAATTTTTAGCAGATTTGGTTGTAATTTGACTTAGCACGCGCGATTTGAAGTTTGAGAATTACTATGAAAACAGTAACGTTTTTGGAAAACCGTTTTGCAATGTTGCTCATTAATATATAAAAATATATGAGTACGTTGGCAACATAGGAAATTTAGCGAGTGAAAAATCGTGTTTGTAGCGAAACAATTTGCTGCTTGCAAAAAAAAATATTAAAGAAATACTAAATCGTGGAAATTCAATTGAGCACGTAAAAGAATAACATATCAATAATGAGCATTTTTGTTTTCATTATATCTTTGCTTACGAAATCGATCGTTTCGCAACAACAACCGTCTAGCAGATTAGGAAATATTCTTCGATGTCTTCGGGCTGATTATATTTAGGGGGAGATCCTCCAGTGCCGGACACATAAGCCATTTGACAAAAAAAAACTCGTAACTATCCGGACGGATTATGTTTCCTTTTATACCTTATACATAAAATATGGCCATTGATGATTCATACTATATTTGATCATTAGAACACGTTTTACGACGATGAATTTTGGAGAAAAATTTCACGGTTCAGAAAAATGTCTCCCAGTACCGGACACTATTGCATCAAATGTTCAAATATTGTTCAAATGTGACTAAGTTCCTGTTACATGAGTAAAGCCATCATTCAGAATAATCATATTTTTCGCGTGCTTCAAGCTGTAAATATAAAACATTGTAAGTAGAGCTTATTTGACTCTTCAGCTAAATTTTTTACATCTTAATCCAAATTCTCACCTTTTTGAATGTGCTCTTCAATTTTAATTTCTGTGGCTTTAAAACAGCAAGAAGAAACTATTGAATTAAAGTAAGTGTAACAAAACAGTCATAAAAAATGGCTATGAAAAATCTCAATGTCCGAACACCACAATTACATGGTAGATGTACCAAACCAAATCATCATCATTATTTAAAATATGGCTAATATGGACCATCTTCACATAATCAGAATGCATTAGATTGATTTTAATATTGTTGGTTAAAACCATCTAAGGGAACATCCATAAATTACGTAACGCTTAGAGGGGGGAGGGTGGTTGCCCAAAGTGTGACAATCCATACCAAAATTTCAGCTGCTTCATACAGAAAGTGTGACATGCGAGGGGGTGTTAAAAATGGCCAATTTTTGCGTTACGTAATTAATGGATCTTCCCTAAAATAACGCGAAACATCAAAGTTTTGAGCATTTTTATTCAATTTCAAATTTTGTACAAAGCTTACCACATGAACATCTGATATCCCATGCCGTTAAAAACCTTTTCAATAGCTTCCTTTTGTACTTAATAATTTGAAGGAGGGAGCTCTGCAAGTATCGTTTTAAGAAGTGTCCGGTATTGGGAGATGTCGTGCGCTGAGAGATCTCCCCCTAAATAGTTAATGAGCCACCTCACGAAACGATCTTTTACATACGGGGCGATTTCCATACAAACTTCAAACTGCTCGTACTAAGTTAAATTACAACCAACTCAAATGAAAATTTTGGAGGTTCATCAGAACAGCAAATGTTATCGTTCAAGCATAGGGGAGCGAAAAAGTCAAAATTTTGATCACTCTAAGCTCTAAGCAAATAAATTATTATCTTATGATCTGCATTACGTAGTTTACGTCGGGCGGTCGTATCTTGTATATAACCCTTCTGATTTTTTTTGGTGAACTCAATAAAATTTTCTCCCAAAGTCTAAATAAATCCCGGAAAAATCATGACGTTTTTTTCTGGAATTAAATTATGTTATTCTGTTATTATCGGACCTCGGCTGATCTGCGATGACATGATTTATTTTTGGCAATTAAATGCAATTAAAAATTGTCATGTCGATTTGATGCCGAAGTGATTTTTGGCGTGACGCCGAAAACGCCGCCGAACTGTGACAAACGACGCCACCGACGATTTCCGAACCGGTTTTGTAGATTTATGATGATGTTGTGTACGAAAAATCAGGTTATATGATTAGATTGTGACTGATATATGTAGGCCGTGACAGAAATAGAGGTTAAGGCCCAAAATAGATTTTTGGCCTTAATAGGGTTTTAAAACGGCGAATCAGTCTTCAGATATATTAAAAGACATGAACAGTGCTATTTTAATCGTGCTTATCAAAAGCTTTCAATAAATAATATTTGCTAGTGTATTGAGTTTGCGACGCTTTAATCTTGCATTTTTATTTTTTATTTTATATGATCTGAAGAAGAATGATGCTTTTGACACGATTTGTTTCATTGTACATACTTAATAATCGGTACAACAAAATCAACCAAAATCGTCGTTTTTCTTGCCATATAACCAGCATTTTGCATTTTGTTATTTTCAACCTTTGTTTTTGTTAACCTTACAGTGGTGACGGCCTATCGTAGTTAGTACACAAATGAAGCCCATGTTATTGACCTTTTTGCATCATCTAACAACCTAAGTGTTCCAGTAGTTACCCAACTATTACTCATAATAATCGTAATCCAACAATGCGCCAATTTCTTTCGGTCAGTAACATTCTGCTTCTCTTGGTTTGTTCTTTTTTCTCTTTCGTCACCCTGGGCGCTCCACGCAAAAAAAAACGCGCCATTGCTTTGGTTCCACTTCACGCGTATCTCTTCTTTTGCGGGGGTGCACCGCTTTCACACCATTTGCCGCAAATCATGAGCAAAAATCGACTACTCGATCGATCGAAAAATCAATCAATCAATCACCCAATGAATCGACTGGAATGGCCAATGGATCAAGATCCCCGTTCGGCCGAGGAGAAGAAGTTCCGCCGGACGTCGCTGCTGGTTCCGCTGCACAAGCTGCCCTCGTGCGAGAGTCTCAGCCTCAGCCCGGGACCGTCGTCTCCAGGTGATTTGATTAGAATTGAATTATTTACGGTGTAGGTTCGTTACTAGATGGAATTTTATTTTATTTTTGTTGATTTATAGGTGACAGTAGAGAATGTTACGTAGTTTCGATTTCATTTAACCCTGTTTATTATTGTAGAATTGCTTTCAGTAGTTGAATTGAATTCAAAAATGGTTAGTATTGAATGATTTAGGAACGAAAGATATAAGAAAACGTCGCACATAAGCATGCTACTCCGTGATACACTAGAAATTGCCAATATTTGTAAAAAGAGATGCCCGATGGGGTTCGGATTAGTTTTTGTATATATTCCGAAATACAACGTTCCAATTAATTCAAATTTTAGTTAAATTTTATATCGTTACCCTCCCGATCAAATTGGCGTGCTATATGGTAGCACGATCCAACGTGCACTGAATAAAAAATTTCTGCCAATTGAGGCCATAATTACTCTCCACTTCGCCGATTGAACTGACACGACAAGCGATAGTACGGTTTGCATTTGGATTATTTCTGATTTTTCTTGCAGGCTCTGCACGTTCTAATGTCCCATCCATATCCAATAATGTAGGTTCCGAAATTGAACCGGCTTGATGAGTTATGGATCAAAGGCGTGACGCTCTGCTTCCGTTCATAAATATAATGACAGACATGTAAATAAATATGATTAAATAATAATCATAATCAAACCCCACTGCGTTCCTCATTTCCGGTTTTCCAACCTCCACTCACCATTTCCTAACAAGGCAAACCATCCCGATGTCGAATGTAAATAGGTGGGATCCTGGGAACGCACTGCAGTTGTTCTCTTCATCCTCCACTTGTCAATATGTGGGTCAATTGATGATTGTACGCACTTAGCGGCCGGCATGGCAGGCGTGCGTGTGTGTGAATTCTGTTCCGGGTGCTGCCTTTCATCGGAAAATTTAATTTCCGATTCTGATTAAGTTTCACACTCAAACAGCAGGGAGTGGGTATTGTTACCGGTCCATCAATAAAGCCCGACAAACTAATCGATGATGATGGTGGCCACGTAGCTTTCAATCAGTAGAATTGATTGATGGAGTTCCGTGGCAAAAGCCGGCCGCTTGTCGGAAGTGCATTGAGTACAACTGCTAAATTGAATTCTCAGCTTGTTTGACGCGCGAAAGGAGGTCTAATTAATTGGGGTCGACGTGTCTAATAAAGAGGGATTGGATAGGATCAAATTCGGGTTAGTGTGCTGTTCGCAGTTCTAAATTCATTTTGAATGAATAGTGTGAGCGTTCAACTCAAAGAGACTTCCGAATTTTCAAACACATTGGAATTTATCATAACAAGTTTTCTTAGCTATATTGTGAATCATCCCCTTTTAAAAGCGTTAGATATTTTGCTAATCAAAGATGTGTAAACAAAAGAAAAACAACATTGACAACTTTTTGCAAAGTTCAACAGACTGCGAATTCGCGAATTTATATTTCTAAAAATAGCGCCAGTTAATTAGCACACAGTCCAAATATCCACCCTCAACCTGGATTTACTAATCGAATTTCGCTGTGACGTTTTGCACAATTCTACCATCGCCAGCGGCCGGTCGCCTAATCACGTCACGAAAAAGCGTATTTCCGTTCTCTTCCGTTTCCAGACTTATGAACTAGACTCTTAAGCTGATTATTGCTGATTTAATGTTGATGACGTTCATTCCTGACAGACAATTGGCCGTCGGTCTCAGTATTAGTGTATTGGCTTATGAATTTGCGCTGATAGACTTCAACTGGATAGTTGACGTAGTTGAATTGTTTTTGAAAACTCACAATGCTTTTACTTTTATTAGATTTGTCGTTGGCTTACAATGAAATTAATGCTCTGAGTCATATAAAAAATGTCTAACACTAGCCATAAAATAATTCCGTTTCTTTTTACGTGAGTGAAGTGCTCACTAGGGGAAACCACTTTGCAAATTTTCGTCATCTCATCCGATCCATCCACTTTAAGAAACACCGCAACCCCCCCTCTCTAGGTCAAACGGGTCGTAAAATGACTTCACCGTCTGTTCGAGTCCGGAATAGACTGTTTTTGCACCACTTCCATCAACTCAACCACCACCAGCATCAGCCACCAACCGACACATCGACACCCCATCCCCCAAGCCCAACCTGCTGCTGCTGTTCCATTTGACCTAACCTCTGAAGCGCTGAACCGATCCCAAACTGATGACAACGATGGCGGACGAATAGCGCCGGAGCTTTACTTTAGCCAGCGGGCCCATCTCATCCCTTTCATATCATCCGGCAAGCTGTAGGGCGCCTCGCCAAATATAGCGCAAGCCCTATATGACAAGCTCTTTCTCTTCTTTATGGCTCTGCGTGCAGGCCGGAGCTTGGCCTTCCTCTTTAATTTAGTGTTTCAAGGGTATTTATTGAAGTCTTCTCATTCGCGTCGTTCTATGAGCTTGTATCTTGTGTGGCAGAAGTGTCTTTTTCAATTCGACAAAAAATCGAACCCGCTACCTCCGGATTGACAATCGTACGTCTCAACTCACAAAGGCTTACTGGAGACCCGATACAGCAACCGAAAGTCGTCGTTCCTGTCATAGATAAGCGAGTGCTGCTGCTGCTGCCTGGACTGCCATCGGTTGCATTCAGAAGCGCAGAAAATAGGAATCACCCGTCGTATGTGGTTTTCGAATAGAGACATAAATAATGCGGCAGTTTTACTTTTGGTGTGACTCAGAATGGTATGAAAATGGTAATTTGATATCCAAACTCCGGGGCAATAATTGACCTTTCCCGTCAAAAAAGTTTTATTCGTTCAATCGATTCTTTGTTTTATTTAAGTTCAACTTTCCCCAATAACTTATATTTTTTGACGCCTTTAAATACTTTTAAAATTTTAAACAAAAAATAAAAAATGCTGTTTTTCAAGATTGGCCTAACATTTGCCCAACCTTGAATGAACATCGAGTGAATGTTTCAGGCCGGCTCACACGTGCAGCACTTTTTCGGGTTTTGTTTTTGATGTATTAAATAGTTAGAGGCCTAACTATTGGATTATTCGGGAAAGTTAAAAAATAATAAGCCACAGAATCGACTTATACAATAAAACGAGATACGTGTTCACTGATGAAAAAATCCAAAGTAAAGATAAAAAAATCTAAATTTCCACAGGATTTTTTTTGTTTCTCCAGGATACTTCTCTCGACCTGTCCGAATAGTTCTCTTGAATTCCTCGCGGGATTTTTTTTAATTTTCAACATTCTTTTGAAGATTAAAGAGAAGTTTCTTTTTTGCAATTTCCAAGAAAAACTCTTAGAAATTTCTGTGAGTTTTTTGGAACCTCTGGAAATTCTTCGGAATTGTTGTAAGATTTTTTCTGCATTTTATCAAGAAATTATATACAATTTGCATGGAAATTTCTTCTGAAATCTAACAGAAATTAGGAATTCTTTGAAATTTCAATGGATTTTATTCTCGTAGTTTTCACTTGAAATACTTCGGCATTTCCAAAGAAAATTCTTTGTGATTTACATTGAAAATTCTGAGAGTTGCAAAAAGGAATGAAGATGAAGCGCCAATATCTTCATATACGTGTACTGTGCCAAGTACAAAAGTGTAATCGTCCCACTTTGTAACCTGTTGGACCACGTCCTGTAGATGGGCAGCATCGAGCTCGAAACTGGTCGACAAAAAGGTAAATTTAAAAAATCCGTTTTTCGTTTGTAAGAACCATAAGTATATTGTATCCAGTCTCGTGTCGCGTTCTTGTGTGTATGATACAGTTCTTACGTTAGAAAAACTTTCAAAAAATGAGTGATCTTCAGCATTCCCACGAAAATTTTTCGGATTTTCCGAAACTTTTTTTGTTCATGAATTTCCGCGGGAAATTATTCGAAATTTTCTTGAAAAGTTATGAGCAAGTTTCTTCGAAAATTCCCCTGATTCTGTATGAGAAATTCTTCAGAATTTCCATGGAAAGTTCTTAAAAATTTTTGATGAGAAATTGTTGGAACAATAAAACACGGTTTCTTAACGTATCAGGGTATCTGTTCCTATATCAATCACAATAAGCCAATGTGCACATGAAATACATTGATTTCTCCCCCGATAATCAAGAACCATGACTCAGCTTACCTATTTTTTTTTCTTTATTATCGAGACTTTTAGCCCTAGGCTGGCTCGTCTCGTATACAAAACCTGTGACCTCCAAAATTTAATTAATAACACAGTAATCAACTAAAAAAATATCATCACCAACATTTACACTTTCAATAACATTCAAAAAAGTTAATTCTATGCCTGTACCTACATCAAGAACACTACCTACCTGTATACCTGGTTGGCTACAACGTCGATAAACATACGTATTGTAGATCTCCATAATCGTCGGTTTTGGGCGATGTTTCCCCGAACGTTTAGGGTCCCCTGGTCCGATTCCACCGCGTGTAGCCAGCGTGTTCGTGGCCTTCCACGCCGTCGCCGGCACCTATCTGGTTCTCTGTTGAATAATGTTTTCGCTATTCTTTTTTCCGACATTCGCACTAAGTGATCAGCCCACTGAAGCCCACCGTATTTAATACGATTCACAATTTTTTCCTCTTTGTATACTTGATACAGCTCACGATTCATGCGTTTTTCATGTTCTAGTTTCCCTCAGAGTAGTGTACGCAGCACTTTTCGCTCGAAAGCTATTCCGAAAGCTTTCCGGTCCGCCTCTTTTAACGTCCACGCTTCATGTCCATAAAGGGCCACTGGTAGAATCAGAGTTTTATATAGAGCAAATTTCGATTCCGTCTGCATGTTGCGGGACCTAAATTCTGCACGCCAGATCTCCGAATAGCGCCCTCGAGTGCAATGTGTTCAATAAATTCGAAAGTGCATCACCCTGCTTCAATCCGTCTAAGGTACCAAACGAGGTTGACACTTCGTCTGCAATCCGAATACTTGATTGAGAGCCAGAGAGAGATCCAGAGTTGTACGTATCAGTCTAATCGGTTTCGCCGGAAAACCAAGTTCGGACATTATCTGCCACAGCTAATTTCTTTTCACTGAATCATACGCTGCTTTGAAATCAATGAACAGATGGTGAGTCTGCAATTTGTACTCCCGGAATTCATCAAAGATCATCCGCATGCTCAACATCTGATCCGTTCTTGATCTGCCCTCACGAAAATGTCCTTTTGGCAATGTCCCTTCTTGTTTGAAGCAGTTGCTGTGATGACGCCTTCGATACAATATAAGCGATGTGATCCTGGAAGGTTAGTTTGGAATCCATCATAACAACCAAGTCTTTTATAGTTGTTTCCCGTTTTAAATTGGTTCCATCCAAGCAATAGTTATGATGGTAAAGGGATCGCTTCCGTCCGAATGAAATTACTGAACATTTAGATGCATTCAATACCATGCAATTAATACGGCACCAGTTAGCGAATGTAGTCAGTTGCTCTTGCCAGAACTCGGCATGTTGCGGTTGTTTTTATGACGCAATAGAACTTAAGGTCATCGGCATATGATGCTTGAAGCACTTTAAGATAAAGTTGACATCATTCATATATAGAAGGAACAAGAATGGTCCAAGATGGCTGCCTTGAGGTACTCCAGAGGTAACTGGGAATGGCGTTGAAATATGACTTCCTATTTTAACGGACATATCGCGACCAGTGAGGTAGGAGCGTAACCAATGCAGCAAGTTGTCTTTGATTCCTAACTTGTCAAACTTTGCCAGGGCGATTTCATGACAAATCCGTATATATAACATCCACTTGGTGACCTTTTTCAATGGATTTCATGGTGAATGATGTAAAACATGCGAGATTAGTAGTTGTTGAACGCTTCGGCATGAAACCGTGTTGGTCAGGTGATATATACTGCTTCAAAGCCTGAGCGAGATTTTCCAAAACGATTTTCTCAAATAGTTTGGAAGAGGCACATAAAGCAGCAATTCCCCGGTAGTTAGAAACTGTCCGTCTAAACCCTTTTTAATATACCGGAAAAACAAAAGAGTCCTTCCAGCTTGAAGCGTAGGTTGAAGTTTGACCAGGCTGGTTTTTCAGGTTCACGAGTTCGCTTCAATGGTACATATTGATCAACTGCATAGAGCAATATGCTGGATATTGTTGAAGTAGCACAATTGGCATTATTGTTATGAAGAACTGTTGTACTCCAGTCGACGGTTTGAAGAAAATCGTTCATGTCGTTAAAATTAGTCTTGCCAAAGTCGTACGAAATATTGTCCGATGATTCAGTGAAGTGCAGCTGTAGTCTAATGTCCAACGTGGTTAGTAAGGGAGTGTGGTGCGTGCAATCTATTAACAACGTTGCCGGTGCGCGAGTGGTAGACGAATTCCAACACATTCTTCACTTGCAAAACAAGGATCGAGAATACGATTTTTGCCGTTATATGCAGAATTTAGCGGCTTTAGACCAGCTGTGCTATAAGCATCCAACGAATTAGTATATGCAGAGGACATCGAAGAGTTAGAAGCGTTCGGAAAAAATGTACCTCTAGAATCTCCATGCCATGTTCTGCCGCGGAGATTAAAATCGCCCATAATGACGATATTATCGTTTGCACTGTCATTCACTAAATCTGGGGGTATGTAAATCACACAGAAGAAAACTGTACTGTAGCCCGAGCTGACCGCCACCCAAAATTGCTCAAGAGCCGAATTTTCTGGAGGACGCAGAAGACGGGATTTATAGCATGAACGAATCGCTAGCAGCACTCCACCACCGGAGCGTTTTGAGCTGTTGGAGAGTGAGCGATCATGACGATAAATGGTGAACGTATTATCGAACAACTGACTGGACGTCGTGTTTTCATTCAGCCATTCGTGAAAGCGTAGACATCGTAGCACGCATCACTGCATGCTAACTTGTAGTCCGATATAGAGCAATTTATTCTACCGACATTGTGATAGTAAATCCGAATGCGTGGAGAATCGGGAACATTACCCTTTGACACACTAGATGATTCTGCACTAGAATGCAATCACGTTATGCTGATCAGCAAATCTGGTTGTAGAAGAAGCACTGTTCAGCAACTCCCTCAACTGACAAGCGCTGAATATTGAAACGCATCGTTCTGTTGTTTCGTGAATTCGTGACGCTGGAAAGTTGCGCCCGTAGTGATCCCAAGCAATGTTCGGACCTCTGAAGGACCTTACATCCATAACATCCGAGAAATATCGTCCGTCGATCAGCACGTGGTCTATCTGTGAGCAAGTGTCTCCACTCGGATTTTGCCAGGTATGTTTGTGGATATTCTTACGTGCGAAGTAGGTACAGCTGATTGCCATCCCTCTAGCAGCAGCAAAGGTCACAAGTCGCAGACCATAATAGTTGGTAGCGGAATGAAGGCTTTCCGTACCAATGACAGGGCAAAAGAAACTTTCTTTTCCGATGTGCGCATTTGCATCCCCGATGACAATCTTTACATCGTGTTTCGGGCACTCTCCGTAGGCCTTATCAAGACTCTCATAGAACTCATCCTTCTCGTCATCAGGCTTATCGTTACTTGGGGCATAGATGGTTATTAGGATACACCCAGGTTTTTTTTTACGCGGTAAGAATTCATAAATTTCTCGGTCAACTTAAACTTTCACAGCTTTTTAAATACCCCCTGAATTTTCTTTGAATTTTTTTAAATTTTTTTTTGTGGGTTCAACTCATTGCTTCATTAACGCTAAAGGTCGTAAACGACAAAAACCAAAGCGTGTAAAAAAAAACCTGGGTGTATAAGTATTTGAAAAATTTGCCCTTCATTCTCAACATGTAAATGCGGTCGCATATCTGCTTCATCTGCTTCTCGATCAACATGAAGCCAACTTCACGTTCTGCTCTGTTACCGCCGCTATAGTAGATGTGGTACTTGAATAAAGTGCGCTGGGTGCTATCGTTGATGCTGCCAACTAATTAAAAACCTCCTACAATCCTGGACCCGCCGGTATCCCATCTGTGTTCCTCAAGAAAGACATCGAGTACCTGGCAGGCCTGTACTGTTCCAACTATCACTTTCTGCTGGAGAATTTACAACTTGCTGGAAGACAGTTGACATGTTTCCTGTCCACAAAAAAGGGAAAAAGCTTGAAGTCAGTAACTACCATGGAGTTACGTCTTTGAGTGCTATTTCCAAGCTCTTCGAATTAGTAGTACTGGGTTCGCTGACATCGCACTGTAAACAATATTTAAGCGTTGATCAACACCGCTTCATCGCTGAACGCTCTACGACCACTAACCTACTATGTCTTACATCGTACATAACGGATAGCATGATAGATCGAGCTCAGACCGATTTAATTTACACTGACCTATCTGGAGCCTTCGACATGACATAGCTATCCCTAATTTGGACAGACTGGGCATCCATGGAGATCTGCTGCGCTGGTTCCACTTATATCTTACAGGACGGAAACTAACGGTTACTATTGGAGACTGTTTTTCCGATTCTTTCGCTGCAACGTCGGGTATTCCTCAATTTAGGTCCGTTGATTTTCCTCCTGTATTTCAACCCTCTACAACCCAAATTTTTGTTTTTGCTCAAAATCACTATTTTGCTTTCTAAAATCGATCTAAACACGGTTTGGGCATAAAAAATTTTTAATTCGCGATTTTATCAATTTTACAGTTCGATTTTTTGGAATTTTGTTTCTCAAGTTTTTTATCCAATCATTTTTTTTTAATCTAACAACCTTTTTGCTTTTTCAACTCATTTAGTGTTTGAAAATTCCTATTCAATGCTGACTTATTGCAATTTTTTTATTTTCAAAGTTTTTTTTTAAATTTTCCGTGTAACAAGTTGGATAAATATTTTAGAATGTAACATTCATCACTATAACTTTCTATTGAATAAGTTTATTTGTAGAAAAGTACTAAATTACAACTATTTCACTCTTTAAAGGTATACGAGCGAAAACACGGAGGTACAAAATATTACTCAATTTTCAATATTTTGTTATAAATATGTAGATCTTTGAAAATTGACTTTAAACCACATTTAAACATGCATTAAAGTTTATATTATTGACCAACATCAAAAACTTTTCGAAATCTGATCAATTGAAAATAACAAAAATACAACAATCAAAAAAAAGTGTTTGCTATGGGATCCACCGTCCGAAATTTACGTTCTCTAGTTCTGGGCCACCGTATTTCCTCATGCTAACCTTCTGCAGCTCACGAGCCAGGAGCCTAACACGTGCGGGTTCATTTAAAGTTCTGACGTTCTAAGATCCGACTTTCCAATCGTTTTCATGTATTCATTGCCGGGTCTATTGCCGTTGAATAAATCCGTTTGCTCTACTTTTGCTTTTCTTGATAGCTGTAGAATCTTCGGTAGGCTACCTACATCGCGTTGAACGGGCTATCTTCTCGATGCTGACACAATGCAGGAAGGTGTGCTCAGTCCCTCGCACGAACAGTGATCAGCCGCTACTAACATGGGGAACAGACGCTGTTGTGAGCCGCTCATAACATGGAGAACAGTCGCTTGATCAGCGATCAGATTTGCACCTCCGGATAGGTGCAAATCCTCTGTCAGCATACAACCATAGTTTCCACCGGTGTTGGTTTCCCGGTCTTCCCTAAGGTTGCTCGTATCCCAGCCAGCGCCACGTGGAGGTAGGGATAGGAGTTGCTGAGTAAAAGGTTAAGGACTATTTTATTCCGTCAGGTACGCATTCCTGAAGATCAAGAGACATGGTCAGATAGTTTTGGGGTATCCTAGGTCATCCAAACCGACCTTGAGCTCATAACTTGCGATCTACAGCCACGACACTAGCTTTTTTCGTCACTGGAAGCTTGGGTATGTATTCAACCATGTCAATAAATAACATACTACTGAAGATCAAAGGACATGGTTAGAACCCACGAACCCTTGCACAAATCGTAGATGGAGTTGCAGAGATAAACATATCCACGGTCATTGTAGATTCCGCTAAAATCTACAATTAGGCAGACTCGATTTTCTCAACACACCTGGCCACGTCCTTACAAGTGTCTTTATGTTATAATAGTCCTATCTTTGCTTATGAAAGCGCTCGAAACCGAAACAGCTTACACAGACGTAGGAGTTGATAAAATGGCGTTTTGAGAAATCATGGATCATTCAGACCGTCTTTAATTTCAGAACTTACGATCTACAGCTATTAGATTTTTCCTTCACTCATGTCTCCAATATATATTCAACTGAAATAATCACATACATTTACCCGAGTAGACGAAAATAGCTCAATAATATCAAATGTTGATTAGCTAGATTAGCTTTGACTGACTACACATAACTATGGTTGCTACTCCGTGGTTGATCAGAATCTGTGAAATTGCACAAAGAATCAACTGAATGCTTGACTGGGATTGTTCAAACACTCTCAGTGTGCAAGTTTGAGTGACTCAAATATTCAAATGATCAATAACGGCGCCGACCACGTCCTTGTAGTCAGTTAGGAAGAGGGAAGGAATATTAGAAGGTGGTTTATGCTATTTGAAGACCGTGTTTACCTCTGCGTCTCCACAAAACATACAGGAAGGATTATCAGTTAGTTGGTAGACATCGTTGGATCGGGATTCACTCTGATAAGTGGTACGACCGCGCCATCATTTATACGCAATGATTTTAACTAATCATGATGCAGAACAAACTAACTACCTGCACACCGAGCAGGAACACAACCAAACGCATATTAATTGATTTACTTCTCGACCGCACAAAGTACAACGATACAAGATCGTTCGACGTGTCGATGAACCGAGCACGGACAATAGTCACCATGCATGCCCGATGGCATATGGATCGCGTTTTAGACGACCAAACCGACGTGCAGTATTTCGTATTTACTTGCCCTTACTTGACCGGAGCAAAGCGCAGTACAAGCGCATGATCCATAGAATATCAAATATATATTTTTTTTCCGCCCGCGATGAACAACACACGCACTGTACTTACTTTCCCGATGGTTACTGCAAGATATAGAAGATCGCTCTTGTCTCGACCGGAGCAAAACGCAATACAAGTGGATGGCTTTGGTGCGTCTTACCGCACGGCTAAGGAGGGTCCCTGGATGATCTAGAATATCCTAAAACTATCTTACGATATCTGTAGACCTCCCAGGAGTGGTAATGGATATAATTGAATGCATTTTGAAGCTTTGAGTTCTGAAAAATATTTTGTTGCTGCTGTAGATATCAAGTCCCGAACAGTTTGGATGACTCGGAATATCACAAAATTATCATACTATATCTGTTGACCTCTTAAAAGATGATTTGGATATAATTGAATGCATATTGAAGTTTTGAGTAACGGGAAAAGCTTCTAAGTAGCTGTAGATCTCATCTCCCGAACTCAAGAATAGTTTGGATAACCCAGAATACCCCAGAACTACATTGCGGTGTTTTTCTCACCTTCTATAAGATGTAATGAACACGGTTCAAATAAACTTTGAGTAACAAAAAAACTTTTCTGCAACTGTATATTTGTGGTCCTGAACTCAAGGATATTTTGGATGGCTTAGGACGTCCAAGGTTGATTAATAGTTTACTGTATATCACGATAGCTCTACGGATACGTTTTAAAAAAAATTACAGTTTAATTCGCTACCAATATTCTTAATATTTTCTTTTTCCTAGCAACACCGTGTCCATGACGTTCTAGGTTGTCGTAAGGCCTTGATCGCCCATGCCTGATATTTTTCTCTGAAAGAAGAGTTAATTTTTAGCAACTTTGCTGAAGACCGTGTTCACTTATATCCATTGTGCGATTTTATTCATCCATTTTTCTGTTGGGTTCATATATGACCCCGTGAGCCTGAAAGGGTAAAAAAACGAAAAAGAAAAACGCTCTCGAGGATATTAGTTATTGATCAACTTAGTGTAACTTTTGAACCTGTTGATCGATGTCCTCCAAATGTGGAACACACATTTTTTATCTTAAGAAGACGACGATAGGGTTGGTGAAATGATTTTTGGAAAAGGGAGAAGATTTGTGTGGGAGAGGCATTCATAAGAAAACGAACAATTTAGTTTAACTTTGGAACCTCTTTACCGATTTCCACCAAATTCAGACCACATATTCTATGTTTTAATGAGATAATTCTAGTTAGGATGGAAGGGTCGTTGGAAAAGTGGAAAGAGTGTGGGGGAGGGGTATTGATTAGTTATCGATCGACTTTGAGTAACTTCCTGTTAATTTCCTGTTCCGGCTCCTGAACTTGTTGACCGATTTCAACCAAATCTGGAAAATATATTTTCTGTACGAAGACGACGATATAAATCTGGGTGGCATGATCATAGACAAAGGTTAGATAATATCTGTACCTTTCCATCGGTTTTCATATTACTGCTTAATGTTGACTTGAAAAAAAAAGTTATGAGCGAAACACGCAACTAGGCCTACAACCGGTGACACTCTCTTAATGCTGGCGGTGGTGTTCGTATGAATGTTGCTTCTTCATGATTTAGAAATATTGTTGTTGCCGTCTATAGTTATGTTTGTAGAAATTCTCTGTTATTTTTTTATATATGAATATAATTTTACAGTTTTTATCGAGAAACACACAAACACTGCTAAGTGAAAAGATTTATTTTAGTTTTGCTTACCAAGGTTATGAAATCAAAAAAAGAGAAAATTTGATAGAATACATTGTCCCCTGGCCCTGTTTATTTAGGCCATATCTGCATATGGATATGTTTACAGATTTTGGTAGATACATTTTTTGGCGCTCGGCTTTGACCAAGCTGCTCCCAACTGATATGACGATAATAACATTCAAGGGGTAACACGTCTTCATTGTTTGCTATTAACAATTGGTCAGATCGATTACACGTTCCCGAACTATAGCCAAACAATTGATTAGACTTGTTTCCGCCTGATTATAAATGAATTTGAAAATAAAATTGGCTAGATTTACTGAAAACTGATTTCAAAATTAGGTAAAAATGGCATAGAATGCAATTCAATGCAATGAACGTAAAATAGGACATATCTTCCTAATAGCGATATGTTTTTTACATTATTTTATCTTTAAATAAGTATTCTGTTGAACAAAAAGACACCATCACCTCCAGGTGGATCCATCGGAGTTTTTCTCATGCTATTTTGCCCCATTTTGGACCAAACGATTATAGCATTCGGTAGTGGTTTCTGACTCCACGTGGGAGGTAGTTGATGTTTGCCACGGATACTTCCAGCTCAGTTAACCGCCGTCATACACGTCATATGTCTGTAGTTAGTATATGAGGGCACAATCGTCACTATTGCTCGAATGAGAATCATACGGCAAAGGTGGAGGGGGAGGGAATCCTTACAAAACTCAGCCCGCACCATGCCAGAATATCGATTGTGGAGCACGGCGTAGGGTAGTGAATGAACCAGCGGATACAGCGTGTTCCTGGCTTGGATTGCAAAACTTTCCGGATCATTATGCAATGTTATCATCATTATCAACCTCGTTGGGAAGTTTCTGCCTCGTTGGCTTACCGTAGATGGGACTGTACTATTTTTGAAACGATAAACATCCCATCGGTATCGCGGAATAAGTTTAAACATTATAGAAGAGATAGACAGGCCGAAAGCTTCATAATTGCAAGTGGAACTTGGTTGGAACTCAAATAAAATTAACAATTTTATGTCAGACGACGTGATTGACATTGGCGCACGTTAGACAAAGCGGACGCGGCCAAGGTGCTAACTCGAAAACTGCAGCACCAATCTTTTTAAGTTGCTAATGAATTGTACACTTGTACAGCTTTTGGAATGAACGCTTCAGATAATTTCGAGAACACCGCAAGCAAAGCGCCGGCCATTTCAATGCGGTTCTATTTCGTGACCGGTTGCTGTTAGTATATAAAGAGCAACTCAACCGTAAAATGAAACAATGCAGATTGCTTGGAACATCTTCTCGAATGCCTACAAGTTCTACCCAAAATGTTACTCCGCTAGCGTTTCTGCCAGCGCAAAGTATGCTTGCTTGAGAAGAGGACTGCTACTGGTTGGATAATGTTCTTGATAATTGAATTGCGAACCATTATGCTCTGCTGTGATGTGCTCCAGATTAGGTCTGTCAAACAAAGGGCTTCTCATCAGCATCATGACATAATGCCGACACAATTTTCATGTTATTCCTCTGAAGTCTGTATATTCGCGTGGAAATGGGGAGGCAACGTGCCACCTGTAACCAAGTGTTGATGCTCCAGGGAGCCAAATAAAATGGGGCCTTGATATCGAGAATATCTTGTTTTTGTTATCCAATGCCGGTAAGTAGTACTTGACGACAGACAGCCAGTAGCAGCAGCCGTGACTTGCGGGATGTTTCACCAGAATGGCGAGGCAGTTACTTATGGAAGAACCCACTCCATAAACCACGCCAGTAGCGTAGATACGTACGGGACATCTCGCCTCTGGTAAGCGAGAATAGACTGAATGAGATGATGGCGGAATGTTGTTGGAGTTAGGTGGAACGTGCGACGAACCACGAACGTTGAGGCTATACGTCCCTACTGGAACGTAGCTTGCTTATCAACTTAATCTTTGAGAATTCGCACAGTTATTGATTGGAAGCGATATGATTTTTCAGCCTCAAGGATTGAACTCGCTGTTTTCGGATTTTTCATCCAACGCCATCATCCACAAAGCAAACTGGAGACCCAAACCCGGTGTGTATCTCTTAATTTAATTTAATGACTGTTTGCGTATGTCATGACTTTGCCGTGCACGCAATATGTTATTTTTTTTTCTGCCGGTAGGTTATCATCGCGAGCAGCTCTCAGCAGAGTTCATAATCACATGAAGCGAGGCACAAGTCGCAATCCCAGATGTATTACGCATGGACGGCGACAGTTTCATTTGCCGCATTGTCATTCAATGTGAGGGCGTGGAATGAAGAAGATTGACGAGATAAGTTTCTTTTGTGTTTGATTTTCCGGAAAGGCCATCGTGGCATTAGAAGGTGAATGCAAAAATTGAGCGTGCAATTCACATTCTATTTTGGGAGGGTTTATTTCCATAGTAACAAACTTCCTAAAGTGAGTCAGGTGAGTGCCGGTCCGAAAACAGTCGATGGTTTTTCGAAATTTGCAATTAAGTTCTCCAGCATTGTTTTGGGTTTTATTTTTTCTCGGCAATTTCTTCGAGAACTTTGATTTTCCCGAAATAGACTTATGGAATTAGAATTTCTTCTGAATTTCCCAGAAAAAAATACTTAGAATTTCTACAGAAAATTGTTTTCTAGGTCAAATCTACTGGAATGGATTTAGTTATATGTAGTTGATCATTGAAAAAGATATGTGACGACCAGGATTCCGCACAATATTTTTAAAATTCTGGGTGTTTTGATTCATTTTGGAAGTCTAAATGGAGTTTCCGGAGTTCATGGTAATTTAACTGTTACCGTTCTGACCCTAAATTTTTTTTTATTATTTTTTCTTTTTTTTTTATATTATTTTTTTTATTTTATATTATTTCTTTATTTTTTTTTTGCATTTTTTATGAGAAGCGTGTTTAAATAACAAGCTGTCATTGCCACACACCCGCCAAGTAAGCCAATTGCCATCTTTGCGGATTCTGCGACCCCCAAGCTCCCCTCAATCCAGGGAATACTCTCAAGTATGGCGCCGAACACCTCGTTCCTCTAGATCCCTGGCCGCTGCGGCATCAAGGGAAACATCGAAGCCGATGCGCTAGTTGGCGTTGGACACGAAGATCAATGCTATTCTTGTTCCGCCTCGCTGACTAACGCGAAAAGGCGGACAAAAAGTGTCGTCGGTCAGGACTGAGCTCTGCTCTGGATCATCAGAAAATCAACCTTCTTGAGGAGGGTAAAGGGCTTCACCGGTCCTTGGACTGATCCTATCTCCCGAAAGGATCGGGTAAATATGTCAAGGCTCCGTATCGGTCTCTCACAACTTCGGCGGAGTTCCGTTCTCTTACTAATGTGCAGTGTTGAAAAAGAGTCAAATTCTCAAATCTCATCTACGATTCAAATCAAGCGCGAGTCAAACCCCAGCCGACTCATGGCCTCACTCATAATCGTTCATGATTCGATTCCAGATCTTCAGGACACCTGAAACATCTGTAAAATAGGTTATTCCTATAAGTTCATCCCAGAGCTGCGCATATTTGATAGCATTCATAACGGTGAATTATATCTGGAGTCAATAGTGAAAGTCATCTGCGACCTACAAAACGTTAATTACAGTCGATTTTTAGAAAACATTGTTGACGCCATGTTGCGTCTGCAATCGACAGCAAAAGTCCTCTTTGATCGCCAATGATTACAAAACGGTTCTCCGGGAAATTTAGGACATCCGCTAAAATGATTAATTCCAGAAGTTTATCCCAGAGCTCCACATTTTATTTCGAAACCATCCATAGCGGGGAAGTAATTGTGCAATCAATAGTAGGTATTTTCTGTGACGTCTGAGTGTCCACGAAACGGCTCTACGGGAGAACAGGAATAGGTATCAGTAAAAATGGTCATTTCCAAAAGTTCATCCCACAGCTGTGCTAATTTTTGATTTTATTCATATGGGTGAATTATGTATGCAATCAATAGTGATATCTTCCATGATATGCAATGACAATAATAAAAGTCGAGTCATGTACAATACACAGAGGACGGCGTAACTGTTGAGGTCGAAATACGTAGCTGTTGAAGGTACAATGAAATGGTGGAATTGAATAGAATTGTACAAACTCGTCTTATGACAAGTAAAGACATTCCACTTAAACACATAACATAAGTGTAACTTCGAAGAGAAGTCGTAGCAAAAAGTTGGCCCCCCTTTGCTTCTCCCAAAGTTGTATAACTGGTACGGGGAACATCGTTCTGTCATCTGAGAAAAGCGACACGGAACTAAAAAGTGGTATAAAAGTTAAGCCCTGCACGGTCTAATAAATTAACCCAAAATTTGAATCACATTAATTGCATATTATTCGGCGATTCGGTCGCACGAAAAAAAATGTCTGTTATTTCACTTTGTATACGGTACGTAGCCGTTGCCCACGTACCCAGAACCGAAAACAATAGGTTCTAACTATATAGGGACCAATTAACAAAAGCACAATACTCGGAATCACCGCAACAAAAATAAAAACATAAATTTCACATGCAATTAAAAGATGTATTTAAGCACTTACGCTTATTTATTAACCTACAGTTTAGTATTTTGTGTGTGTGTGTCAGTGTAAATAGTGTATCCCGCGGCGACCGCTAACCGTAGTGTCTGCCCGGACAGACCCAGACTGCTCGCCGGCACCATGCCAGCTGTCCATACCAACTGCCACTCTGGTTCACCATCGCTCTGGGATGCAGCTTGCATAACAGGCTACATGATTATGTAGCGAACGAAAGGCCTGTTAAGGGAATGCCAATGTTATCACTTTCTGCCACTATTGAACCATTTCGGATTTGCTTCAAACATTCAACTCGACCCTTACCGATCTCTAAGCTAAATCCACACTACTCCATCATTGCAGATTACCAGTGCAGGCACAAAACATTGGGATCCATTTCTGTTAAGTGAATCAGATTAGGAATTTGTTCACCATCCCAAGGAAACTATTACCTGCCCTACGGCTCAATGAAACACCCACTATATTGCACCACATCTACTATTTTAGTTCCACTGAATCCAACACAACTTCTGGATAAATGTCGGTCAGGCAATTTCAATATTGTGACACCTCACTTTCACTCGCTACGGGAATACTCGCGCGTAATGCCTGCTTGGCAGTTAACCGATAACTAAGGAGACTGGATTTTACAACTGCCCAAGCTGGTGATCGGCCGTCGCTTATTATCGATAGGTGGTTAAGAGTCGGGAGATCATCTCAGAGTGGGGAGATTATCTCAGGGGAGCATTTGGCTTGATATAGGGTTCCTGGTACCTAATTATGGTACGTTTGGTAACCAGTACTACTTTGCTATTAGATGATACTGTGCTCTAGGCACGTGGTTTTTCAACTGCCCTCTTAAATTGAGAGAGTGAGATCTGGCTTTCTTCTGGGGTTTCTGCGACGACTGCTCTGTTGTGGTGTGTTGTGTTCTGTGTGACGTGATTTACATGGAGATAGATTTTTGTTTCCATTCCGTGCGGCGACTTTGTCAGCTGTTTTGCAGCTATCGCGAGGCCGTCGGACGTGTGCAGGTTACACGCTTTTGAGTTTTATTCAGATCAAGGGCCTATTAAGTTGGTTGGTTCATGTTGATAGAAATACAATCTGACCTTGATCTTGACCTGTGCTCTTGAGATTGAGCGATCACATATCGCTCTTAAGTGATCACATATCCAAATAATCAATTGAAATAACTATAATGTTTGAAAGCACCCGTCACAGTCTGACTAAGCAACTGCCACTAAGTCAGACTGAGTCCCGGTGACTCATTACAGGAAAGCCCATCGTGGAACCTGGGCTGTCAACGGCGTTTGGTGGTCATCCTATGCAGGAAGTCAGAGTAGACGCGACAAAGAAGTTTGACAGTTTATTGATAATAATTATTATTCTTTCACGTGAGTTGCATTTGCAACCACAGAAATGCTAATAGATTACTAATTTCCAGTTGGAATATAGTGATATAGAAGAAGAAGCTTGCGATGCACGTACGAGATCGACTAATTTACCGAAACCGTCTGCTAAACTATTAGCAATTGTTCAATAGCAAATATTATCATACATCAATATTGTATGTAACACACTGAAATCGGTTTTAACGCGGAGGATATGGGCCGCGTAAATTAAAACAACGTAAAATCCGCGTAACGTAACGTAACGTAACGTAAAAACAAGCTGAAATCCCAAAATTTGAGTGAAAAAAATCCCATAAAATACGATTCGTGTAAAAAAAGCCAATATAGAAAAGTCAGACGTAGTTCTACGTCAAAAGAGTGACTTTCTCACGGTAGGAATAATATTAACATAAATACTGTACCCATTAATGGGTTAAGTCATCTCATCGTGTAAGGTTTGATTGTGTTTACTATATTTTTTTCCGTGTTTCGAAAGTGAACTGGTATAATGCCTAATGACATTACGATGTTCCCTATACCACCTCTGAATCTGTACTTGGGTACAACTTTTTGAACCCGAGTTACACATATGTTATGTGACTTAAAGCTCAACATAATTTCATATCAATAATAGAAAGTCCTTCGTAAGATCCGAAACACCCATAAAAGTGTTCCAAAAGTTAGCGTAATAGATCATTATCAGCGCAACACCCACAATTCGCCAGAATGAATGGTAACAAAAAAATCGCGAAGCACTGGGATGGGCCTCATTTACGTATGTTCCGGACCTTCCAGAGGGCTTTTCGATGACCGCTCGAGGGATAAATTTAACCAGAAGTGGCGTGTACAAGATATCAAATACAGTTGGCATCATCAGAGCACATATTTGCAAGCAATTTTATGCTTCATAACACGAAATTCGAAAATTAGGTGCCAAATTGAGAAGCTTAAACAGTACCTCTTTAATACAGAATCCCCGGGGACTAGAAACGTCAATTTGGATAATTCACCCCATAGGCTTGTTCTGGGAACCTACAGCTTTCGTTAAGTGCCTAAAGATCAAAAATCGGTTGAAATTTTAGTTTTGTGATCGTGATGAAATTTTGTGTATAAATGGATTTTCTCAGAGAATCTTACTTTCCAAAAGTTAGGAAAAGTCTGAAATTTTTAGATTCTATCTCGTTGCGTTACAAAGTTAAAGCATTGTTTTGGGTGTGCTTGGGTCGAAATGGGCCCCAGTGCCTCAGGAAGGTTGAGGTATTCCTTGGACAATTCCTCCTGGAATTTTTTAGAAAGCTCTTCCACAGATTCCAACCAAAATTCTTTCAAGATTTTCTTTGGAAATTCCTCCAGGTATTGCTTTAGACATTACTCTAGGAATTCCTTCGGAAATTATTCGAGGAATTCGTTAGGATATTACTAGATTCTTTGGAAATTCCTCCCGAGTTTCTTCAAAAATTGCTCCAGAATTTTTATTAAAATTTTCTTTTGATGAATTTTCAAAGAAATTCTCAAAATATTATCTCTTTAAAATCCTCCTGGGAGTTCTTTTAGAAATTATTTCACGAGTTTCATCAAAATTTTCTCCTATGGACATTACACCGAAAATCAGTTCGCAAATTTCCAAAGGATTCTCTCCTAGAATTCATTAGGAAGTACCTAATTCCGCTAGAATCTCCTCCATGGAGTCCTTCCTAATTCTTTAAGGAATTTCTTAGGACATTCCTCCAGACATTTCGTCGTAAATTTGTTCAATAATTTCATCAGAAATTTCCACGGGAATACCTCCAGCATTTTTTGGGAAGTTCTTCAAGAAGTTCTTAAATTCCTCCAAAAATTCCTTTGAATTTCCAATTTCCTCCGAATTCTTCCAGAAATTTCTCAAAAGATTATTTCTTAAATTCGACATTGTTGTTTCATAAGGGCGAAAGTCGCAAACGTAAACATTGACTTCTTTTGCTGCTTTCAGGAAAATTAGAGACTTCTGGCGGTATTTTCCACTTCTGTTCGAGAGAAAGCGCGGAGCACCACCAGTTCCAAGTGGTTGTACGCTGGTCCCCAACATGAAATAAGCGAGAACAAAGCGTTTTACCAAACCCCATCGGTGGGGGGCGCCTATCCGAATCAGATTTTCCAACTTGTATACAAGTGCGATAGTTTTGTTTTTATGGCTTGTTGAAGCTTCGAATAATTGAATTAGGGTGTACCTACTTTTTTGTTTTAGATTTCTCGAAAAAGTAGTCTGCGGGTGACTTTTAGAGATAAAAAATGCAACTTTTGATGGTTAAATATGCTCAATATCTTTTTCCGATCAAAAATTATAATCGTTTTTCTGTCAAAATTATATTTTTTTTCAAAAGTTGATAGGTTAGGGCAGACCAAAAAAAAAAGTTTTTTTTTGTAACTATTTGATAGTTTATTTAATAGGCTCAGGCGCTTTATAGAAAAACTTTACGGAGCCGATATTCCATCATAACAAGTAAGTTGCAGTATAAATCATAAGAATAAAAACCTTGTTCCTTGTGATGTTCAATTTCCCTTACTGTTTCGGCATATGACGGTTTTTGCTGATTCCGATTTAGTCTCTCTGGACAGGAATTCTTCGGGTGTCCTTCTGATTGGCATGCAAAACATTTATTTTTTAGTCCGTCATAAAACATCTTTCCCTTTCGATTACAAACTACAATCGTCGAGGGAATATCCTCTTTAAGGTCAATGTACACACCTCTCACACCCGTGCATACATGATCTAGTCCCAGATTTGCAGGAAACTTCTCAATTCGGTCCACCTTTCCGTATCGTTGAAGAGTCAAAGAAAGTTCTTCATTCTTGATTTCCGGATGGAGATCAAACACCCGGACATAGTGTACATTTTGACCAGCCATCGTCATACACACATCCACCGATTTTCCGTCACTGTATATGAAATGTTTGGTTTCCGCGTTTTTTGCAAGTGATTCCGTCATTGCCTCCTTCGTGTTGTACTTAATACATACTTAATACATACGCTCCGGTTTTCAGTCACTTTATACACGGTTTCGACATTCAACACATATCCCTCCAGTTGCTTTACGAAACTAGCAATATCACTCCACGACGGGCGCGGAAAATTTGCAGGAATTAGCAGAGTTGCACAGTATTAACAATTTCACTCATATTGTACCGTGGCGTGTTTGGCACCTTCGCAAAAACAAATCCAAGGGAGCAAGCGCACAAGAACAACGCTACTTACTAAAATCTTTTTTCAAGTAATTTGATATAACTCGACAATGGAAGAAGATACAGACGATATTCTTATAGCAAAACACGCGTTGAAAAGCCCCAAAAGTCTTCAGTATGTGACATTCGTGAAAAATGAAAAATAAAAAATCTACAGCTTTAACACTTCTTATAAGTTTTATTATTATCACCGTATTGCAAGATTAACGAGAAAAGATGCATTTTCAGCCCAAAGTATACATTTAAGAAAAAAAAGTTCAACAAAGGGGTTCTGGATACTTGGGCTCTTATTATAAATTTATCGAAAAATAATGTAGGCTATTTTATAAAAATGTAAAATTTTATTTCCTTTTATTTTGCAGAATATTGTCAAAAGTCCTACAAAATTGTGGCGCAGCTTTTTCCAATTAAATTTGCCATATAAACGTTTTATGTAGCTCTTAAGCTCACTTGTTTAGAGCAATTTTACTTACCAGGATTAGGGTGTCCCTAAAAAAACAATATTTATGATCTGGTAATTTCATTTTTTATTTTTCATGAGTGTCACCTTCTGAAGACTTTTTGGGCTTTTTAAAGCGCGTGTTTTGCTATAATAACATCGTCTGTATCTCCTTCCGTTGTTGAGTTATATCAGTTTACTTGAAAAAACATGACTTCAGTAAAATTGGTAAAATTTGAGATAAAAAAAATAACATATCTCCAATTTTGTGGCATGATAATGAAAATGAATTGCTCTTTCAAATGCCGTGTAAGCATATTTTTTTGGTCTGCCCTAACCAGAGATATCAACTTATGAAAACATGTAATTTTGACAGAAAAACAATTATAACTTAACTTTTGATCGGAAAAAGATAATGGGCATATTTACCCATCAAAAGTTTTTTGAGCTCTAAAAGTCACCCAAAGACGACTGTTCCGAGAATTCAAAAACAAGAAACGTAGATCAAAAATACTGTTTTTTTTGTGAAAAACCCTAATCCAATTTGGTAAAATTGCTCTAAATCAGCCAACTTAAGAGCTACAGAAAAAGCTTGATTGGACAACTTTGTAGAACTTAACATGTCAGTATACCGAGAAATAAAAAAAAATCTTTTTTTATATGTTGGACCACCCTATTTTCGATAGCACCATAATAATGGCCTTATATTTTTAACAATTTTGTAGAACAACATTTTTTCTAAAAAATATAGCTTTGGCGTAAAATGCATCTTTCCGCGAAAATCTGTATCCTGGACCATAGTGCAGTGTCGAATTCTCTCAGGAATTCCTTTACATATTCATCCAGATTTTTTTTTTAAATTGTTCCAGAAACTCCTTGGAGAATATTTAAAACTATGTATTCGTAAAAGTATTTCTCGAATAGGAAAGTCGCCATACTTAAGAACAACTATTTTTAAATAAATAAATAAAAGGCAAGTGGATGGTGTTGATATGTCAATCAAAAAGTTTCCTCTTCTGCTCCTTAGAACAAATGTGAAGACCGCTATAAAATTCGTGTAGTGGCCCAAAATTGCTTAATCCATAATAGAGGAACGCATGTACCAGTTGTGACACAATTCTTAATTTTGGTTCCACATAAGGCAAATCCCATTATTCTCTTATGGGATTGACCATAATGGGACCACTAGTGCGACAACTGGTGCAAAGGACTCCAAAAATTAAGCAAAATCATTTTTAACAATTCGGGACTGATTTGCAATTTGGGCGTATCTTATTTTGTAAACAAACATTGGGAAGCAAATTCCTGCTAAAACAAGTATTTCCTGAGAAAATCAAGGCACGTATCCGCCAGAATAGGTTTTCCTTTATTGGGTAGGAATTAGTTGTAGAAAAAAAGATTGCATTCTACGGAATCAATAAAACAATGTTTGTTTACAAAATAAGTTACCTAATCGCAAATTGGTCCCGAATTATGTTTTGTTTATTTTGGAGTAGATTAAAGGTGTTATCGTGTCATATGAATATCACTGATCAGAACATAATATACTTTGTGGTGATATGATGTGCCGCTTAGTGTATAATGACCTATTGCGACAACTGGTGCTATAACCACGACTGGTACATCTACCCTAATAACTTCTGAAAGAAGTTTCAAAGTTTCAAAGAAACTTATTTAGGAAATTCATCCGCATATTCCTTTTGATTTTTTTTCTGGGATTCCTTTTTAAGAATTTGCGAAAAAATAATCGTGGAGGATCTTCGAAATTAAAATTTCTTCCAAAATTCTTCCAGGAACTCCTTCGGATTTTCTTTTTGTAATTCCTACGAAAATTCCTTCAGGAGATCCATTGGAAATTTCTCCAGGAATTTCTTAAAAAATTGATCCAAATGTTGCTCATGAATTTCGCTCAGGAATTACCTCAAATATTCCTTTAGAAATTTCTTCCAGATGCTTCCAGAAATTTTGGGTGGAATTTTCTCCAGGAATTCCAAAGGAAATTTCCCTGGAGTATAATAAAAAAAATCATCAGGAATCCTTTTGGATATTCCTCCAAAAATTCCTTCTAAATTTCTTCTAGGAATTGAATCAGAAATGGTCCCAGGAATTGTTGCGGAGGATCTACAAGGAGTTACTTCAGATATTTCTCCAAAACTTCTTACGAAAATTCCCTCAGAAATTCCGCGGGATATTTCTTTTGAAATATCTTCTTCGACATTCTTTGGAAGATTCTTCAAGGAATATCATCGGAAATTGTTCCAAAAATTTCTTATGAAATCCCTCTGCGAGTTCCATTGGAAATTTTTTCCAGAAATTCCATCGAAAATTTCTCGCATGAATTCTTCCAGGAGTTCCTAGAGCAATTTATTATTTTTGAAAAGATTCAAGAGGAATTTGTGGAAAAACTTTCGAAAGAATTTCTGGATAAATTTTAAAAAGAAGTTTTTGGGGAATTTTATTTTAGGCAATACCTGGGGGAAGTTCAAGCAACGTCTGAAATTTGCATCTTTCGATGGAACTCCTGGAGAAATCTTCGAAGGAATTTCGGGAAGAATTCCCGATAGAATTCTTGGAGGAACTTTCGAAGGTATTTCCAAAGGAATTTCCCGAAGAATTTTAGAAGAAATAATGTAAGAAGAATTTCCGAAGGAATTCCTTAGGGATTGAATTTCTGAAAGAGTTCCGTATGGAATTTGTGAAGAGTTTTGCAAAGAAATTTTTGGAGGAGTAACTATCGGAAAGATTGATAGAGGAGTTTCTGATGCAATTCCTGAGGATCGTGTGATTTATCACACTGAATTTTGCATTTCACATATGAACATTATTTGTTGATAAGAAAATTATTTTGAGCTTTTTAGTGGAATGTCTTCACTTGTCATAAGACGAGTTTATACAATCCCATTGAAATCCACCACTTAAGTCAAGTCAAGTACAAGACACCGAAGACGGCCTTACTGTTGAGGTCGAAATACGTATCTGTCAAGATACAATTAAGTGGTGGAATTCGATGGGATTGTATAAACTCGTCTTATGACAAGTGATTATTTGTTGGTTTGTCGAGAATTTGTTGCTTGGTGGCACAGGAAATTTAAACATAAGTTCGTTATTAATCAGGTAAGCACTTGAAGTTCATAATAATAAACTAGATCTAATTAAATTACGTCTCTTGTGGCGCTCGTTTTCTAGAGAAATTTGCTACGTCGCAAGAACTCTATTGAATTGAAATATTTAAAAGGACAATCTCGACAAAATATTTAATATAACTAGTTTAGGTTACCGGAGCATTGAAGAACTATAGATTAGGTTACGAATCGCTGATTTGAATATTTCTCGCTAAAATTTTCAAAATTCATGATTTAATTTGAATATTGCAATCAACAGACCAATATGAAAACTTTTGATTGCAGTACTCAAATTAAATCATGAAAAAATGTTACTTAGGTCCTTTTGAAAAGTTAAGCGAGATTTATAGAAGCATAAAACGTAAGTAAAACTAGTGTTCAAAATAACGAACATAACCCTAATTATGAAACTATAATTGCAGGAAACTTTAACGTTGCTCTAATAAACTAATGTGGGTCCTCCAGGAATTCCTTCAGAAGTCAGGAATTCCTGGAGGATCTCTGAAAGTTCCGAAAAAAAATCCTGAATTCGTGAAGGAACTTTTGCAGGAATTCCTGCATGAATTTCTGGAGGAATTCCTGGAGGAACTTCCGAAGGTATTCCTGGAGCACCTTCTGGAAAAATTCTTGGAAGAACTTCCGGAGAAATTCCTGTAGGAATTTCCGAAGGAACTTCCGATGGAATTCCTGGAGGAACTTCCGATGGAATTCCTGGAGGAACATCCGAAGAAATTCCTGGAGGAACTCCCGGAGAAATTCCTGGTGGAATTTCCGAAGGAATTGCTGGTGGAACTTCGAAGGAATTCCTGGTAGAACTTCCGAAAGAAATCCCGGTGGAACTTCCAAAGGAATTGCTGGTGGAACTTCCGAAGGAATTCATGGTGGAACTTCCGAACGAATTCATGGAGGAACTTCCGAAGGAATTCCGGGTGGAACTTCCAAAGGAATTCCTGGTGGAACTTCCGAAGGAATTCCTGGTGGAACTTCCGAAGGATTTCCTGGTGGAACTTCCGAAAGAAATCCCGGTGAAACTTCCAAATGAATTCCTGGTGGAACTTCCGAAGGAATTCCTGGTGGAACTTCCGAAAGAAATCCCGGTGAAACTTCCAAATGAATTCCTGGTGGAACTTCCGGAGGGATTCCTGGTGGAACTTCCGAAACAGTTCCTGGTTGAACTTCCGAAGGAATTCCTGGAGGAACTTCCGGAGGAATTCCTGGAGGAACTTCCAGAGGAACTTCCGGAGAAATTCCTGGAGGAACTTTCGGAGGAATTCCTGGAGGAACTTTTGGAGGAATTCACGGAGGAACTTCTGGAGGAATTCCTGGAAAAATGCTTGCTCTCCCCATTTAAACCCCTGAATCCGGCCCTGGTCAAAATTGCGGAAAGACAATTTGAAGTTCGAGCAGAACTCTTTGAGCTCCTGACGTGTTTTCATGAAATTTGAGCAGTCGCATGCCCTGTTTCATTGCAATTGGTGATATGGCCCCTGCCCTCCCCATTTTCACTCCTAAATCCGTCCCTGGTTGAAATTTCAGAAGATCAATTTCCATTTGAAACAGATTTCTTTGAGCTCCTGATGTGTTTTCATGATGTTTGAGCAGTCGCATGCCCAGTTTCATTGCTATTGGTGATATGGTCCCTGCTCTCCATATTTTCACCCCTGAATCCTGCCCTGGTAAAAATTCCAGAAGGTCAATTTCAAATTCAAACAGAGTTCTTTGAGATCCTGATGTGTTTTCATGAAGTTTGAGCAGTCGCATGCCCACTGCCCAGTTTCATTGCTATTGGTGATATGGCCCCTGGTCACCCCCATTTTGACCCCTAAATCGGGCCCTGATAAGAATTTCAGAAGGTCAATTTCACTTGAAAATTAAATATTTAAACCTCCTGATTTGTAAAAATTTGTGCAGCCGCATGCTTATTACGTCATGCAAATTTCATTGTAATTGAATTTTTAACCCATATTGTAACCCCTGAATGCGGCCCTGAATTCAGTCAATCCTGCCCTACTCAAATGGTGAAAACATCGGAATCGACTAAAAATCTTTACAAATATCTTTTTGGGTTGGTTTGATGGGTGATTTGATAAATTTTGGGCATCAACACGTCCAGAATATTGAAGAGATGTTTGAATTATAGGAAAAACACCCCCGCGCACACTTATTTTTAGCAATAACTCGGACCTGAACAAAAATTTCTATTTGAAAATGTATCAGAGCAAAAATATAGCTATTCCCATTGCGCACAAACGAAACCGCGAGGAATTCTGATGATCAGGTGCTGAATGCGAGCCATTTGAAAAAAAATCCGTTCGTCCCGGGTCTTAGAGGGTTAAGTTGTTTAAAAACAACAATTGGTCTGAACGAATTCTGAATATTACATAAATTCAAAAAGTATGTCAATCCGGACGAATTTTTTTATAAAAAGACGAGCTGCATTCTTTTTCTATGATTTTTCTTACCGGATGTTTCTTGGAAACATCGGTTTTATGAATTGGCGGTCTTTCTGCAGCATAGATCAAAAGAAGCAGTAGAGACAGGATGATTTGGGATTTCGAATAAAATCCCATTAGCTACAGATTCTTGCAAGCTTTCATGGATGATGTTCGTTTTCTTACGGTGCAATCCCGGGGAAGACGGTTGTTACCTCTTTTCGGGTACCTCCGCAACTCCAATCATATCGGCTGTGTCAGCGTCCAATTCGTCAATAGATATGACATTATAAAAACCACTTACTTGAACAGGAGCTGAAATAGCAGCCGGTGCAAGGGTAATAGCGAATGTATCTTGTAACGTTACCCTTTTCTCAAACGTGCCCTTGGAGCATTGTACCAACGAGCGCTTCACTTTTTTGGTGCCGTTTCTGTACTCTGGGCAATCTTGCAAACCATAAGGAGAGGTGGCCCATAACCCGATAAGCGCATTTTGTAGATTGTTGTTGGTAAGATTCTTCCCGATGTCTTTCAAAACATTTGCCACTACAAACCTTGTTGTAAAATTCGGCAGTTTGCAGTTGGTACAATTGAATACACTTACCACATGTGGCACCAACCTTTTTCATTGCGGAACTGTTTTATTGCTTTTGGGATGTTATTTGCGGTCCACTTCTAGTGTTTTATTTAGTTGATGTTTTGAATCAGTGAAAATGTACTAATCAAATGTTTTGTCGTTTCACCAATACAAATTGATCGAAAAAATGCAAATTGAGGGGTATTTTATTTTCACAAATCGTTAATCAAAGTGAGAATAACCATTCAGATTCTGATGCATAAGCATATAACATCGATGGTTGGCTTCCAATACTAATGCAATCCTATATTTGTGGTACTCAGGATAGCAAATCGTTGCTGAATGTTAAAAAAAGCAAAAAGAGAAGATAACGTTCCTTGATCTTTTATTCCAGTATACAATAGTTCAGATGCCCATCAATCAGAATCAGACCTCAATTACCATTCCGAAAATTCTCGAAAAAGCGAACGAGTTTCCCGGATAAAACAAACCGCATTCATGTCAGCATAAAATTTATTCCCATGCCATCACAGGCTACATGGAGAAGACCCATCCCATTTCCCAGCCGCTCAAGTGCTGCTGCAGTGGAGTGCGAGTTCCATTCACAGCACATAGTCAGAATAATTTGCTGAGCATAGTTCATGCCTGAATTGTTCTTCGTTGCTTCGAGAAGCTCCGGGAGCTATCCGCCTACCGGTGATATTTGCTCGTTGAGGAGGAATAATCTGATTATATTTGCTGTTACTGTTACACATTTTGGATCCGATTATAGCAAAAATTGAAATACAATTTTACAATGCACACAGAGCAGTGCTGCAAAGTGTCACCGTACAAGTCACGCAAAGCGTGACAATAACAAAATCCAGGTCATGTGTCAAGTACTCAATTGTGATGCTCAATGTGGATCTCACATGCTTGGTGTAACGATCAGCATGAAAGTGACATTTTAGCAACTAGCGCTTGGTCACTCACCATGTCTTCACTTCTTCTGCCTGTGATCACCAGCATGAATGATAGGAAAACTTTCCTGATGTTGTGGTTGTCATATCCATGTCATCTTGACTATCGTGATGATCACTTGACCTATGCGGTGTTTGGTTCGAAATCAACGCTCGACAGCAATGGAATAATCCACTTAGCGGAATTAATGGATTTTTGCTGTGATAAAATGCATGAAGCCAAAATAGAATTTTTGGGAACATTTAAGTGTTCTTATTGTTTATATTGACTTTTTGTGCAATATTTTAAGAGGTGCTATTAAAAGAAAAGTACATACATAGTTTTTCCAAATTTGATCCAGACTATCTTTTGAAAAAGGCCAAATTTTTATTTATTGATTTTTTCAAATGGATACAATTAAAAAACGACGCATCCTACAAAAAAAATTGAATGGGTGACTATCGCAAAATCAGTCAAACTTTCTAATAAAGATATTGGAAACAGTTCAAATTGAGCCCTACACTGAAAAATCAGTTTCAACAGTTTCAAAATTAAAACTCGATTTGCGAAAAACGCTTTTTTGATTTGTATGATATTGTGTCTCAAGATAGGTGATTATGTTCCCTACCAACCGTCCATACATCGCAAGCTTGACACTTTTAAGGGAAAAAAGTTTTTCTAACAAAAAAAATTCTTGTCGGAATTGATTTTTTTTCAGTGTCAAGGAGTGTCAGTGGATTTAACATATACATACATATATTAAAATATTCCTGTACAGTCAAGCAGAGTACAATATTTAGGTCGTAACTAATCGCAACGGATAAAAATACACTGAAAATAATTCCGACAAGAAAATTTTTTGTTAGAAAAACTTTTTTCCCTTAAAAGTGTCAAGCTTGCGATGTATGGACGGTTGGTAGGAACATAATCACCTATCTTGAGACACAATTTCATACAAATCAGAAAAAGCGTTTTTTCGCAAATCGAGTTTTAATTTTGAAACTGTTAAAACTGTTTTTTTTCAGTGTAGGGCTCAATTTGAATTGTTTCCGATATCTTTATTAGAAACTTTGACTGATTTTGCGATAGTCACCCATACAACATTTTTTTGTAGGACGCGTCGTTTTTTGATTGTATCCATTTGAAAAAATCAATAAATCAAATTAAATTTTTCAAAAGATAGTCTGGATCAAATTCGTAAAAACTTAGTTAGAGCCATTCACAAATACGGCCCATACAAATTTCAGAACCCTCCCATACAAAATACGTTACGAGAGGGTGGGTGGGGGCTTTCAGCCCCCAGGTCCATTTTAGCGTTATGTAATTTGTGAATGAACCCTTAATTTAACTATTGATTTATCCAATTTATCAATTAAAAACGACGTCAGTCCAATCAAACGACATCAAAATCAATCAATAACGGTGCTCACCTGCACTTTTGACAGCTGACCGACCTGATGCTCTTTATGGCTCTCAGCTTGTGGTTGTCAATCTGGGTGTCACGCTTACCGAAGGTACTCACGTGTCAGCTTCTACATGTCACGATGCGCTTGCAGTGATTGTCAGTAAAGAACATCGTTTAAAAGCGTGGTGGTTTTTGTTTTCATATCTGATCATCTGGTGATGGTCACGACATTTTGCAAGACTGCACAGAGTATAAACGCACAAATGTGCTTCGAATCAATTGATTTACGTAGGGGTAACGGCTCAAACCTTGGCCCATTATGCTGCGGTTGAGCACATTTATCGTTATAAATCTTCATATATTGCATTTCCAACTAGAATTATTCCACCAGCCAGCTTGCTTACATTTGGTTTTGACGCCAAATAGCAAAAAACGACGATGAATGTCCGCAATATCTCATTTAAACCAGCGAAAGTCTCGAGAGAAATGGACAAAAGGTCGGCATGCTTGTCCCTATCAGGTGGATAATTTTTCAGCCCACTTGGGACGAGTGAGTGTTGATTTCGAACATACGAGAGATAAAGATGGGTTGCTGTTTGTAGTACCAGTCATTTTGCTTGCGTTAAACAAAGGCAGCATGCAAACAAATAGAGAAAATCAAATCATCTTATTGAGCGTGAATTCTAATTGGTTGCATGTAAAATACTTCCACACTGACTGTGAGAGTGCATTTCAGATTCCGCCAATAGCACGCTTACCAAGGACATGCTAACGAAAATACTATTATATGAATCATTTATTTCCCAAATATTTACCATATTTGCAAGTGTAGAAGTTTAAAAAAATGAAGACTGTATTAAAAACTGCACTTGCAAAAAGGCTACATGTTCTAGCCTTCATGTTGTGCCTTCAAACAAATTGCATACGTTAATTATTGGCTGCCGCATAATTTTGAGATTTACTGCTAGTTGAAACCATGGCAGTTGTGTTGCTCTCGCTCTTGCGATACTCTCCAAGAAACTTTTTTCCAAAACGTAAACAACGCTTTATATGGGGATGATGCATAACGCACTACTAAAGAAAGCCAATTGTAAAACTTATTCTAGGCAATTCCTTGCTTTGTACTGTGCATAAAAAGTTATAACTGTGCCAACTACCTGATATTATTACACAATTATTCATAAATAAAATTATTGGATGCTTGTTTTTAACTCTGCATGCATTGAAGTTTTATGATTGGTACGTGCGTTTGATTCCACTCCTCTCTATATCGATCAGCTGTTGAGAATCCTCTCAAAACTCTCACGTGTTTCAACTTCCCGAGTTGAAAGAATACTTTTTCGGTTTCATTTTACAGATCAAAATACTTTTTGCAAGCAATAATAAATCTAAATTATGATGAAGGTATTTGTCAAGTAATTTGGCTTGAAACTATTCAAATGAAATGCAGTTGAAAGTTTATCTAATGAAATATACGATCCATTGTATCTTTCCATTATTAAATGAGAAAATGTTTGTAGGATTCGTGCGAAAGATGATAAAACTAAATATTCTTACACTAATTGAATCATTTATTTGCGAAATTATGAAGAAAATGGTGTATCGAACCACGAAAGGTTGATGCTTGAATCGCTTTTGCTTGAATCGTGTTTGGAAGCCATAAGGTAGGCAATTATTTTTGGTATGTTCTGCGAATGAAAGCGATTATATCGTGATTCGACCGCTAAGTGGATCAACCTGTTTGAACAAAAAAATCTTAGCAACCTAATCGCAAGCATCGGATATTCTATCTGCAGCTTTCGGTTATTTTCTCCAGTACGGGTTATTGGTGAGAATGTTTTGATTTTAGAGTTTCACCTATACTAACGTAGTGCTACAAATCGAAAGCGCATGCCACCATTTGGCTACAGGTGCCCCCAGTATTGTCCAAAAAGTTTTGGTTAATTATGTCGCTATACTAATGGAAATTGTGAAATAAAATGATAGCTGACATAGTGCGGTTGCTATCCATTCATCTGATGTGCGAAAGCAGGTATGTTCATTCAGAAAACTCTTTTATTTGGCAAATGAAAAACCCTAGCACAGCCAGCCTGCATAAGTCAACGAAACATGGCTGCTAAAAAACTGAGTCAAAGTGATTTTTCATGCAAGATAATTGCTTTTAATAGTTCAAGAAGTGTATAAATCTAGAGTTATGAAGCAGATATATGTTTGATACACTTTTCTAAAGAAGCAGTGGTTAATATCTTCCTACAAATTGACGTATTATCGCTGAAATATTGATTAATTTGCGTGATGAGCCAATGTTACATCCAGGGCCAACATTACCGCCGGTTACCCTATGTTAAATCCCAATATGCAGAGTAAGATATGATTTTTGGGTTTTACCAATGGAAGTTTTGAGATAGTCTTGCGAATAAATATATAGAATTTCTAATCCAATAACATAAAGAGCCTTCAATTTATAACAATACAACAATTGAGATGCTGATCAACTTCCAGTGAAGATTGTTGAGCCATAAAAAAGAAGAAATTGCATTCCACCGTTTAGTTTGTTCACCAAAAGTTTATCATCTTTACTTTAAAAATTCTCTCGAAGTTATGAATCTCTAAAGGGGATTTCGATTCTTTCCCAGTAACAGTATGACCTTTCGAAAACAAGCCAAGTGTACGAGAAAGCAATTCCAATGCGTCCCAACCCACCGAGCGACTAAATGCCATATGCACGGAAAGCGAGAAGCACCAGTTGGTTCTAGCTGGGTATCGGCTCTGGTGTGCTTTCATAGGCTGCCAAAATTGGCAGAGAGAATCATTGCCCCAATCATCATGCAGACGAACGTAGGAAAAAAATCGATTTCACACGAAGCACGGGAAAATTCCAATTTGCAGTCATTAGAATTCCACTCTCTTGAACTGGGGGAATTAGTACGCTCGTTTGGTGATTTTTTTTTTCTCGGGTGGAAGATTGTTTCCGCGCCCTCAGCATTTGAGTTGAAACTAAAGTTGTTTTGCCAGTTACCTTTTTTCAATTAAGTAGCGATTGATTTTTGTTGATTTGAATTTGTGATACTCGAGTGACAGTGAGCCAATTTTAGGCGTTGAAAATTAATCTAATTACTTTAGGGGAACTGCGGATTCGAATATCTTGAAGCTAATAACCGAAGAAAATCATAATTTCGTCAGTATAGTGGCTTCAGTAAATAAATCACAGAACAGAATCTCCTACTTAGGAGGCAGAATTCTTTAGCAAATCTCCCATTCTAAGAAACCCCTAAATCAAACAGATCATAAGAATCGACATTTCGATATCAGACGCCAACCAATGCTTTTGTATTGCGTTTTTGCACGACACAGGACTTGTACTTGAACCTCGTGCTTAGGAATGGCTTTCCCGATTCGAGACCACATCGTGTCACACAGGTCCCATCTATCGTCATTTTTGTGCTGCCATAATACATGTTCCAGTATGAGTTATGGGTAGATGGTAAGTGAAGGCAAGCAAGCGGCTTATGACGGATTATTTTTCTCTGAAAATCAGATTCTGTTTTTCTTCTGCAAAACATATGTATTTCTTTTTTTGGGGTAGATTGCCACACAATTCATTTGGGAAATGTGTTCCTCAGTGAGAAGCTGTTTCCAAGTGCTGTTCGATTAATATCTAAAATAAACGTAGGAAATCAACCCTTGTCAGAGAATGAAACTTTCTAAATTAAATGCTCTGTTTCATTCAGTGTTCTTTCAATCATTCTCCTGCAGATTTTATTTAGCTTATTTAGCTGCCTCTACTCTTTTGATAAAATTGATCAAGTACACACTTACTTTTTATTTCTGCAGCTCGGCAAAAATACGTCCAACAAAAAAACTGATATACCGGCAAAATTTTTGTTGAAACGTTAAAACGTTTGGTAACTGATTTTCGGCAATTTTTTTGCTGATTTTTTGCTGACGACCGTACGCCGGACCGTTTTGGCCTTTTTAGTTATTAAGTACGATGGCTTATGCACAACTCCCGTAGGAGACCATCGAACTTGTTCAGGTGTGTCCGACCGTTGAGATCCTCGAAGGACGAAGGTGCCTTTTTTCCCAAATATTTACCGAAAGACAGGTGGCTAACTTAAATTACGCCTGTGAAGGACGCTACTAGTAACGTCCAATTGAAATAATTGCCATGTTCGGACGGTCGGATATGAAAGACAAAACCGTTTTTGGCAATCAACCAGAGCAGCGGTTCTCAACCTTTTTCTTAGTGGTACCCCTTCGAGCTTTTTCATTTATTGAGATAGCCCCTATATTGTTTCGTAAATAAAAATAAGCGTAACTCTCAAGATATATGCAAAAAGGACCTAAAAACTAATGGGATATATGGTTCTCCAAAAAGTTGTTTGAAATGTTCGTTATTTCGTGAAACTTTTCAATTCAAATTACGTTTATACATCAAGCTTCCTACAATACTTTAAGGACTTTTGGAGCTTTCCGTGCCTCTTAAAAGGAGGCTTCTAAGCATGTTGAAAGGACGCTTCTCAGCCCATTGAAAGGAGGTTTTCAAGCCACTCGAAAAAAATAATTCCGAAACTCTTGAAAGAAGACTTCCGAACCTTTTGAAAGTAGGCTTTAGAACTTTCTGAAAAAAGGCTTCCAAGCCTCTTAAAAGGAGGTTTCCAAGCTTCTTGAAACAAGGCTTCTAAGCCTCTTGAAAGAAGGTTTCCGAGCTTCTTGAAAAGAACTCTCCGAGCAGCTTGAAAGCAGACATTCGAGCCTTTTTAAAGAAAAATTTCGAGCCTCTTTAAATGTGGCGTCTGAGTATCTTTAAAAGAGGCTTCCAAGCCTCTTGAAAGTAGGCTTCCGAGCTTTTTGAAATGAGGCTTACGAACCTCTTGAAGATAGGTTAACGATCCTCTTGAAAGAAGGCTTCCGAGCCTCTTGAAAGGAGACTTCCAAGTCTCTTGAAAGGAGACTTCCGAGCCTCTTTAAAGAAAGTTTCTGAGCGAGCCTTCCGAGGCTTTTGAAAGGAGACTTCCGAGTGTCTTAAAAGGCTTCCGAACCTTTTAAAAGGAGGCTTCTGAGCATATTAAAAAAAAAGCTTGAAAGTCTACTGAGAAGATATTCCCAAGCCTCTTAAAGAGAGCCTCTTGAAAGGAGGCTTCCGAGCTTCTTTAAAGTAGGCTTCCGAGCTTTTTGAAAGAAGGCTTGCGAGCCTCTTGAAAGGAGACTTCCAAGCCTCTTGAAAGAAGAATTCTAAGTCTCTTGAAGTGAGACTTCCGAGCCTTTTGAAAGTAGGTTTACGAGCCTCTTGAAAGGCGGCTTCCAAGCCTCTTGAAAGAAGAATTCTAAGCCTTTTAAAAGGAGGCTCAGGAGGCTTTTTACAGGAAGCACCCAAGTCTATTGAAGGGAGGCTCTCAAGCCTCTCAAATAGAGCCTCTTGAAAGGAGGTTTCCAAGCCTCTTGAAAGGAGGTTTCCAAGCCTCTTGAAAGTAGGCTTCCTAGGTTTACGAGTCTTTTAAAAGGAGGCTTCCGAGCCGGTTGAAAGGAGACCTCCAAGCCTCTTGAAAGGAAGAATTCTGAGCCTCTTGAAAGGAGGCTTCCGAGCCTCTTGAAAGAAGGCTTCCGAGCCTCTTGAAAAGAGAATTCAGAGCTTCTTGAAATGTGGCTTCCGAACCTCTTGAAATGAGGCTTCCGAGCCTCTTGAAAGAAGGCTTCCAAGCCTCTTGAATGTAGTCATTCGAACCTCTTGCAAGGATGCTTTCAAGCCCCATGAAGAGAGACTTCTGGGCCTTTTAAAAAGAGGCGTACTAGACTGTTGCAAGAAGGCTCCCAAGCCTTTTGAAAGGAGGCTCCTAAGCAGTCTTGCAAAATCTTGTGACCATCATCAGATGATCAGATATGAAAACAAAAACCACCACGCTTTTAAACGATGTTCTTTACTGACAATCACTTCAAGCGTATCGTGACATGTAGAAGCTGACACGTGAGTACCTTCGGTAAGCGTGACACCCAGATTGACAACCACAAGCTGAGAGCCATAAAGAGCATCAGGTCGGTCAGCTGTCAAAAGTGCAGGTGAGCACCGTTATTGATTGATTTTGTTGTCGTTTGATTGGACTGACGTCGTTTTTAATTGATAAATTGGATAAATCAATAGTTAAATTAAGGGTTCATTCACAAATTACATAACGCTAAAATGGACCACCCTCTCGTAACGTATTTTGTATGGGAGGGTTCTGAAATTTGGATGGGCCGTATTTGTGAATGGCTCTAACTAAGTTTTTACCAAATTGATCCAGACTATCTTTTGAAAAAGGCCAAATTTTTTTTATTGATTTTTTCAAATGGATACAATCAAAAAACGACGCATCCTACAAAAAAATGTTATATGGGTGACTATCGCAAAATCAGTCAAAGTTTCTAATAAAGATATCGGAAACAATTCAAATTGAGCCCTACACTGAAAAAAATCAGTTTCAACAGTTTCAAAAATTAAAACTCGATTTGCGAAAAAACGCTTTTTTTGATTTGTATGAAATTGTGTCTCAAGATAGGTGATTATGTTCCCTACCAACCGTCCATACATCGCAAGCTGGACACTTTGAAGGAAAAAAAGTTTTTCTAACAAAAACTTTTTCTTGTCGAAATTATTTTCAGTGTATTTTTATCCGTTGCGATTAGTTACGACCTAAATATTGTACTCTGCTTGACTGTACAGGAATATTTAAATATATGTATGTATATGTTAAATCCACTGGCACTCCTTGACACTGAGAAAAAAAATCAATTACGACAAGAAAAATTTTTTGTTAGAAAAACTTTTTTCCCTTAAAAGTGTCAAGCTTGCGATGTATGGACGGTTGGTAGGGAACACAATCACCTATCTTGAGACACAATTTCATACAAATCAAAAAAAGCGTTTTTTCGCAAATCGAGTTTTAATTTTTTTGAACTGATTTTTTTCAGTGTAGGGCTCAATTTGAATTGTTTCCGATATCTTTATTAGAAACTTTGACTGATTTTGCGATAGTCACCCATACAACATTTTTTTGTAGGATGCGTCGTTTTTAATTGTATCCATTTGAAAAAACAATAAAAAAATTTGGCCTTTTTCAAAAGATAGTCTGGATCAAATTTGGAAAAACTATGTATGTACTTTTCTTTTAATAGCACCTCTTAAAATATTGCACAAAAAGTCAATATAAACAATAAGAACACTTAAATGTTCGCAAAAATTCTATTTTGGCTTCATGCATTTTTATCACAGCAAAAATCCATCAATTCCGCTAAGTGGATTATTCCATTGCTGTCGAGCGTTGATTTCGAACCAAACACCGCATAGGTCAAGTGATCATCACGATAGTCAAGATCAGGCTTGTAAAATGTCATCTGCATGTCATTTGACTAATTTGTTCATAACTTTCTTCGGAAGCCAAATTTACTTCAAAATTATAGATGCGCGCATAACGCTCGAGTAGTGCTATATTTTTGTCCAAAGGTACATTACTCTAAATATAACATCTAAGGCTAGGGAGTGAAATCTCTCCAAAATGTCACGTGTCATTTGACATAATGTCATTTGAATGACATTTTGCCTCCCACGCCCCAGATTACATATTTATAGCAATTTCTTGTTAGACAAAGTTGTAGCTACATTTAAGCGCTATAAGTTCGCCATACTTGATAGTTGATAGCTAACTACTGAAAAAAGTTCTGGGAAAATTATGAAAAATAATGCAAATGACATTTTACAACATTGGTCAAGATGACATGGATATGACAACCACAACATCAGGAAAGTTTTCCTATCATGCATGCTGGTGATCACAGGCAGAAGAAGTGAAGACATGGTGAGTGACCAAGCGCTAGTTGCTAAAATGTCACTTTCATGGTGATCGTTACACCAAGCATGTGAGATCCACATTGAGCATCACAATTGAGTACTTGACACATGACCTGGATTTTGTTATTGTCACGCTTTGCGTGACTTGTACGGTGACACTTTGCAGCACTGCTTCCAAGTCTCTTGTAGGGAGACTCCCAAGTCTCTTAAAGAGAGCCTCTTGAAAGTAGGCTTACGAACCTCTTGAAGATAGGTTTACGATCCTTTTGAAAGGAGGCTTCCGAGCCTCTTGAAAGGAGACTTCCAAGCCTCTTGAAAGGAGACTTCCAAGCCTCTTGAAAGGAGACTTCCGAGCCTCTTAAAAGAAGGTTTCCGAGCCTCTTGAAAGGAGCTCTCCGAGCCTTGAAAGTTAGCTTCTGAACCTTTTGAAAGGGGACTTCCGCGTGTTTTAAAAGATGGCTTCCGAGCCTCTTAAAAGGAGGCTTCGGAGCATATTTAAAAAAAAAAGCTCGAAAGTCTATTGAGAAGATATTCCCAAGCCTCTTAAAGAGAGCCTCTTGAAAGGAGGCGTCCGAGCTTTTTGAAAGTAGGCTTCCGAGCTTTTTGAAAGGAGGCTTACGAACCTCTTGAAGATAGGTTTACGATCCTATTGAAAGGAGACTTCCAAGCCTTTTGAAAGGAGACTTCCAAGCCTCTTGAAAGGAGACTTCCAAGCCTCTTGAAAGTAGGTTTACGAGCCTCTTGAAAGGCGGCTTCCAAGCCTCTTGAAAGAAGAATTCTAAGCCTTTTAAAAGGAGGCTTCTGAGCATTTTTAAAGGAGGCACCCAAGTCTATTGAAGGGAGGCTCTCAAGCCTCTCAAATAGATCCTCTTGAAAGGATGTTTCCAAGCCTCTTGAAAGTAGGCTTCCTAGGTTTACGAGTCTTTTAAAAGGAGGCTTCCGAGCCGGTTGAAAGGAGACCTCCAAGCCTCTTGAAAGGAAGAATGCTGAGCCTCTTTGAAAGGAGGCTTCCGAGCCTCTTGAAAAGGGAATTCAGAGCCTCTTGAAAGAAGGCTTCCAAGCCTCTTGAATGTAGGCATCCGAACCTCTTGCAAGGAGGCTTTCAAGCCCCTTGAAGAGATACTTCTGGGCCTTTTAAAAAGAGGCTTACTAGCCTCTTGGAAGAAGGCTCCCAAGCCTTTTGAAAGGAGGCAGCCTTCATGTCTCTCAAATGGAGGCTTTCGTCTTTAGATTCTTGATTTTAGTTCAGAAATATATTCTTAACATATTATTCAACATTTTGTCTCGATCAGGTAGATTGCATTGAAGATTTTTTAAATTTGTTTGTTCGATGTTTTGTGCCTCTGATCTTCTGTCTCACAGCTCTTTTTTTACACTGTGCAGCTTGGGAAAAGCAGGATTCAAAAGTCTTTGATTTACTGAACGCCTAATATATTATGTACAATACAAAGTCTTAGAATCAAAAAATTATCAGAACTGTATCAAAAAGTTTTTATTTTTATTGAAATTTTTACACATCCGAGGTCCGAGGTACTCCTAGGGCCATCGAAGGTACCCCCAGGGGTACATGTACCTCAGGTTGAGAACCGCTGAACCATTTTGTTTGTTTTATTCCTTTGACTTCCGTCTCAATCGTCCTCTTAGACCTTCTTTGTCTGTCATACTCGCTTTCTGTGTCGTTCGTCTAATTGTCGTCTCACTAGTCCATGGGCTGTCTACGATTGTTCGAGTACCACTGTACTGTCCTCTGTCAGAGTGTACGTAATATCTATCTGCTGACCAGACTCCACGTAAATTCACTCTAAACACAACCAGAACTTCAATTCTCCTCTTAAAATTTTCTTCGACTCGCTATTGAACCATTTTACTAAATTCGGCCCTTTGCTTAAGGTTTTCTACCCTACCTCTTCAACATCTGTTCTTCTCAATCGCTTTATTTTCTCACTAAAAACGTTGCCAAACGTTGGTTGTGTCGCGGCTGCGTCTGGGAAGGGTTGCCAGAACATTCGTCGGCCCGTCACTCTGCCCCGATGGCCACTTCCGGCTCAGGGTTACCTCCTTCAACATCCATCATAGCCAGCTTTGCTGCCACTCACTTGTACCTTCCGGTGGTAGTAAGCTCCCACGCTTGACGGACCCTTCCGTCTCCGGATACGATCCGTTCCCAGACGCCCCCTATATGAGGCGCAGCGGGAGGATTGAACTTCCACCTCGTCCTTGCGTTCGTCAGCTGATCTGCAAGTCATCTCTTATGACCTGTACGTACGTACAGCCTCTACCACTTCCTTGCTAGCTCCTCGCATATTTGTCCCATTATTGTCAGACGACTGGTGTATCGCCATCAAACAGGACTGAGTTGTCAGCCCGTGTGCTACCTCCAAATGTACCGCTGGTATAACTATGCAGGTGAACAGTGCTATTCATCGTTTCTCTGTTCGACGCCCTATAGTTACGTTAAATGGTCCCAGATAATCGACGCCTACGTAGCTAAACGGCCGAAGATTCGGCGTAATGCGTTGCACTGATAGTGTAGCCATCCTCTTTACACCAGATGCAGGCTGCGGCCACTTTCTTCACCACGTGCGGAATGTAATACAGCTGTCACAACTCGTTTTTCACCGCCTGGCGGTATTCATGGCCACTCCTCTCATGGTAATGCTGGCCTGCGTTATCCGGTGGTCGTTCGGAAGAATCACTGGGAACTGCAAGTCAAACGATAGAAACTCCGCCCTCTCCACCTAAGCGATCCTCCATCCTAATCATGCCCTACTCATCTACCAGCGGGGTCAGTTTGTATAGCGGACTCGACTTCTCGATTGACATCCACTGACACGCCGGACGATCTCTGTTCCTCGACATCACTTTCAGCTCTTCGATAAAACTCTCCGACTGCGCTACCTTCAGTAAACATGGCTCTGCCTTTACGTACTCCTAGTCGTAGTAGTCGAACCGACGCAATCGCATTCGATATCTGCGAATGATATCTCAGCTCAGCGAATGATATCTTTTGTAACTGGCAGAGTTTCAATTGGTAGCTTTCCTCTGTTTCGGCTACAGTTCGACACGATCGGAATACTCACGCCATCGTTCGAACCAGGATCGTCGAAAATCAGTGCCTTGGTGGTACCTGCACGTCGTGAACCCGTGAACCCGAAGCTCCTCAGTTGTATTCTCCGGCGGCAAACTCTTCCTCGGCCAATTTTCCTCCTGGTCGTACAAAAACTGTGGGCCTCGTGTTCACGGACTGCTGGATCCTTTCCCCACTTCGTCAGCAGGTCTGCAACGTTTAGCCTTGGTGGTACCTACCGCCAGTCTGCTAGTCTCGTCAATCTCAGGGTCTCTTCGATGTGGAAACCAACAAACTGTTTGAAGCAGTGCTGATCGGATCTAATCCACGATAGTACCACCTCTGCATCTACCCAAAATACCACCGCTACGGATATGTTGTGGTTTTCGAGAACCATATCCGACATTCATGCACTTACCACCGTAAGAAGCTCCAGACGCGGAATAGACACTTGTTTCATAAGGGGGCGACTTTCGCCCGGATTATCACTAGTGCGCACTTTACCTCTCCACGTACTATGGCTCGAAATTATGCCACACATCCGTACCCCGTCTCGCCCGCATCCGCGAAAATATGCAGCTGCACATCACGGATTTCATCGGACCTTGCAGTGCCGAAGTAGCTGAGCGGTAACTCTAACGCCTGAACGTCCGCCAACATGCTTGTCCACCGCGTCCACTTTTTGAATGATAGGTCATTCACCGCATCATCCCACTGGCTCCTTGTTCTCCATAGATCTTGCACTAGCATTTTACCCAGGTTGGTAACTGAAGCGAGGAATCCGGCCGGATCAAACTGTGCCATTACTATGTTGAGTACCGTTCGCTTGGTGGGACGTACTTCTCCTCGGAGGACTTTTCGAACATTCGAACTTCGAAGTGGTCTCAAAACAGAAGTCGTCTTCGATCGTATCCCATACTACGCCCAGCACTCGTTCATACTCTGCAGCCTTATTCTTCGCTGAAGTGTACTGCCGATATACCGCTTCGCTCGTCAACCTCTTGCAGGAATGCATTGGAGTTAGAGTTAGACACCTAGTTTCTAATTTGAAAACCGTATCTCACTTCGTTGACTCTCTTGATCGCTTCTTCCACGGTGTCCACACTGTCTTAGTAATTGTCCACGTAATGGCGTTTGACAACAGCATCTTCTGCTTCCGGGTACCGCTCCGCATTGACGTTCTTCACGTACTGCGCTGAACTGGGCGAACACGTGGATCTGAAAGTGGCTACGTCCATCACGAATATCTGTGGAGCCTTATCGCTACCTGATCTAAACAGGAATCTCTGCGCCGGCTTGTCCTCCGATCGGATGTGGATTTGGTTATACTTTTCCTGGATGTCGCCTCCAAGGGCGATCGGGCGTTGTCTGAAGTGGCAATAAACTTATGGAAGGGGAACTAACATATCCGGATCTTTGAGCAGCTTCTCCTTCAGCGCTGTAATTCCCGATCGAGTGTATGCATTCTCCACATAGCCATTGGGTAGTTATCTTTTGGACGTCGCTGCGCCACAGCAACCCTGTTTCGAAACGATGGCCCACTCGCTTTCTTGTCGTCTTCAGAATTTCTCTAGCACGCTTCTCTTCCGCCGGTTTTGGAACAGCGAACGCCGCAACTGCCGTCTCTTCTAACACTACTGCTCGCTCATCAAATCATGGAGCGCCTGATTCAGGTATGTATGGACGCTTGCTCTCCGTTTCTCGGACCCATCATTCATCCCATTTTCGATCGCATGGCGATCGATTCGTTTGGTCTACCAACACGCGACTTCAGCGGCGCAAATAGGTGTAGGTTATCCAAACCGAGGACCATCCGGTCGGCAACCCCGACGAAAAAAAAACTGGTACGTCCGCAAGATGCGTGTACCGCTTCATTACCTTGGCGTATCGAACTTTTGGTTTGAGTAGCTGAAGCTCCGACACTATCTGAGTCTTGAACAACGTAAATTTCTCCTGCGCAGCGGGACTCGTTCTCGAAGCGGTTGATGTTCCCAATCCACGTTACTATCAACGGCTTTAGTGACCCTTCGGGTTAGGGCCCAAGTAGCACACGCAACATCTTCCTAAAAGCACCTTGTTTCTATTCAGTTTCATTAAAGGCATTGAAAAAACATCAAAGCACGAAAAAGTTGCATCAAGATGTCAAAAATGTTCGAATTGTGATCAATGTTTCATTAAAATTGCAATGCAGTACGTGTTTGACATTTGGAAACAAACAAACATAGAATACTGCACTTCATGTTGCAAACACGAAACAAAATCATTAAGTTGCATATTTTTTACCATGTAACTTCAATGCGTCTTTCAAAATTTAACTGTTTGTTTAAATTAAGTTGCAGATAAGTTGAATGTATCTTCATGTTTAATTTAGCATCGTTCAACGTTTTGACAACTCAAATTTTTTCCTGTGGTGGTGCAATCAAGTCACAGGAAACCATAGTACAAAACTTCATAATCGTATGGTTTTTATTGTGAGTAAACATGCAGTCCCTTCGAAGTGTTGAATGGTGCTGTGGTAGAGTGAAGGACTATCAATCACAAGATCCATAAATCGAATCCAGTTTTATATTTTTATTTTATTTTTTTCTTCTGCAGTATTTTGCAATATTATTGCAATTTTACTGCAATCGAAGGATGTTCCCGTAGGCTCCACCTCTTGCGCTTTTTAGATTGCAAGAGAGTTATATTTGATGGCACATACGCAAAGATTGTTTCTTTCCGAATAGTTGCAAAACAGTGAAATGTTCAGTAGTGAAACAATTTGTGCTGCTTGGGGGACGTCAAAAGACAAAAGGTCGAAAGACAAAAGGTCGAAAGGACAAAAGATCGAAAACGACGAAAGGTCGAAAGGAACAAAAGATCAAAAGGACAAAACGTCGAACCGGACAAAAGTTCGAAAGGACAAAACGTCGAAAAGGACAAAAGGTCGAAATAGACGAAAAACTGAAACGGAGAAAACCAATCTCGCACACTACAAGTTTTATTCATTTCTTAAATCATCTTCTTCTTATTATTAACTTTACATTCCCCACTGGGACATTGCCGCATCGCAGCTCGTGTTCATTAAGCACTTCCACAATTATTAACTGCGAGGTTTCTAAACCAAGTTACCATTTTTACATTCCTATATAATGAGGCCAACACGATAATACATTTATGCCCGGGGATGTGGAGAAAATTTCCTAGACCGGGCCAGGTATCAAACCCAGCCACCTTTAGTCATAATATTGCTTCATAGAAATTACAAATTCCTTTGGAGTACACCCAACGTGTTGACAACTTGTTCTTCATAGACGGTTGAATACATTCCACTAAAAGAGCTTAATATATTTTTCTGAACTTGTTCTTGATAGACCTTTTGTCCATTGCGACCTTTTGTCTATTTCGACATTTTATTTTGCTATTTCGACCTTTTGTACCTCTCGTCCTTTTGTCCTTTCGAGATGTTTCGTCTTTTCGACCTTTTGTCATTTAGACCTTTTCTCTTTGCATCACTTACTTCTTTCGACCATTTGTCATAGATTCGACCCTTCAGCCTTCAATCGTTTGGCTACCACATCATCCACCAAAGCCGCCGACGACCCTTCGTCCAGGAACGCGACGGTGTCGTATTGACGCTTGCCAACGTGTAGCATTACCGGCATCATCCGGAAAATCACCATGCATTCAGATATCGCTTTCTGCAATTGCACAGATATATCTACGGGATGTAACAGAGGGTGGATCTGGGTAATTTGGCATAACGCCATTTGGCATAAGGTCATTTCGCACAAAGTCCATTTGACATAACGGACATTTGGCATAATTTTGAACTTAAGAGTGGGTCATTTGGCATAATTTGGAACTGTTAAAGTGAAAGTGTTATTTGATGAAGGGGGAATGACGGCTTTGGCAGGTTTTGTTCTATTATTGGCAGGGGGTTTTTTATGACTGACTAGGCTCAAATTTGGCCTAAACATTCCTTGCATATCAAAGAATATTGTGGCCAAATTTCATAACCGCCTGCCAATAATAGAATAAAACCTGCCAAAGCCGTCTTTCCCCCAATTTTTTCACATAGATAAAGTAGATCTGAAAAGGGTTCTTATATAAGAGTTCTCTCACTTCGACAGTAGATGGGAGAGACTAGCGGGAAGGTAAAAAATTCATTTTCAGTGCAAAGAGTAAACAAACTCGGTGGCTGTACCATACAAAAATCCAAGATGGCTGAATCATTAAATTGGCATACTGCAACACCTGTTTGTATTCATCTTGGGTCTGAGATTTATCAGAACTTATAAATTTAGACTGATGGTACATTTTTTTCGGAAGGACTGACAAACAAAACGGCAGGTCTACTTCCGAGGAAGGGATCACATCCATCATTGACTGATTCTAAGCAAACGCCTACTTACAAAAAATGAATCGCAATTATCGTTGCCTGATGCCTAATACTAATACCTATTTTTAAAGAAAAGATCAAATCCAATGGCAATGGTCTTAATCCGGGCAAACGCCTACATCCAAAGGATGAATACCATCCACCGTTGTTTTAATCCGGGCAAACGCCACCTTTTAAAAAACGGAAGCTTATTCACCATTACCTTATTGGCTGAAAATACCTACTTTCAAAGTAGGGATCACATCCACCATTTCCCTAATCCGGGTAAATGCCTACTTTTAATGAATGAATCACATCCACCTTTTCCTTATTCTGCGCAAACACCTACTTTTAAAGATGGGCTCATATCCTCCGCAATCGTTGCCTTAATTCGGGCAAACGCCTACTTTCAAAGAAAGGATCATATCCACCTTTGCCTGAATACGGGTAAATGTCTACTTTTAAGGAAGGGATCTCATCCACCATTTCCTTAATCCGCGGAAGCGCCTACTTCAAAAGAAGGGCTCACATACACAATTGCCTTAATCCTGACAAGTGCCTACTCGCAAAGAAGGGATTACATGTACTATTGCCTTAATTTGGACAAACGCCTACTTTTAAAGAAGACATCATACCCACCATAGCCTTAATCCGAGCAAATGTCTACTTTTAAAGAAGGAATCACATCCACAATTGCCTTATTCCGGGTAAATTCCTATTTTTAAAGAAGGGATCACATCAACCATTGCCTTAGTCGGGGAAATGCACACTTTTAAAGAGGGGATCCCACCAGTGTCCTGATCCGGGAAAAGGCCTACTTCAAAAGCAGGGATCACATCCACTATTGCCTAATTCCGGGCAAGCGCCTACTTCCAAGCAACTAAAATCACATCCACCATTGCCAAAAGCCTACTCTTAAAGATGAGATCACATCTACCATTCCCTTAATCCTGGCAAATGCCTATTTTTAAATTACTGGCACATCACATCAACCTTTGCCTTAATTCGGGGAAACGCTATCTTTTAAAGAATGATACAATTCTCTCGTTGTTTTATTCCGGGCAAACGCCTACTTTTAAAGAAGAGACCACACCCACCATTGCCATAATCCTAACAATCGCCTACCTTTAACGAACGAATCATATCCACCACTGCCTTATTTCTGGCAAATTCCTACTTCCAAAAAAGGAATTACATTTGCCGTTACTTAATTCCGTACAAACGTTAATACATTTTTCATCGCTTTATATCTGACTAACGCATGCTTTCTACGAAAGGATTATGTCTTTTCTATATTATTATGGACCGATGATATATTCACTATTCTGATTTTTTCCAGCACCACTTAGTAAAAACAACAATAAATTTAGGGAACCAAAAAAAAAATTATGCTAAATGACTCTCACTTTTAACCGTGTTTAAAATTATGCCAAATGTCAGTTACGCCAAATGACTCCCCAGAGGGTGATGGTTTCCTTGACAACTTCGCATCACGCACCGGATCTTCGACGAGCAGCGACTACTATTATGTTTGTTTAGGCAGATCCCGTACAGTTTCTATCTCTCCACTTCTCTGAGCCTCTCGGCGATATTCATTCGTGCGCTCACAGATCTAGCACGGCCGACTGACTGCCTCGCTTCGGGATCCATCGCTACGCTTCTGTTCAAAGTCATGCATATTAGGGTGTCCCAAAATTGGACAAAGTCTGGGATTTTGGGGGCTCAACCTTCAAATGAAAGCTTAGGGTATAACAAAAGAAAAATTGTTCTACGACAACTCTGGGAAATGACGTTTAGGGGTGGCCCCGACGCGTTTTATAAAAAAGTGCATTTTTTATAAGTAACATCGAAAATACCGGTATATCGGAAAGAAATTCGATGAAACCCATCCATTTTATATTTTTTACATTTATCTTAGGGTCTATACTTTATGGTAAAACTTTGATACCGCATGTTTTAGCTCTATATATTTTTCACTGATGCTTTAAATGCCCAAAAATGATGAATTTTTCTTAATATTTTTTTATTAATGCATCCAAAACGGGTATCCATCATAATGCTTTCGAAACTAGATATACATAGAAAGATGGGGAAATTTATAACGAATATTTTGCTAAAAATAGCAACCTCCTATCTCTATCCGTTTAAAAGTTATTCACGATTTACTGCAGCTTGGAAAAAGACTTTTTGAAATTTCGGATCATAATACTTGGATCATGTTTAAGTAAAAAAACGCCTACTTTTCCATACCAACCAAATGAGCGCTTTAATAACCAATATAGTATTCATATGAGTTGCATAAAATTGATTTTAATACTTATTTGAGTGTTATAATGGAAACCCAACGATGGACCAGCAGTAACATGACTGACTACAAATTGTTCAGTTAGTCTGGGTGAGTGCTCAAATAGATTGATGAATATGGTTTCAAAACTACCCATAGGTAGGTTCAGTTTTCGTGTCATGGTTTGTCGAGCTGTGCAATGTTTCTCGATAACATGGAAATTAGTTGTTTTGTGACCATCTTGATTTTTTGCAAGAACGATCATGTGAAGCAAATCCAACTAGATCATTTTGATATCGATTTATCGATGCAATCAATTTATCATTGTATTCAGTATTGGTAGGCAAAATAGTTCGTAATTAGTGTAGATTGTTCTTATTTCCAGAGATTCCGTAGATGGTAGATGCCAAATATTTCAATATGCATTATAAAATAATAATGATAATAGTAATTTGTGTAACTAGTTGCAAAAAGATGATTTAATCAGCATGGTTGTACGTTTATCCAACGAGGCTTGCCGAATGAGATAAATACTACGAGTGCTGATAAAATCGAGTTTTGCAATTAGTTGCACACCCTATTTTTTGCAATGGCGTAAAATGAGCTTCAATATGGCGTAAAATATGACAAATCGATATCAAAATGATCTAGTTGGATTTGCTTCACATGATCGTTCTTGAAAAAATCAAGATGGTCACAAAACAACTAATTTCCATGTTATCGAGAAACATTGCACAGCTCGACAAACCATGACACGAAAACTGAACCTACCTATGGGTAGTTTTGAAACCATATTCATCAATCTATTTGAGCACTCACTCAGACTAACTGAACAATTTGTAGCCAGTCATGTTACTGCTGGTCCATCGTTGGGTTTCCATTATAACACTCAAATAAGTATTAAAATCAATTTTATGCAACTCATATGAATACTATATTGGTTATTAAAGCGCTCATTTGGTTGGTATGGAAAAGTAGGCGTTTTTTACTTAAACATGATCCAGGTATTATGATCCGAAATTTCAAAAAGTCTTTTTCCAAGCTGCAGTAAATCGTGAATAACTTTTAAACGGATAGAGATAGAAGGTTGCTATTTTTAGCAAAATATTCGTTATAAAATTCCCCATCTTTCTATGTATCTAGTTTTGAAAGCATTATGATGGATACCCGTTTTGGATGCATTAATAAAAAAATATTAAGAAAAATTCATCATTTTTGGGCATTTAAAGCATCAGTGAAAAATATATAGACCTAAAACATGCGGTATCAAAGTTTTACCATAAAGTATAGACCCTAAGTTAAATGTAAAAATATAAAATGGATGGGTTTCATCGAATTTCTTTCCGATATACCGGTATTTTCGATGTTACCTATAAAAAATGCACTTTTTTCATAAAACGCGTCGGGGCCACCCCTAAACGTCATTTCCCAGAGTTGTCGTAGAACAATTTTTCTTTTGTTTTACCCTAAGCTTTCATTTGAAGGTTGAGCCCCCAAAATCCCAGACTTTGTCCAATTTTGGGACACCCTAATGCACATGCACAAACTTCTTTCTGGGATTCTTTTCTCCCGCTCGCTCGTTCACTGACAGTAGTGTGAACTCCGTAACCGCGGACACATCCGGAACGATTTCAGTGGTGAAGTTTGTGAACATCCTCAGCGGACTGTCCGCGAACTTTTCCGCGCTTGAACCGAACCCAGAACTTGAGATCGAGATCTTGACCGTTCTGCACGCTGCCATACCGGCTCTGACTGTGACGGCTTTTCGTTGGATAGTCCGACGATTCGCTGCTTTCGTCTTCGCGCTGGACTCTGGCTCGTTGTCGACGATTTCAGGCACTTCCTTTACCGGTTTCATCGACTTCGTTTTGTTTACCTTGATAACCACTCCTGTTCCCCGCGGAACTCCACCTTTCGGAAAAGCTTCCCTGGCATCCGAGACCGACCGACTCTTCGACCTCCCACCGACAGCGCCATTTTCGTTCTCAGATGCATTCACTCTCTTGACGCTGTTGTCGAATTTCTTTCGGATCACGTCTCGCTTCTCCAAAAATCCTTCTCCGCAGCCAGTTGAGCGTCAAAAATTTCCTGCTGTTGCTGCAACTGTTGCTCTTCTATCTCGCGTTGTACTTGGAGCTTCAGTTCCCGCATTTCTCGTTCTTGCCTCAGCTGTTCCTGCTTCCACGATTTTTGCATGGCGAGTAGCTATTTCCGCGCTTCAATCTGCTTCGCAAAGGCCTTCTCCTTGGCGAGTTGTTCCTCTTCTAACTGCTTCTCAGTCGGATCTGCATAGGAACCAACTCCCTGATCGGACCCTCCATCGCCCTTTTGGCCGGTCTTCCTGCCACCTCGCATCTTGCTTCTCGTGTCCGGAACCTTTAACTGCTGAGCACTAGCGGAAACACACACACACTTGACAGCAATGTGTGATAAAATGTGTTTATCTGTGTATGTAAAAAGTCCGAGTAAAAGATTTAAGTGCAATTCTCATATTTGCGCCTGATTCTCGTTAAAGCTCCATAATCTTTATTCATCCCATCAATTTTGCACGATAACCATCTTAACGCTTCATTAACCCACTTCATCCGAACCTCTGGCGTCATCCACACCGTCATCTTCTGTTTCCCAATGCTCCAGTCATATCAGCATCTCGTTTTCTTCAGATGTCTCTCACGTTACACCGAAGCTTATCGATGGCAATATCGTGCAACAGTTTTCCCTCTACTTGGATGACACTCGAACCTCTCTCACGGTGGAAAGTGTTCATCCCGGTGCGGCAACGTCCATATGGAACGAAGTGGAGGCATCACGCCACCACGTTATCACTGCCAGCCATCCATGCGGAAGAACTAATTGCATGTCAATGTTTGTGCAACAACACACACACACACACACATATCGCACTACTCAATCTGCTCAGGGGGACGCGGTTGCATCATCCACGCGGTCGCGCCCGTCCTGCGAAGCTCTGTAATCAAGATCGGAAATTGACGTTGACATTGAATCAGATTCCGTAACAGGCCATCATCACCGTCGTCGTAGACATGAGCGACGTCGTCGTCGTCGTCGACATCGTTGATATTATCCATCATATTTTCTCGGCACCGGGGAAATTAGTTTGCCTCGTAAATCCATGTGTTTTCCGGTAGGATACGGAACAACTTGGATCATCAGAGAACTGATTTGATACTTCAATCACTCTTTCGATGAGTAAGTAGAACCCAATTATCGACAAGTGGTGCCATTGCAAGCGTCTTGTCGTACGGAGACCATCCATTAGTCTTTAACGATAAGTGGGTCATCGTTCACTAATGGAAGTTGGATGTGATAAAATTTTATGCAGTCTATCAAATTCAAATCTATTCCATATCTGTAGCCTGTCGAGAATACTGAAGCGAAGTTCTTCGCTTCATTTATGAATATCAACCAATGCCATTCAATCCATTCGTAATTAACGCCTTTTTGTGATTCCGTGGTGGTGGCGCCATGTGACTTTATTTCGGGATCCAAAAGCCGGCTATTTCTGGAACCCATTCGCAGCCGATCTTCATTAGCTGTTTGTTCGGCATCAACCCGACACTCGTCAACGCGTCTCAAAAGGTGTAACTCTCATTCGCACATACCGCGCGTCATCCAGCCGAAGCGAAGAGTGACATCATGACACACGTTCTGAAGGAAGAAATCGCACTTTCTTACACGGCACATCGAGCAGCAGCAGCACGGCAGAAGGAATTTAATTTCGAAACATGAAATTCCACTAATCCGGAAGCTTTGTCGGAAAGCTTGCGCTCCGGGTGGGAAATGGAGGGAAACGCTCGGTTGGATGTAGGGTTTTGCTCTCATTCATCGTCGTCAGCGCGGCGCGACGTCGTCGTCGCGTGCACTAAATCCTTCCGGAAATGAGCGTTGGATCGTTCCCGGTTTTTGCTGTTTTCCTTCGAAGATGGAAGAATGATATGAAACTTTACCTTGGGTAACATCGCATAATATCCGTTGATTTATTTCCTGGCTGACGACGACGGTGGGGTTGTTCAAAAGTGAGGTATTGGGCTTGGATGTAAACGGACTGTAAGTATGCAGGTTTGTTCAGAAGTCAGGCATTTATATTTGTTTTCTGTTTCTATTTTTTTTGTGTCGTTTTTTCAATAAATTATGTTATTTTTTGTGTATATGTAATACTATTTAAAAATAAGTGAACATTACCTTGAAATCAATAAAGATATTATGATTCGGAATTTGATGTGAAGATATAGTGCCGAAGGAACAGGTTCGCGATTGCATTTTACGCAATTTTTTCCTATGCAAGTGCTTTACCATAACTGAAGGATGAGAAATTGAAGGTCAGTTCTTATCTGGCTGGAATCCCAATACGAACTTCTTGTGCTACAGATGAGTCAGTTTAGTCCAATTTAATTCAATACGAACAATCAACACCAATCGTGATTCGTGATAAGATAAATCGGTTGGTACATACACCGTCATCACCTTGATTGAACTGACATCCTTTAGTAGTTTCCCGAGCATTGTTTATTGCAAGAATTATCAGTGGCACAAATCCCCTACTGTGTCATTTACACCACGGCATGGACTGAAAGTCTATTCAATACCATCCAAGACCCTATCGTCATCAAAGACGTAGTCGAACCGGAAACTTTTCTCACCGGTATATCGCCGGTTGTTTTCCATCCGAACTCCTCCCTTAACTCGTGATCATAAATATTTCTAATGAGCCACAGCAGACGGAAAATTTGGGAAATGGAAATCATTTTTCTCCCGACACGACGAAGACGGCGTCACTTTTACGCTAGACGATGCTACGGTGGCTTTCACCTGACACCTTACCGACGGAAACTGGAAGCTGTTGACAGGGATGAATCGGACTTGAACTACCAACAATAACTTGGGGTGTTGGAGAGAAGGTATTAATGTGAAGCTATTAATTAGAAATTATCTCACCTTACCCATATCTGGCGCAAAAAATAACTATATCATGAACCCGTTTTAACACAGTTTCATAAACAGGACATGTGTACATTAAAAAATAGAACATGTCGAAAGAACCTGCAGTGCGCCATTCTCATTGCATCGGAAAAGTACGTCGCAACACCAACAACGAAAAAAATCGAACGCTCCGGTTGATCGGAGCAGAACAATGCGGTTGAAAAGTCACCCGATTAACATTCACCGGCTGTAGCTGGGTCGTAAACTGAATCTGGCCTGGCATGCCATAAATCAATACGTGGTAATTTTCGACTGTTAATTGGAACTAGGCGTCCATACGTTCCCCTTCTGAAAATCGAATACCAACGATACCCACGTATCATATTTTAGATATAAATTGTTTGTTTAATGTTTTCAAACTAAAATTGTGCATACTAACTTCCTATATTATATCGTTTGGATAAAGTAGCTACGTTAACAAAGACAAAGTGCTCAAAATTAGCGCCTAATTTTTTGAACTGCATAATAGAACATAAGTTGGTTTGATCTTATGTTGAAGTCATCCATCGATGGCACAGAACTCCAAAAAAATCTGAATTCAAAAAGAGTTGCCGTAAAGCTCGTGCCGAATTTTCTCGACACCTTATTTCCAAACACCAAATTTCCTACCAAAGTGCTACCAAACGATAAATGCAGCACCTCTGGTTCGAAAATTGAATCGTAAATCACGACTCACAATACAACTCGAGGCATGAAACGGTGCACGCAAATCTGTGCTCTAAAATAATCACAAAAGACCGGCAGTTATTGGCGTTATCTTATCGGGAGAATCGGAATAAAAACAAATGCGGCTAATAAATGGAGGCTCACCTGACCGAGTTTAAAGCTAGTGCGGCATCAACAGGCTGTGTGGGTGGGCTTACCGGAGCAAGGTATCACGTGAATGTTCGAACATTCTTTATGATGTGCACACCAAGAGTGCATTGCATTGCAAATTTATAACATTTGCATTGAGTGCAAATTTATAACATTTGATCTAACAGGAGGAACGAAGGGACATGCAGCAAAACAGTATTTATTTAAACATGTTTGCAACAAACATTCCCTTCTCAATACCTTGATCATTGGTCACGAGACTCAGCGACAATAAAATTAGTCTGTTAAATGACTTCTAGCCTTTTTGTGGACAATAATTTTGTAGTGATTGTGTTATTTTAATGATGATTTATGGCCTTTGGTATCATTATCCTATTATTAACAAGAAAAATGAAATCAATCTTGCCCGGCTTGTTTTTTAATCTAACAGTCAGTAGTTGAGTTTGTCGTTTGCCTTAAGCGGCGAGGTTTTCGGCATCAAGTCGAAAGTCCTTTTAGTCGGTGGAAAAGTGAATTGGTGCGACATATTTTTTTTATAGTTTATTCTCCGGAAGCTTTAGGTTTTTGATAATTAAAAGTAAGTTTGCATGTGATTGTTGATTTGACTCATTTTTTCTAAATTTGATTTTTACCATCCCTTCAGTTTAGCACAGTGCGACGACTGTTTCTTAGGGTGCCAATGAAATGTATGGGAAAAAAATTAACACCGAATTTCAAAAAACGACTTTGCTGAAAAGTTTCATTACCCCAAAATATGACCCCATGCAAAATTTGAGACATTTAGGGGTGCCTAAAATTCATCGAAGTTTTGAAATTTTTACCCATGAAAATTTTTCAAAGGGGCCTAAGGAAAAGTCGAAAATCGAAAGTCGAAAATCGAAAGTCGAAAATCGAATTTTTGTTTTTGATGCCAAATGACTTAAAAATGCATGAAACGTCGAGATCTGATTAAATTAGAAAACGATTTTTCTCTTATAACATTTAGACTTAGAAATTTTTTCAGGCGATGAAATTTTTATTCATCGAATTTGAACATCAACTTACGAAGAACTTCAGCATACGACGGCAAATTAGATGAGTTGGGAAACAATGGCAAATATTCCCCAGCAAACAGAATATCCTCCATTTTATGAAAAATAATAATAATCAACAGTGTGACTGCTTTCACTTCTAAAGTTCAAATGAATACTGGTAATGAGAAAACCTAGAATGGAAAAAAAATAGTCGTCGTCAAGTCGAGTCAAGTACGAGACACTGAAGACGACCTTACTGTTGAGGTCGAAATGCGTATCTGTCAAGGTACAATCAAGTGGTGGAATTAAATGGGATGGTACAAACTCGTCTTAAGACAAGAGAAAAAAAGTTTTGATTAATTTTGAGCAACACGATTTAGCTTAAATTTGCATAGGGGGATTTTTTTGGCTACGAAAACGTTTATGACGGACGATGCCAGTGTTAAAACTCGATGAAAAAAAAATCATCATCTGAAAAAAAATCCCAATAATGTTCTAAGAGAAAAAATCGATTTAAAAAAACATTTTTTTTTTAAATAACATCAGATCTCGACGTTTCATGCATTTTTAAGTCATTTGGCATCAAAAACAAAAATTCTATTTTCGACTTTTCCTTTGGCCCCCTCTTGGAAAAATTTTTATGGGTAAAAATTTCAAAACTTAGATGATATTTAGGCACCCCTATGATTGAGCTCAAATTTTACATGGGGTCAAATTTTGGGGTAATGAAACTTGTGAGCAATGTCGTTTTTTGAAATTCGAAAATGTCATTAAATTGACACCCTACTATATAGTAGAGGTAAAATATCTTAACTATATATATGTGCTCGGTTGTCGGTAGAGGTGTGCGCCGGTCCGATATTCGTCGGCGGCGGTGTTTGTCAGAAATTTGGTCGGCGGCGGCTGCGTTTTCGGCGTCACGCCGAAATCCTTTCTAACCGGCGGCGGCGTGAATCGGCGTGGCGGTTTTTTTTTATTACGTTTCTTAAAGATTTTTTTTTGCATTTTTTCGGAATACTTTTAAGACTTTTATTTTTAAAGAAAAAACTCTAAGTTTTTCCTAAACTTGGAAGTTATTTTCGAATTTTCCACGGGAACTATTTTGAAGTTTCGAGAAATCTTTGGAATTACCAAGAAAAGTTCTTTAGAATTCCTAAAAAAAAACTGTTTGGAATTTCAGCAAAAAATTCGTCGCAATTTACATAAGAAACTTCAGAATTTCCACGAGAAATTGTTCTTAACTTCTGCAGGAAATTTTTTTTAGGTTTAGTTTCTGTTGCGCATTCTTCGAAATTTACACAGACATTTCTTCATCATTGTAGGAGAGTGCGGCTGGTAGAATATGTGTTTTAACATTGGCTTTCTCAGTCTAGAATAATTAAGACGGCTGTTTTGGCATGGCCAACGATAAAACAGTAAATTCTTAAGAATTTTCACGGGAAAGGGAAGGGGAAACGTCTTTAGAATTTTGTGCGGAGGATTGTTCAAAATGTAGATTTCAATAAAAAAAACTTTGGATTTAAACGGAAAATAGTTCGCATTTTTTTATTTCTACAGGAGCTTCTTTGTACAGTGGACGTTCGATAACTGGAAGTAATTTGCCTACAATGCTTTTAACTGTAATTCGATAGTTACATCAGTTTTGCAGTTATCGGCCAGCTGAACTTCAAAACGATTTCAAAGTCGATGATAGCTGCATAGCCCTGCACAATCAGGTGCACTTCTATTGCATCTGACAATCATTTGCGGTCTAGAATGCGTCGCAGTTATTGACTGTGCTAACTGAAACGAAAACATGTTGCAGTTATCGAGCGACTAGTGCATTGTCCATAAGAAATTCTTGGATAATTCCATTGGCTGAAAGCAACATACGGCCGAAGTCGTTCGCCCTAACTGGTCGTTTGGCCGAAATGATCGTTTGACCGAAAACGTCATCAGCCCGAAAATGCCGTTTGGTCGAAATGGTCGTTTGGCAGAATGGGCTATTACGCCGAAAATATTATTTGGCCCAACAGGTCATACTGCCAAATGTCAATAACTGAACGGGTAATTTAGTCAAAAATATCCATCCGTTTGGCCTAATGACCGAAATTTCGTAACCGTTTGATATGAATGGTCATTTGGCTCGGAAATGTCCTTTCTGCAAAACAGCCCTTACGTCCAAACGGCATTTTCTGTCAAATGACCTAATTGGCTAAACGCCATTTTGGCAAAATGATACGACACTTTTCAAAGGAGGTTGCAGAAAGGACATTTTTGAGCCAAATGGCTCTTTCTGCCAATTAACAACCCAGACGACCCCACATCGCATAAGAATGCACGTTTAAAATCGTTTACCGATCCAAATTCCATCAAAATCGCATTGTGGTGCAAAGATCATCAGTTTATTTATAAATTTTCCTGCACAGTAGGCTGTTTTACGAGTTTATTCAATTTGTTGACATCGCATATTCCTGCAAACAAACTCAAATGAAATTTAGTACATGCCCGGCCAAATTTTTTTTTTTCGCTGTACGTCGTTTTCGGTCAAACTACATTTTCAAACCAGTTTTTACCTGATAACAGCTTCCGTTAAACGTTTAGTTTTGCTAAATGGCACTTGGCTGGATCTAAAAGCCAGTATCGACTTAAAAGAAGAGAGACTACGGAATTTTGTTTAATGGGTAATTAACAAATAGGCCATTTAGCTAAACGAGTGGCCATTTTTGACAATATAACCCGTTCATTCATTTACATTAGCCATGACCCGTTGGACCAAATGACATTTTTGGGCAAATGGCGCATTCTGTCAAAAATCCTTTTCGACCAACGATCGTTTCGGCCAAACGACCTATTAGGGCAAACGGCTTTTTCGGCCAAATTACCAGTCCCCGCTTGTCGCTTTCGGTCAATGGAATTTCCCAAGAATTTCTTATCGAAAATTTACTGCAGAAATAAAAAAAAAACCCTTCAAAATTCCGAGCATTTTTCCGTTGTTTTAAAGTTGACTAGGCCAAACTAATAGTCTAGTGATAAACTTATCCCTGCAAAAAATCACTCTAATAAAGGATAAAAAACTAGCCGCCTCAAACATTCAAAGAATACTCCACAGAATCTCAATAGGAACTATCCGTGTATATTCCGAGTATTTTCCTGTAGAAATTCGGAACAGCTTCCCGTGAAAACTCTAAAGAGATCCTCTTGCAACGAATAAGGTTGAGTAATTGTGAGAAACTAAACCAAAGATTCGTATGGAAATTCCGCCTTGGCATGGGCATTTTCGCCTACTATGCAGGATAACGTCTGCCGGGTCGACTAGTTTCCAAATAAATATTCTGGAAAAACTTGAAGAATTTTCTGGGGAAGTTCATAAAATTTTAGAGGTAAAAAAAATTCTCCCGTTAATGTTTTGAAAATATCCAAAATGACCAATTCAGCCGAACAACACTTTCGACCTAATTTTCGGACAAATGGCCCTTTCGACCAAACCACTATTTCGGCCAAAGGGCATATTCGGTTAACCGTTTTTTCGGTCAAAAAAACTGTTCAACCAAATGACATTCTCGGCCAAATAACCTTATGCTAGATACCTTAGCAAAGTCTGCAAACATTATGAGAGTGTTTTGCATTTTGATTTTGACATTAAATTGATTTATAATTTGTTTTCAAATGGTCGGGATTCAGCCAAACCGCACCAAGCGGCTTTTTGGCTGACTTGAAATTGTGTTCGTAAAAGGACAACGGAAAACATATCAATTTATGCGTACATTTGCAGTAGGATATCCTCAGTTTTAGGATTGAGGGATATTCGATACGACTTGTCATCAATTAAATCTTCGAAACAAAAGCTTGGACAGAAAAATTGATGATTTTTCTTCGGCGCTTGGTGGGATTTGGCTGAACCCCGAACAAATATGAATCATCATGATTGATTACATATGTTTATCTCATCTTGCTGTATATTACTAAATTGAATGGTAGTACATCAAAATGTGTACTTATTTTGTTATCGGAAACCAATATCAAACTTAGTTTTGGATATTAAATTCAGTAAACATAATCGATGATTTCACAACCTTAAAATAAGTTTTCGATTTGCTCTCAAGCTTTGCTTCTACCAAATAGTATTTTCGGTTAAACTAACGTTCAGTCTTGTGGTCTTCGGCCAAATGGCTTTCTGCCGAACGACTCTTCTCCGTTCAAAAACTCAATTTCAATGATTTTTTTTTTATTTCAACGAGAAATCCTTCGCAATTTTCACACGAAGATTCTAGCCTAGTTTTTTCGTAGAGCTTTCCGAAATTTTAACATGAAATTGTATGGAATTTTCATGAAACTCATTGGTATCTTCACGAAAAATTGTCTGGAGTTTCAACGTGATGTTGTAGAGATCTATCAGTAAATTATACGGAACTTCTACTAAATCTTCGGAGTTCCCACAGAAAATTTTGCGGATTTCTTCAAATTTAAATCGGCGTGGAAAATTATAGATCAGCGGCGTGGAAAATATTAAACGGCGGCGCGCCGATGCAAAAATGTCGGCGGCGGCGGCGTGTCAAAAACTGTCGGCGGCGCACATCTCTAGTTGTCGGCACCCTTTTGTTCTTGGTTCACAAGAACAGAAGTTTCGCTCAATTGAACAAATTGGTGATATTTACATACCAATGGAAGCCTAGGCATAAGCTAATAACTAGTGAAGGAATATGATTTATTTTATCTTTTAGAATATTTATGCGGTGTATTAAAAGGGACCAAAAAAAACCATTAAAAACGGAAAAATATGAACTGTTGGCGTTATGACTAAAGATATCAAGATTTGTTATGTAAATGGCAGTACTGTAATTTCTCATTTTCAATGAGAGATGTCACGCGATGTTTACATATCTGCCCCTTTCAATATCTATAGAAATGTGAAGGATGAATAGCATGCTACAAAAATCTCAAATAATATTTGTTCCGTGACAGGGCATGAAAGTGTGCAATATCTGCTTTATTTTTGTGTTTATTACCACTTTCGACTCGGTGAACTAAAGGAGTATGATTAATTGATCGACTAGTTACTATCCTTCGCATATATCTATTAAAATAACTTAGAAATTTTAATTTTAATATAAAACACAACATCCTCTCATGACTGCCTTTCATGCGAAATTGATCAAAGAACCCACGATTCTTTCATTTCGTCGCCTGAAATAGAAAAATGCGCTTTGTTCTCTGTCTTATGCCGATCACGACCTTTTCCAGTACTGGTAAATGGCAATGGAATTTAATTACATTTAAAAACATTATACACATTTAATTAAGCTTTTGACAATTATCATTTTTGCTCCCAAAGTGGCCAATAACCTGAAATGTGGCAAATAATTTTGATTTGCCTTGATACTCCCTTAAAAAAAGGGGTGCTGACAACCAACCATGTTTGGGTGCCGACAACCAAAATTAGCAATCACTTCAAAAAGTGATAATGAAAGATTAATTGCGAACACTACGTTAGCATTCGATATTAAATAACAAAATAGACTAAAAATATTTTGAAAAATATATTTAGCTCTTTTAGTGGAATGTATTAAACCGTCTAAGACGAATTAAGTACTGTCCATTTAATTCCACCAGTTAATTTTCGTTATCTTTGCAGATACGTATTTCGACGTCTTCAGTGTCTTGTAGTCGAGTCAAGTACAAGACACTGAAGACGACCACACAGTTGTGGTCGAAATACGTATCTGCAAAGATAACGAAAATTAACTGGTGGAATTAAATTGACAGTACTTAATTCGTCTTAGACGGTTTAAACATATTTTGTAAATACGTAAAAAAATACCTTCTCAATCATTTTACCCCGTTTTGAAAAAAAAAAATAGGATTAGATTTTCACTTGATAAAAAAATAATGCTTCTTTTGTTAAACGAAACATAGGCATCTGTTTGGATCGGTGGTCGGCACAAAAAGATCGTGCTTTTTTTTTTGTTGGGGCGTAGGACCACTGCGTCCATTGAGTTTGAGAACTTTTGTGGTATACCCCTATTTGCTATTAACTACGCATCTTGTAGGTTGATCACCATTTCTCAAGTAAACAACCTAAGACGCGTCTGTTCCCAGTCCGGCAAAATTGAATTAATAAAACTCACTACCTTTCCAGGATTTGCGTTCCAAATTTCACCTGGTTGCATAAAAGCCCCCATTTTAGAAATTTGGATCTACATTTGTACAATGCATAACAACAACATGGTTTCACGTTCCATGTTACAGAAACGACAGATATCATTCTGAACCTGGCCAATATTTTTCAAATGATATCAGTGTCCGGTTATTAGGCCAGTAAAGGTACAAAGAGCCCCTTTGTAGATCGTGCTTATATAGCGCCCCCATGACATATGTTCAATTGTCCATATCTGTTATCTGTCAAAAGTTACACCACCCGGCCAGTGCCAGCAATCGACCACCTTCCCCTACTCATTTGAATTTATTTCTAATGCTAGGTTACCACATGGCAGTTGGACGGCTTGTAGGACTAGAGTGAAAGTTTTCAAAAAATCCATCGCTCAGAGATCGAGTGCGGGAACAAATACATGATTACGAGCGGAAAGGTTACGCACACATGGCAACTCAATCTGAGCTAGATTCGGTTGACCAAAAACGGTTATGGTTTCTGCCACTAGGAGTTGTTCAACACCCACGAAAGCAGAAGGTCAGACTTATCTGGGACGCCAAAGCTACGGTAGGAGAAATATCGTTAAACTCCAAGTTATTGAAAGGCTCTGATCTATTGACTCCCTTAGAGTAGAGTGGGGCAAGAGTACGCACTTAGTTTTCAATCGCTCATGTGTCCCATATGAAGCAAGCTTCATTCATTTTCAATTATTTAGTTTACATCTAAACAGATAACACTGAATCAACAATTTGACGCCACAATACACGGTTCGAGGCCGCATCTCTCCATCCTCGAATACGCCCCACGCTCGCCAAGTCGTTTTGCACCTGGCTTGCCTATCTAGCTCGCTGCGCTCCACGCCGTCTCGTACCTGCCGGTGGCGAATCTTTTTTGACCGCAGTTTCTTCTGGAGCCAGTAGTAGGCCCGACTTCCACAGATGATGCGCCTTCGTATTTCACGACTAACATTGTTGTCAGCCGTTAACAAGAATCCGAGGTAGACGAATTCCTCCACCACCTCGAAGGTATCCCCGTCTATCGTAACACTGCTTCTCAGGCGGGCCCTGTCGCGCTCGGTTCTGCCCACATGCATGTACTTTGTCTTTGACGCATTCGCCACCAGTTCAACTTTTATTGCTTCACGTTTCAGGCGGGTGTACAGTTCTGCCACCTTTGCAAAAGTTCGGCCGACAATGTCCATGTCATCCGCGAAACAAATAAATTGACTTGATGTTGAACAACAGGCACGAAAGTCCATCACCTTGTCTTAGTCCCCGGCGCGATTCGAACGAACTGGAGTGTTCGCCCGAAATCTTCACACAGTTTTGCACATCATCCACCGTTGCTTTGATCAGTCTGGTAAGCTTCCCAGAGAAGCTGTTCTCGTGCATTATTTTCTATAGCTCTACGCGGTCTATACTGTCGTATGCCGCCTTGAAATCAACGAACAGATGGTGCGTTGGGAACTGGTATTCACGGCATTTTCGAAGGATTTGCTGTATAGTTAGATCTGGTCCGTTGTCGAGCGGCCGTCAAAGAAGCCGGATTGATATCTTCCCACGAACTCATTCACTAATGGTGACAGACGACGAAAGATGATCTGAGATATCACTTTGTAGGCGGCATTACGGATGGTGATCGCTCGAAATTCTCACACTCCAGCTTGTCGCCTTTCTTGTAGATTGGGCATATAACCCCTTCCTTCCACTCCTCCGGTAGCTGTTCAATTTCCCAGATTCTGACTATCAATTTGTTCAGGCAAGTGGCTAGCTTTTCCGGGCCCATCTTGATGAGCTCAGCTCCGATACCATCCTTACCAGCTTTATTGGTCTTCAGCTGTTGGATGGCATCCTTAACTTCCCTCAAGGTGGGGGCTGGTTGGCTTCCATCGTCTGCTGAACTGACGTAGTCATCTCCTCCGCTGCCTTGACTTTCACTGCCTGTACTCTCAGCGCCATTCAAATGTTCCTCGTAGTGCTGCTTCCACCATCCGATCACCACACGTTCGTCCGTCAAGATGCTCCCATCATTATCCCGGCACATTTCGGCTCGCGGCACGAAGCCTTTGCGGGATGCGTTGAGCTTCTGATAGAACTTGCGTGTTTCTTGAGAACGGCACAGCTGTTCCATCTCCTCGCACTCCGCTTCTTCCAGGCGGCATTTCTTTTCCTGAAAAAGGCAGGTCTGCTGTCTCCGCTTCAGTCTATAACGTTCCACGTTCTGCCGGGTACCTTGCTGCAGCGCAACCGCCCGCACTGCGTCCTTCTCCTCCAGAATCTGTCTGCACTCTTCGTCGAACCAATCGTTCCGTCGACTTCGACCCATATACCTGACGTTGTTCTCCGCTGCGTCGTTGATGGCTGCTTTAACTGTATTCCAGCAGTCCTCGAGAGGGGCCCCATCGAGCTCACCCTTATCCGGCAACGCTGCCTCGAGATGCTGCGCGTATGCAGTGCTGACATCAGGTTGCTTCAGTCGCTCTAGCTCGTACCGCAGCAGCCCTCGGAACCGAACATTGATGATGACGGATAGTTTTGGGCGTCGTTTAATCGTTTAACCATCACCAGATTGTGGTCAGAGTCGATGTTAGCGCCACGATATTTCCTGAAGTCCTGAAGAAGTGCCGTCCATCAATCAGAACGCGGTAGATTTGTGATTCTGTCTGCATTGGTGATCTCCAGGTGTACCGATACGGAAGGCCGTGTTGGAAGTAGGTGTTGCGAATGGTCATATTTTTGGGCCGGCGAAATCAATTAGTCGTAGGCCGTTTTCGTTCGTCAGCCGGTGTGCGCTGAACTTCCCAATAGTCGGTCTAAACTCCTCCTCTTGGCCAACCTGAGCGTTCAAATCTCCTATGATGATTTTGACGTCGTGGCTTGGGAAGCTATCGTACTCACGTTCCAGCTGCGCGTAGAATGCGTCCTTATCATCATCAGTGCTTCCGGAGTGTGGGCTATGGACGTTGATTATGCTGAAGTTGAAGAACCGGCCTTTGATCCTCAACCTGCACATTCTCTCGTTGATTGGCCACCACCAGATCACGCGCCTTTGTATGTCGCCCATCACTATGAAAGCTTGCTATGAAAGCTTGGCTGGCTTGCAGGGCCTGACACCAAACCCCCTGAATTTCCGGAGGACCATTCCTTGTGAGCCGATCCTGACATGGAGAACAGACGCTCAATAAGATTTGCACCTCCGGAGAGGAGCAAATCCCCCCTTCCCTGTCAGCATACGACCATAGTTCCCACCGAGGTTGGTTACCCGATCTTCCCTAAGGTTGCTCGTATCTCGGCCAGCACCACGGGGAGGTAGGGATAGGAGTTGCTGGGTAAGAGGCTAAGGACCGCGAGATGGGGTCTATTTTATTCCTTCAGGTACGCGAAGTACCAATGGTACGCTTTATCCAGCATTTGCCGTGCCATGTCCATATTAATGTTTAAAAAGCCCTGAAGGTCACTTCATTTGTCAGTGTGAATCCAGACTTAACGATACCTACCCATTAACAAATGTTCCTTCTTGTGATTTTTGTAGAGACACAGTGGTAAACACGGACTCTAAATAGCAATAATCACCTACTAATGTTCCTTCCTTACACTAACTGGCTGTAAGAACGCGGCCGGCGGCGCCGTCCTTATTGAGCAACCTTCGTCGATGTAAAAAATACTCAGCTGTCAGGCTCTCCGTCACAGATTACGTATTAACGTATGTAGAGTAACTGTACCAGTTTTGGCCATGTTCCTAATTTGGCCAGTTTCTCGCATAACTTCGAAAATAAAGCAATTTCCAAGGGTTCTATTAGCTGTAACAAGTGAAATATTCTGTACGTTTCGTCGCTGTGGAAACTAATCAACAGTTTTTGGAAAATATGCATTTTTCAAGGTTGGCCAAAACCAGTACACCTCCGGACTAATTTTCAATTTATGATCTGTTTTGAAAAAATAGTTTTACAAATGAATATATTTAGGTTTTGACGGTTAATACTATCCTTGTAGCTCTCCAGAAATGTCTCTTAGGGTACTTGAGCGTTTTGGAACACAATTAAGAACACAAAAATTCAAGAAGCTTCAGACCTTTACATTGGAGCCCTAAAAAGTTGTTCTACAGTTAGAAAGTACAACTCAGGCTATATATTGATCCAAAAAATGCACGTTGGTTAAGGTGCTCTAGTTATCCCACAAAAATTATATATTATCGAGTCCTCAATCATTTGATTCACAATCAATATGCACTCAGTGCTCTTATATAGTCGAGCCGTTTTTCATTTATCATCATAATCCCACGCGGTTAGCAATGGTGACACGACCGGCAAACCTAAACAGAAACTCATTTCACGAAGTTTATCCCCGTTTTAAATTGAATTTTTCCATCCCTTATTTTGCCTCGAGCACTTTGCTCCCAAAAGTATGCAAAAACTTCCAGGTTCGGAAACATTTCTTTCCATCGTCGGACCGAAACAAAAAAGAAAAATAGCTATGTATAACGATGAGGCTCAAAGTTCTTGTGCCCGAGTGTAGCAAAAGTTTCCACAACCAGTCCTCGGCAGGTTCGCAAACCGCGTCGTAAATCCTATACCTATCCAAGTGTCTACAATAACTGGTTGCAGTCGGGTTCCAGTTTGTAATCGAAGATAGCACATGTGAATGCTAGTTAGACTACCCGGTTGAAGTGGCCGCTGTTTCCAATATGAAGTCTTCTCACAAACGGAATGTGTGTGCACTGAACTTTCCTGACAAGGTGCAGTAAAGACACCTATTCTTTATGCTGTGGTTGACGATGGTTAGCTTTCGCCCTTCGCCTCTGTTATTGTCGATCGGTGTGTGATTGTTTGATGGATGATTGGAAGAATCTGTTTGCCAAAGTATGGTGATGACAATTGGTGCTGGTTCGTGTTTTGCCAAATTGTTACGTAATCAAATGTGTGCTTACTGCAGAATGCGGTCAATCACAGTTGCGGCATTGACCGTGACTTATGTCGCCACAGTGGTTTACTCCCCAGGGTAAAAAATTAGGTAATATTTGCGACAGCAACAGAATGCTTTCGTTAGGTAAATTACTTTAAGTATGTACATTGGCTAATAATTGCCGGCGTGCGCTGTACTTTGTTCCTCTGCATCAGTCTTGAATATAATCATCTGTAATTAGAAATTTCGTCGCCTTCGGTAATTTGTGGAGTACAACCTCTGGCACAAACAACGCCGATGATGACACGGTATGTGCTGTTAGTGAGGTTGACCCCACAGAACGGGGTGGGTTCCACATGAGGGTAATTACATATATCCAAGGGCATTTCCTTGCGACAATATTGACTGATGGGTTTGTTGGCTTTGCCGCTCGTGCTGAACCTATAAAGTTGCACAAAGTTGCACGCTTAAACTGCAAATATTTGTCTATCATCGTTATGAGTACATTTGTTGTACTCTTTCATTGGTTTGTTTAAGTCGGATCAGATTTGTTGATTTATAGGTTAATAGTCTCAAAAGTTCTGGATATACCTTCAGCCTCTCGTATTCAATTTTGACACCAAGATTTGTACATTGGAGTATATTGTGGCTCATACAATTTGATCCCTTTTGACTTCACAACGGCAGTTAAAGTTTTTTCATGCCACCTGTACAAGCCTATTTTCCAAATTGATGACACCGATGACACATCGAACAGCGCCTCATTCGTCGCCAGGTCGTTTGGAAGCCGGTTTCTTGGCGTGCAAATAGTAGCAGAGTTAGACTTTTTAGAATAGTTGTTTATCATGTGCTGTTGGAGCTGAAACCGTACACTGCTAGCGACAATGTTTACAAAGAAATTTCAATAAACCGTTGAGGGAACAATTTATTAGCCAAAAAAAAACTTGTCTGTTGAATTCGCAACACAAGCCATCGGCAAAATTCGCCGGCGACGACAATGATACAGGCAATGTACAGTGAGTAGACATTAGTGTCGTCGTCTGGTGTCGGTTGGAGCGTCGTTGCCATCGTCGGTTGGGCACGACTACAAACCATAAAGTCAATCATAAAAACTAAACACGACTGATCGGCAACGAATGGGTGTGTTAAGAGCGTGATGCTTGTGTATAAAGAAATGATGCCTATTATTGCGATGACGTTAATGACAATGGGCTGTAATTTGCATTATCATGTTTTTTTTTCTCTGACTGACACAAACAGGTTACGAGGGTTGAGTCAATCAAAAATAAACTTTATTCAGGAACTGTGGAAATAATATTTTCTATAACTAGATATTTTTAAGTTTTCTCAGATATTTAGCTTTTTTCACTAATAAAAAAATCCCTTACTGTGACAATTATGGGGATGTACAATAGGGGGTATTAAACATATGTCTATTCCTTCCCGGTAAGTGTAAGGACGTGGTGTCGTCGCTGAAACTTTTGTTTGTGTACATTGCTGAGAATGGCATTCTTCTCGCTGATTTTTCGCCTATTACCGTGCGGGACCGAAATCCGTACAGCACCGAAATCCGTCCACCTCATGAGATATCAATAAATTAAAGGAGGTTAAAGGTAATTAATGTAGGAATAATTAATCGTATCCTGTTCAGATACTTGACAGTAAGCTTTTAGGGCATAGAATTGGATAGAAGGCTTTGAAATTAAAACAACAAAAATCAAAAACAAATCTCCACCCATTAAACGCGGAGTTTGTGCCGCCATTTTGTTTTCGGGTAGAGCATAATTGCGCCAAAAGTAACTGTGTTTTAATTGCTAATTGCAAATTATTACAAAAGATAAACGGAATACAAATCGAAGGGATCACTTCTCAAGGTGCGTATCGAACTATTTACAGTGGTATTTTAGTTAATCAGACTGTTTCAATTAAAATATTTAGTTAAGAAATAGCTGTACGGATTTTGATCCTTTGATTCGAAATCCGTCCACGGTGGACGGATTTCGAGTCAGTAGTAGTTCATTTAATTCATTATTTTATCATGTTTTTCGTAGTTTTCAATGAGTAAATGTGAAACACTTCAAAAGTAGAAGCCTTCGTGTGCCTGTGTCAATGATGAACGTTCTATTAACATTCGATTCCTATTTTCTAATGACTTTTTCATATACTAAGGTGCTTAAGTGTACGGATTTCGATGCCTCACGGTACAAACATACACTATTCAACAAAAGTTAATCACATTTGAGATACTATTAGCTAATTAGCCCAGAACCTATAGAGAATTAAAAATTGCATTGCTCAGGTTTGTGATCATTTTATTGCAGATTGAATATTGGAGGAGAAAATCTTGCCTCCCCCGAAGTTCCGTGGAAAATTATTCCGAATAGGCATGGACAAGTTTCTTAAATTTTCTTCCGTTTCTTTCGCATTTTTGTGGGAAATTCTTCCGAATTTCTGTAGGAATGCCGAATATATGTGGAGAATTCCCACAAGAATTTTCTATAAAATTCTCATAAATTCTTTCATGGTAAATCTACGACGAGACCACATTACCTTACTCGCAGCTACCGTCCAATTTTCGCTGTTCCCCCCATCCCAACAACGCTTTTTCAAGTATCAATAACCATGCATTCAAATAATTCAGCAAGTTTTCAAAACATCGATGAATGTGGTAAAATCAAGTATGCGCATATCTCAAAGCTTTATGCTAAATCACCAACCTGCCCCTTAGCTCCATACGAAACAAATCTATTTCCATACAACAGCCATTCATATAATTTGATAAACAACCCCAATCGACCACCAATTCGTTATCGATATTACTACCGAAGACCATCACGAAACGAACGTTTTTTCATTGACCCGAAGGTCGGGGGGATACCGGCTGCGTTTGACTTTATTGAATATGCATATGGACAGGGCTGACACTGGCGGTTACGACGATGATGATGATGATAATAATGATCGTTGCCCCACTGACGGGTTCTGGTTCGCAGAAGCGGTGTGTGGTAGTTAGTGGAATAAAGTCTTGAGCTTTTGCAGCACTCTGCTTCGAACTCGAACCACCACCGCCGCCAACTACGACGACGACGGGTTGTTGTTTACATGCATTATATATGAAGGAGTTGCACCGCGCGCTCCCGGTACGGGGGTAGTGGATAGTGTTTGAATGTAAGGGGCATGAATTACTACACATTCACTGTGGAAAACAAAGTGGCAAAAATATTTTCTGTTATTAAAAATTCAATGGTTGTTAGATACACGATGTCTATGGAACAACGCATCAAATTCGTCAAGATATGCCTGAAGAATTTACTGTTTAATGGAATTGAATGGAATAAAAAAAAAATCTCACATTTTTATTGGCAAAAATCTAAAAGTTTGACTACGTAATAAATTTATAGGTATGCGAAGTGCAAATAAAATCTAATATCAAATAATGTTTATGCATGATGTTGAATGAGCAATTATTGATTTCATGTGTGGATTGGTAACAAATATTTTTGAATTGCCAAATAGCAAAAAATCATGTGTGCGACAAATATATTTTATATGAAAATTGTAGATGTTTCTCAGTATCGTTCAAGCTTCAAAGAAGAACGACATGCTCAGAATCACCCCCCCCCCCGGGCCAATTTTCTGGCTACGTCAATGTGTAAGGACATCAAAACACATTCATATTCTCTAGTCACTTGGATAGTTGACTAAACTTCTACGATCTATTCGTCTTTCTCGTTCGTTCTTTATGCTTACCTAGAGTAAAATATTCAATAGTAGAGGCAAAAGCACGCGCTATCACTATTTTATCGCTTACATCTACTTCATACTGCATTTCACTTACCTTGAGCAAACGCTTATCACCATATTTTATGCGGAATATTTTCCGATCGCGTTGTCTAAAATCATTCTCTCAATTATTGTTATGATGTTACTACCATAACACTACAAGAGCCACCCACAACCAATGGAACTTTTACCCTAAAGATGCCCTAAGATGATGCCCTAACAACCGTCCACAGCGCAAATAATTATCAATCATCCTACAATGTAGACATTGATTAACCATTACCAAAATCCCGCCAGACTAAAGCAGTTTTTCGCTGATTCGCTTTATGAGTTTGCTTCGTTAAAACGAATATGTGCATGAAGTATGAACTTCATACTCACTCGTGTGGAAATTCGAAGCAATAAGAGGATTGAAAGGAACATTCGGAGTGGCTGGGAGTAGTATTCTTCAACTAAAGACAACATAACTTTTAACGACCACACGACCTTCATCCTGCGAGAATAGGGGCGATTCAAATATGACGTCCACTATTTTTTGGGTTTTCTAGACCCCCCCTATGTCACGCTTTTTTGCATACCTAGTACATGTACTGTCACAAAATCTTAGACCCCCTCCCCCCCTTAAGAGTGTGACATCATTGTTGAAAGACCCCATAACGGTGTTGCAAACAATCCACAAGTCGTTAGAATATTCATCTCAGAATTTCACGAAAAGTTTGACCCATGTCCAGTTGTCAGCCAGCCATCAAAACTATCGAACCAGGCACTTCTTCCAAGCAACAAGAATCGGTGGCTCATTTATAGCACTCAATTACCTCATCATACTTCGCTAATTCCGGCGTGGAATCTAAGCTTATATTGCTGGCCGTCAAGTCTAGAATTGTTCCATTGAAGCAGAAGAGTATTCTATGTCTCGAGCTCCGTGGAGCATTGTCTACACAGCTAGCAAGTCTACACTGTTGGCCTGCACCACCTTTGTGGCGAACCTTCAACTCGCCACTAATTCAATGAAGCAATGTTTTCGAACAACGACAATGTCTCATGGGTTGTCTGGCAAGAAACTCTTTCACCGCAAATTTTGGTGGTTGGGTTCACAACGGTTGACGCTTGAAAAGGAACCATAACACCATCCTAGAAATCCAACTACAATAGCAGTTATTGCAATAACAACAACAGAGTTTTTCTGCGTTGGCCAATCTATCGCCAAGTGCGCCTAAGGCTCGATGCACACGACCCACGCGACGCAGACTCTCAAAGCTTTGGTTGGTCGAAGAAAACGTTCGACAGGTTCGTAGATCCATTTTTCGAAGCAAAGGTTGGTCTTGAAGATTTTCGATGCTTTGGTTGGTTGCCCAAGCATAACGTTCGACAGGTTCGTTGGCCCGTTCCTCGGAGAACATCCAACTCTTTGGCAAACCAAATCTTATGCTAGCTTACTTCTGTCGAACTATCCTTGTCTGTAAAACCGAAACTTCAACTTCCATGCGGAAGGGGTCCGAATTAACACTACAAACTTTTTTCATTTCTGCACTTCTTGACTGCCAATAAGTGACTCTTTAATTCCTATTATTTTGCTTTCCTCCCTTCGCTACCACTCATTCCATGGTTTTTGGTCAGTAATAGCGATCAGTAAATCAAAACCTATTGAATGCTGGCCACAACCAGCATATTGTATGAAGGGCTGTGGGACAAACGATCAAAAGGACAAAAAGTTTAATGTCTAAAATCTAGAATCTAAAGGTATGGAAGCCTTCATTTGCCTTCCTTTCAAGAGGCGCGGAAGCTTCCTTCTAAGAAACTCGTAAGCTTCTTTTCAAGACGCTAGGAAGCCTCCTTTCAAGAGGCTCGGAAGCCTCCTTCCAAGAGGCTCGGAAGCCTCCTTTCAAGAGGCTCGGAAGCCTCCTTTCAAGAGGCTCGGAAGCCTCCTTTCAAGAGGCTCGGAAGCCTCCTTTTCAAGAGGCTCGGAAGCCTCCTTTTCAAGAGGCTCGGAAGCCTCCTTTTCAAGAGGCTCGGAAGCCTCCTTTCAAGAGGCTCGGAAGCCTCCTTTTCAAGAGGCTCGGAAGCCTCCTTTTCAAGAGGCTCGGAAGCCTCCTTTTCAAGAGGCTCGGAAGCCTCCTTTTCAAGAGGCTCGGAAGCCTCCTTTCAAGAGGCTCGGAAGCCTCCTTTTCAAGAGGCTCGGAAGCCTCCTTTTCAAGAGGCTCGGAAGCCTCCTTTTCAAGAGGCTCGGAAGCCTCCTTTTCAAGAGGCCTCAAGCCTCCTTTTCAAGAGGCCTGGAAGCCTCCTTTCAAGAGGCTCAGAAGCCTCCTTTTCAAGAGGCTCAGCCTCCTTTCAAGAGGCTCTGGAAGCCTCCTTTTCAAGAGGCTCAGAAGCCTCCTTTTCAAGAGGCTCAGAAGCCTCCTTTCAAGAGGCTCAGAGCCTCCTTTTCAAGAGGCTCAGACGCCTCCTTTCAAGAGGCCTCAAGCCTCCTTTTCAAGAGGCTCAGAGCCTCCTTTTCAAGAGGCTCGGAAGCCTCCTTTTCAAGAGGCTCGGAAGCCTCCTTTTCAAGAGGCTCGGAAGCCTCCTTTTCAAGAGGCTCGGAAGCCTCCTTTTCAAGAGGCTCGGAAGCCTTCTTTTCAAGAGGCTCGGAAGCCTCCTTTTCAAGAGGCTCGGAAGCCTCCTTTTCAAGAGGCTCGGAAGCCCCCTTTCAAGAGGCTCGGAAGCCCCATTTCAAGAGGCTTGGAAGCATCCTTTCAAGAGGCTCGGAAGCCCCATTTCAAGAGGCTCGGAAGCCTCCTTTCAAGAGGCTCGGAAGCCTCCTTTTAAGAGGCTCGGAAGCCTCCTTTCAAGAGGCTCGGAAGCCTCCTTTCAAGAGGCTCGGAAGCCTCCTTTCAAGGGGCTGGGCATCCTCCTTTCAAGAGGCTCGGAGGCCTCCTTTCAAGAGGCTCGGAGGCCTCCTTTCAAGAGGCTCAGAGGCCTCCTTTCAAGAGGCTCAGAGGCCTCCTTTCAAGAGGCTCGGAGGCCTCCTTTCAAGAGGCTCGGAAGCCTCCTTTCAAGAGGCTCGGAAGCCTCCTTTCAAGAGGCTCGGAAGCCTCCTTTCAAGAGGCCAGGAAGCCACCTTTCAAGAGACTCAGGCCACCTTTCAAGAGGCCAAGAAGCCTCCTTTCAAGAGGCTCAGGAAGCCTCCTTTCAAGAGGCTCAGGAAGCCTCCTTTCAAGAGGCTCAGGAAGCCTCCTTTCAAGAGGCTCAGGAAGCCTCCTTCAAGAGGCTCAGGAAGCCTCCTTTCAAGAGGCCTCAGGCCTCCTTTCAAGAGGCTCAAGCCTCCTTTCAAGAGGCTCAGAAGCCTCCTTCAAGAGGCCTCGGAAGCCTCCTTTCAAGAGGCTCAGAAGCCTCCTTTCAAGGCCTGGAAGCCCTTCAAGACTCAGGAAGCCTCCTTCCAAGAGGCTCGGAAGCCTGCTTCCAAGAGGCTCAGAAGCCTCCTTCAAGAGGCCTGGAAGCCTCCTTCCAAGAGGCTCGGAAGCCTCCTTCCAAGAGGCCTGGAAGCCTCCTTCCAAGAGGCTCAGAAGCCTCCTTCCAAGAGGCTCGAAGCCTCCTTCCAAGAGGCTCGGAAGCCTCCTTCCAAGAGACTCAGGAAGCCTCCTTCCAAGAGGCCTGGAAGCCTCCTTCCAAGAGGCTCGGAAGCTTCCTTCCAAGAGGCTCGGAAGCCTCCTTTCAAGAGGCTCAGAAGCCTCCTTCCAAGAGGCTCGGAAGCCTCCTTCCAAGAGGCTCGGAAGCCTCCTTCCAAGAGGCTCGGAAGCCTCCTTCCAAGAGGCTCGGAAGCCTCCTTCCAAGAGGCTCGGAAGCCTCCTTCCAAGAGGCTCGGAAGCCTCGTTCCAAGAGGCTCGGAAGCCTCCTTCCAAGAGGCTCGGAAGCCCCTTTCCAAGAGGCTCGGAAGCCTCCTTCCAAGAGGCTCGGAAGCCTCCTTTCAAGATGATCGGTAGCCTTCCTTCGAGTGGATCGGTAGCCTTCCTTCGAGTGGATCGGAATTCTTTTTTAAAGAGGCTTGGAAAGATCCTCTCGCGAAGCGTGGAAGCCCATTTTCAAGAGGCTCGGAAGTCTCTAAAAGTCATCGAAGTCTTGCCTATGATATAAATAAGGCATAATTATGCCTAATGTCCATTATGCCTAACGTATTTATGCCTAACGTTGCTGACCCGTGGAAACTATGGTCGTATGCTAACAGGAAAGGGGGGAATTGCTCCTCTCGGCGGTTCAAATTGATCCAGCATCTGTTCTCCAAAACAAACAATTCTTAAAAATGATTTTGCTGATTTTTTGTTCTCCTTTGAACCAGTGCTCCCATTATGGCGAATCCCATAAGAAAACAAACCAATCCCATAAGACAACAATTTGGTTTGCCATTATAGGAAACAAAATTAAGAATAGTGCCACGACTTTTTTTTAATTGCTTTATTATAGTGGTTTTTAAATTATACATAAAGTTCATCGCTTCAGTGCCATAACTGGTACAAGCGTTCCTATTATGGATTTTGCTGAAAAAATATATTAAGTGGAATGTGTTTAACGGTCTAAGACGAGTTTAGTACTTTCCGTTTAATTCCACTACGTTTTATTATCTTTCCAGATACGTATTTCTACCTCAACTGTGGTGAGGCCGTCTTCAGTGTCTCGTACTGGACTCGACTTGGATGGATTAACCAATTTTGGGCACTATCACGAATTTAAATGCGGTTCTCACATTTGTTCTAAGGACCATATCAAAATAACTAGATTAGGAGTCACCCGTCTTATTCCGGGGTACAGCTAAGTTTCAAAGAATGAAACATTTATCTTTTTGCCTCACTCCGGGCAAATGCGTGCTTTAGTATTAGGAGCCATTTACTCTTCCAACTTATTCCGGGCAAATGCAAGCTTTAAAAAAGAAGACATTCACTCTTTCGCACAACTCCGGGCTAGTGCGTACTTTAAAAGCAGGTGTTATTTACTCTTTCACATTAGTCCGAGCAAATGCGTGATTTAAGATGTAATTTACTCTTTCACCTTATTTCAAGCAAATGCGTGCTTCAATAGAAGGAAGTATTCACTCTTTTGTATTATTCTGGACAAGCGGGTGCTTTAAAAAAGGCTACATTTACTCTTTGCATTATAGTTTGGACAGATCCGTGCTTTTTTTTTTAAAAAAAGGAGGCATTCACTATTTCGCATTATTCTGGGCAAACACTTTGTACAATAAGGTGGCATTTACTCTCACATCTTATTACGGGCAAGTGCATAATTTGAAATAAGAAGTAGTAGCAAATCAACTTTTCTCTCAACTGACAGTGAGATAGAAATAGTTATCTCTCATTGAGCCTTTTTTTCACGCAAAATGATTTCTCGGCAAAAATCAGCATTAGTAACCATCCTCTGCTCGTGAGAATGAGGGAGCATTACGATCCCTGCTTATTACTGACTACGTCTCAGTATTTCTTCTTCAATGGAATGTATCCAACTGAAACTTGGCCTGCTTTTCAACTTAGGGCCGATTTCTTCACCCTCGCTTAGTCACTAAACTAGGTTTAATCGTATGGGTAAGCGCCGCTTAAGAGTTAAGCAGAGGTGAAGAAATTGGCCATTAGTATTCTATTGGCATTTCCTCAGTTATTATTTGAAAGCTTTTCTATGCTCGCTTTTGCATGACTATGTATCGTGTGTGAAATTTACAATAGATGCACTATGCCCAGGGTGTCGACAAAGTTTTCAACCTGAAAAACATCCTTGATCGGACCGAGAATCAAACTCGCCATCTCCGGATTGGCAACCCTACGCCTTTGCTCGCAAGGCTACTGGAGACCCATTTATTTCCTACTAGCGAAAGAAACCTAGCTCTGCCCGGGTGTTGCAAATGACACAATGAACTACTTGCAGCACCGCACTCTAGATCAATTTCCGTGCGTTTGTTTTGTTTTCCTTAACAGCTGACCAAAAATTGTATTCTAATGATTTCTTTTTACATTTCCCCGTTACATTTATCAACTCTTTGTGTATACAAACCTTGTGGATCCCAATGGTAATGGGAATATAAATAAAGAGGTTGTCTTTGGAATGTCAACGCATGTCACTAATGTTTTTTTTAGAAAGTCTGACGTTTTAATAAGCCCACCCATTTTCTTGCTTCTTTAGTAAAAAGTAACGTTTGGCTACAATAACTTAGCAAATAATTTACTAAAACTAAAAAAGCCCACGAACACAATTGTTCTTACATCTGCAATTCCCACATTTTCATTGTATTTATTTTTAGACAGAATTTCATTCTGTACTTTTAGTAGACTACTTACAAGTTTTATGCGAACAAAAACATTAATAGTCGAGTCAAGTACGAGACACTGAAGACGACCACACAGTTGTAGTCGAAATACGTATCTGCAAAGATATCGAAAATTAATTGGTGGAATTATATGGAGAGTACTTAATTCGTCTTAGACGGTTGAATACATTCCACTAAAAGAGCTTTATATATTTTTCTTTTAATAGTTTTTTGACCACCTGCTCACACATCCGATCTCCCACAGTGGCGGCGACGCGCTACTATCATTTTTACTACTGCCTCCTAGCAGTCAGTCAGTGTGCGGTGGTGTTCCTTGTTACTGTGGTATACTACCGTAAACACCGAAGTGTCGCAGCAGTCGCCGCTCGTCCGACTTTAGGCCCGTCCGTCCGGTGGTGGTGGATAATGATATGACTCGCATGCAATGCACGAGGCCCACCATCATTGGTCCGTCGCAGAGCTGTGTTGTTGTTTTGGCGCCGCTCGCAGCCCAACCGCCCGAGTCCATCCGCGTCGCCGTGCCGTGCCGTGCCATGCGGGTACACTGAACTGGCAGTCAGTCAGGCAGCTAGTGGCACAAGTTAGTCGTGTCCGGTCGGTCGAGTTTCGAGGTACAATATCTGCGAGGAAGGCGCAAAGGAAGATTGTAGTAAATGATGCGTACTAGCGTACGATCGGAAGGCAGCCATGCCCAATTGACTGATTAACCTGTTTTTGGGGATTGGCCTTTTCGGACGTTGCATTACGATCGTGGCCGTTAACACTCGTACTCGTACGTCGATTGAGAGGATTGAGTGAGAGTTCAACGGTTTTTTGAAAAATTATTAACCATGCGTAGAGGTTCGCTGAACAACCGACCAGAACCGCTGCGTGGGATGACCATTCCGTCGTCGTTCGATCGTGTGCTGTTGCGGTGCGGTGAACGCGGGGTGGCCTTGATTCGAAATTGAATTGTTTGGACATCGTCGGAAAACCGTGACCGAAGGGGAGAAATTGTGCGATTCAGTTCCTCAATCTGAAGTGGAAAATAGCTTAAGTTCGATTGTGTTTTTTTTTGTGTAGCGAGGTGTGATTTATGAAGAGGCATGACCACGATCACGGTTGTGCCGTTCTGCCATATGGTGGTGATTTGTTTGTTTTCTAATTTAAACGACAGTGCTGAACCTGATTCTTCGGTTGGCGTCTGAGTGTTAATAAAGTGATCGAAAAATAAAACTGGTATTTACCCAATGGAATCACACTTGGAGGCGAGACCCTGGTTGGGTGCTATGACACAATGTGCCTTATCTGAGAGATGTTAAAACGGTGTTGAAAGATTTAAATTCGGTGCGGGCGTAGATAAAAAAAATATCAGTGCTTATCTCAGCCAAGATCAAGTATTTGCTCAATGTTTGTGGGTAAGGGGATGCAACAGTTAAAATTTCGGCTTATGATATAAAGTTATTTTGGTGTTAAGGATAAAAATAAATGTTGAAAAGTAGTCCAGAAGTTGAATATACTTATTGAAAATTAGTTTAATACAAACAGTGCTAATTTTAGATGCCACTTAATTTTTTTTAAATATTTTTTTTTAATTTTTTTTTGAGTGGCATGTAAAATTAGCACTATTGCTAGATGTTGCTACTCCAACGAATCAGATCACCCCCCTGATGTTCCAGAACTTGTTTCATGGTCATGTAAGCGTTATCCGCGTCCTCGTAAGCTGAAACTTATTAGCTAAAAAGTTTAATCGTCTCATATGTTCCATGACAAATTACGGATAAATCAGTGAATTGATAAATCTTTCCTGCAGCTTTTTATATAATGAAGTTCAGCTAATGTTTTCGACTAATCACCGTGGCTGTGCTTCTCAATGGATAGATAGTTATTTTTTTTGAGAAAAAAAATTGGTGGTTTAGTGATGATTGGTCACTTGACGAAAAAGATATCACTTGACATCGGAAAGTTTACGGTATGGGTTAAATCAACTGGCTGAATTTGGAATACAACAAGTCTGAAACATAAGCCAAAGGACTGATAAGTGCCCTTAACAAAATTCTAAGTATAGAATACATTACTGTACTGATGTAGTCACGATCACAGCACAGACAAGTATGTGAATGATTTTAATAATTATTGCCACCTCGACTTGAAAGGTAAAAAACTTAAAACTAAAAAAATGAGATCTTTCGCGTTGATCCTATGTACCCGACAGATGGATGAACACATGAGTGAGTGGTTTGTAAAACTTCTTCAAATTTCTAGTTTGTAATGGTAACGAATAATGGGTATAGATTACCTCAGCCAAGTATTTTGAAGCTTTTCCTCCATGCTCGAGAGAAATTCAAAAATACTATTTTGAATTTATGTTGACCTTCTGAAACTGTTTACCACGGTTGGATTCAGGGGTCGTAATGGAAGGCGTTGAAGTCATCACAGCAAGGATAATGAAATTAGTCATGCGGCCGCTAGTTCTTTCCATTCTGACACACGTGATTCGTTCGCCCCTTCGACCCTGGTTAATATTCCACACGCAAAAAATGCGTTTATGAATTCGTGAACTAACGAGTTCACGGTGTATTTTTTCGGGAACAACAGTCACGTTTTCTGGAACGTTCTGGAACGTTCGTTTTTTGCGTGCAATAAAAAATGTCATTCTTAAAACTCTTAACGGGGTTTTGAGGGACTCCAACAGCCGCATGTCTCGATTCATTTTAGGTAAGTCTATGACCTAACCAATATTCTAGAAGGTCGATTTATTGTCAATGTAATGCTATGAGCTGTTGGCAAGATTTCGAGAATTTGGGCGGCCGTGTGAGCTGGTTCAGGTAAACATTCCAGAAAGCAAATTTCAATTCGAAATGTTGATCTTCGAATTCCTGGCGAGATTTTGTGGAGTTTTTTTCTCAGTTTCTGCGTAGCTCGTAGTTTGAGTCCGCACTCCTGTCACTATCTGGATTAACTCTGTCTGGCAGCTAGCACTTCACCATCGAATCACGAAAAAAGACGAAGTCAATTGAACTGTTGTCTTTGCCTTTTTTAATCTTCAAGATACGCGAGCTGCTACACTGGACATGATTTCATAACTGACGTAAAAACCATTCATAATTTCAGCGAATTTGACTTACTACGCGTTTACTACGGTAATTAGTCCGCTGTTACATTGATACACTGTATGTTTTGAACTTCTTTTAAGTGTTTACGGGTTGAAATGTTCTAAATTTTCGTGTTAAATCATCTCAAATACATGCGAAAGTGCGATGGTTGTTACGCAGTACGCTGCATTGTTTTTCTTTTGCCTTGTCTTCCAAAAGCTTCCGCTCAGCTTCTAGTTGCATCCTTGACGAATTCTACGATATAGTCGACTTCGTTGACTGTGCTCATTAAACTTCACCGATTGAACTGCTCCCTACTGTATCTGCTCCTACTGTTTCTCCACCACTTCTTGTTTCTTCTTTTTCCACCAAATGTTCTTGGGTCATCAAAACGGCAATTTAAAAAAAATCAATATATGGGTATCAAACTTTGGCATTTAACAAGACAAGAAGAATTATGCATATAACGCATATTTTGCGTGCCATCAGATTGGACAAATCGACGTTTGATTCTTTGTTTACAAAATCACATACGTCCTTTTGAATAAGTACCCGAGAAATACGTGAATCATCACTTTTGAAACTGTTCACAATTATGCCAAATGGCCTTAATGCCGAATAGCGTTATGTCAAATAACTATGCCAATAGCGGGTCTGGGTCATTTGGCATAAAGTAATTTGGCATAACGCCATTTGGCATAAAGGCCATTTGGCATAACGGACATTTGGCATAATTTAGCACTGCAAGAAAAGAGTGGGTCATTTGACATAATTTTTAACTGTAAAAGCGAAAGGGATATTTCATGTAATGTTTAGCGTAGATTAAGTAGGTCGAGGCTGTTTTCTGCTAAATTTAGACTGATGGTAGAGATTTTCCGGAAGAATGAAAACAAAACGGCAGAATTGCTTCTGAGGGAGGGATCACATCCATCATTAACTTATTCCGGCCACATGCCTACTTTTAAAGAAGAGATTACAGCCATCATTGCTTCAATGGCATGCGCCTTAAAACCGGATCTAATCCACCGTTTCCTTGATCTGGCAAGCGCCTAACTTTAAAAACTCAAGCAATACACTTGTCGTAGACGAGTTACTAAAACCAATCAAGTCACATATGAGTAACTGCCACCAAATCAATCTGAATTGTGCTACTCGGGGAAGAGATCACATCAACCATTGATTTATTCCCGGTAAGCGCCTACTTATAAAGAAGGAGTCACATCCACCATTTGCCACAATCCGGGCAGGGCCTACTTTCAAAGAAGGGATCACATCTACCATTGCCACAATTTGGGCCACACACCTAATTTTAACCGTTGTGTGACCGGCAAAAAAACACCCTTAACAGGCCGGCAGGGTACCCGGGTACCCACGAAACTAAAATGCTTATATCTCTGGAAATTTTCAACCGATTTTAACAATTTTGGGCTTATTCGATTCAGAATTTTCTCTTCTTTAAAGATGTTACCAGGATGAACCGATCCGGTCAATTCGATTCCAGGAAAATCCGGATTTCCAGGAACATGTCCTGCATAAATGATACTGATCGTGGATTTCGATAGCTAATCAGCTATACGGGTATTAAACTTCTAGAAATTTCATCAGTAGATTGATTCTTATCGATTTGGGTCCATCAGAAGTGCCGATTTTCGATTGGCCATTCCAGAACAGGTTCCTCGAGGGGTCATAGGTGGCCATGAACATTGTTCAATGGAACATCAACAAATATGGGTATCAAACTTCATGAAATTAACTCTTGCGTATGTCCTTCATGATCCTAGGCTCACCAGACAAGTTGACTCAGGGGTGCCCTTCTGGAACAGGTTCCCCGGGAGCCGGGGTTGGCCAAAATTATTTCTCATTGGAACCCCAACAATATGGGTGTCAAACTTCTTGAAATTGTCTCAAGTGTTTATTTCTGATCTATTTGGCTTCATCAAACAGATGTGACTTTTCATAAACCGTTTGTTTGTTAACATTGTCACATCAAAACCAATACATGCACTACTCTTCGATCCTAGGTGGCCTCTGTCTAATACTACGAAAGATCTCAGTGCGTGAGCTGATTAATTTTATTACCGGCCGCGCAATGCAGAACACAATAATTCAGTCGACCGCGCGATCGTTCTGCTGTCCGAAACATGAGAGATCACGCACTGAACTCGAAACAGTACGGTTTATGAGGATGAATTTAAAAACTGGCCCTTTTCTCAGAATGTTCCGGAGTTCCCGGAGGACCATTTAGCGGAGTTTTGCTCTCACATTCATAACAAACCGCTGTATTCTAGGACGATTTTCAAGAATTTGTCTTTACTATGGGTGTTCCGGACATTCTGCGCCAGATGACCAATGGTGGTCAACGCGTTGGTCATGCAATGATTTAACTCTCACGATACTACAACAAGTAATAGTTTTTAGGATTTCCAGAATTAGCATTACGCCAACAATAGATTTATAAAAAAAATCGTGATTTCATAATAGAATCTTCTACACCTAGTCATTTCTCCTGATGTTCCAGAACTTTCTAAAACCACTTAGTGGCCATCCGGGATGAATGAGTAGTCCTTGTATTGATTTTGTTCGCTACAACACTAAAATTATAAAAAGTGTCAGTTTTCTAGGATAAACTTTTAGAATCGGGAACATCTCCGGATGTTTTGGAGCTTTCGGTTATCTAACTAGTTGCCTTCTGGTGTCAAAGGGTGGTCCTTACAATGATTTGACTCCCAACACACGGGTTACAAAAAAAAACTGCAGCTTTCTATTTTTTTATTTGTATTTATTTATATTGAAAAGTATTTATGGCCACTTAACACACTACAGGGACATGTCCTGCAATGGAAACTTTAAAGTCAGCACGTCTGGTGGCTCTAAAACAATCAGAAACACACTGCTGAGGCAATTTCAAGAAGTTTGATGCCCATATTGTTGAGGTTCCATTGAAAAATGTTTATGACCATTCTTGGCCCCACTGGGAACCTGTTCTGAAATAGCCACTCAAATTTTCACACATCTGTTGGAACCAAGATAATAAACAACAGCCTGCTGTGGAAGTTTCAAGAATTTTGTTATCCATATTGTTGAGGATCCAATAAGAAATGTGTTCGGCCAACCTTGACCAAACACCCCCCTCTTCTCCTCCCCACCCGGTAAATTTGTTCCAAAGTGGCCACTCCGGACTCAACTTGTCAAGAACATACGTTAGAAATAATTTCAGGAAGTTTGATACCCATATTGTTGATGTTCCCTTGAAAAGTGTCCATGGCCACCTATGACCCCTCGAGGAACCTGTTCTGGAATGGCCAATTAAAGATCTGCACGTCTGATGGACCCAAATCAATAAAAATCAACCTGCCGATGAAATATCAAGAAGTTTGATACCCATATTGCTATTTACCTATCGAAAACCACGATCAGTGTAATCTATGCAGGACATGTCCCTAGAAATCCGGATTTCCCGGTGATTCGACAGTCCGGACCGGTCCAATTCTGAAACAGCATGATAAAGGACAAAATTTTGAATCGAATAAGCCCAAAACGATGAAAAACGGTTAAAAATTGCCTAAGATAAAAGCATTTTAGTTTCGTGGGTACCCGGGTACCCAGCCGGCCATTAAAGGGTAAAAAATGTCGGAACCCTCCTCCTCCCTCCTTAATCAAAATTTCAGTTAACCCGTACAATCGATTTTGGCCGTCATTATTGTGGATATGACAGAGTTTCAACCTCCTACTATGAAAATTCATTTAGATATCGCGAATTGAATTCCAAAAAGGTACCCGGGTACCCAGCCGGCCACACAAGGGTTAAAGAAGGGATTACATCTACCATTGCTTCAATCCGGGCAAGCGCCTACTTTCAAAGATCGAATCAAACCCTCCCTTGCCAAAATCCGTGCAAGCGCTTATTTTTAATGAAAGGATCACTTCCACCATTGCCTCAATCCGGGCATGCGACTTCTTTTAAAGAAGGAATCACATCCACCATTTTCATAATCTGGGCAAGCGCCTAATTTTAAAGAAGGGATCACAGCCACCATTGCCTCAATCCGGGCAAGCGCCTAGTTTTAAAGAAGGGATCACATCCTCCATTGCCATAATCCATGCAAGCGTTTACTTTTAAAGAAGGGATCGCATCCACCATGGCCTTAATCCGAGCATGCGCCTATTTTTAAAGAAGGGATCACATCCACCATTGTCTCAATCCGGGCAAGCGCCTCTTTTAAAGAAGGAATCACATCCACCATTGTTATAATCCGGGCAAGCGCCTACTTTTAAAGAAGGGATCACATCCGCTGTTGTCACAATCCATGCAAGCGCCGTCTTTTAAAGAAGGGATCGCATCCACCATGACCTTAATCCGGGCAAGCGCCTACTTTTAAAGAAGAGATCATATCCTTCATTGCTTAATCCGGGCAAGCGCCTACTTTTAAAGAAGAGATCATATCCTTCATTGCCATAATACGGCCACACGCCTACTTTTGAGGACGGTATCATATCCTCCTTTGCCATAATCCGGCCACACGCCTACTTCTGAAGAAGTGATTACATCTACCATTGCCCTAATCGGGGCATGGCCTACTTTTGCATTGCAAATGCATTCTTTCCACGAGAGGATAATGTCTTTTTAATATTGTTATCGACGGGTGTTATATTTACTATTCCGGAGTGTTTCCTGCACCACTTAGTCACCCTTCAGCGAACGCAAAGAAAAGTTATGCCAAATGTCCGTTATGCCAAAAGACCCTTACTTTTGACGCTGGTCACAATTATGCCAAATGTCCATTTGGCATAACGCCATTTGGCATAAAGGCCATTTGGCATAATGGTCATTTGGCATAACGGACATTTGGCATAATTTTGAACTGCAAGAAAAGAGTGGGTCATTTGGCATAATTTCGAACTGTAAAATAGAAAGGGATATTGTATTGTATTGTTTGGCGTAGATAAAGTAGGTCGAGGCTATTTTCTGATAAATTAAGACTGATGGTAGACATTTTCTGGAAAAACGGGAATAACAAAACGGCAATATTACTTCCGAGGGAGGGATCACATCCATCATTGACTTATTCCGGCCACATGCCTACTTTTAAAGTAGGGATTACATCCACCATTGCTTCAATCCGGGCATGCGCCTAACTTTAAAAAACTCTAGCAATACACTTGTTACTAAAACCAATCAAGTCACATATGAGTTACTGCAACCAAATCAATCTGAATTGTGCTACTCGGGGAAGAGATCACATCTACCATTGATTTATTCCCGGCAAGCGCCTACTTATAAAGAAGGAGTCACATCCACCATTGCCACAATTCGGGCCACACACCTACTTTTAAAGAAGGGATTACATCCACCATTGCTTCAATCCGGGCAAGTGCCGACTTTTGAAGAAGGAGTCACATCCACCATTGCCACAAGGGATCACATCCTCCATTGCCATAATCCATGCAAGCGCCTACTTTTAAAGAAGGGATCGTACTGATGAACTTAATCCGGGCAAGCACCTACTTTTAAAGAAGGGATTACATCCACAATTGCTCTAACCCGGGAATGCGGCTACTTTTGTATTGCTTGCAAATGCATTTTTTCCAGGAGAGGATAATGTCTTTTCAATATTGGTATCGACGGGTGTTCTATTTTCTATTCCGGGGTGTTTCCCGCACAACTTAGTCACTGAACGCAAAGAAAAATTATGCCAAATGTCCGTTATGCCAAAAGACCCTCACTGTTGACGCTGGTCACAATTATGCCAAATGTCCGTTATACCAAATGGCCCTTATGCCAAATGGCGTTATGCCAAACGTTATACTTTTTTGCCAAACGGCCCGCTCCCACCTAGTGTAGTGGCCTTTTCTGCGCTGCCTGGCCGACATTACCAGCGTTTATTAAATTGACACAAGGGGGGACTGGGCAAGATCGCAAACCGGGGCAAGAAGAGCACCCCTTAATGTTATCGCCATTGTGCCTTATTCTCTCCAAACAACCCCGCACTCCGTTAAACTATAGATATGTGTAGTACAAGACAGATTGGTGACAGCGTGTAGATATTTTATGACTTCGTTCCGATGGGTTCGGCTGCGAACAGAGAAAGGGGTTTTGGATTGAAAAAACAAGACCAAGATTGATTGAAAAAACAAGACAAGACAAGACCGTGAAGACCAAGAAGAAAGTATTCCTTTGATGGGGATTAGTGTTATGGGTGAACAATTCTTTGAGTCTACCGACTCTTCATACTACAGTATTTTAGTTATAATTTAGGCGAACAAGTTCTTTAGTCCTTCTTTCGGTTACTTAGTAATTCGGAGTTTCAGTAATTCAGTCTTTCGCTTCTTGAGTCTTGAAGCATTGAAGTCTTCCACATCTTCACTTCTTTGGTTAGGATTTCTGTTTTCCCTTTCTCAAGTTTCCAGTCTTTCGGTCTTTTGATCTTTCAATCTTTCAATCTCTCAGTCCTTTAGTCTTTCGGTATTTCAGTTTCAAGTCGTGCAGTCCCTAAGTCCTTCAGACTCTCAGCTTCTCAATCTTTCAATCAGTCCTTTAGGTTTAGGCCAATCTTTCAGATTTTTAGTCGTTCAGTTTTTCAGTCTTTTCTTCTTTTTTTAATCTTTTAGTCTTTCAATCTTTCAGTTTCTTTAAGCTTTCCAATCATTCAGTCATTCAATCTTTCATACTTTCAGTTTTTCAGTCTTTTTATTCTAATAGTTTGTTATTCTTTTATCTTCTTTTTGAAAAGTTTTTTATTCTTTCAGTCTTCTTCTTCTTCTTATTGGCATTACATCCCCACACTGGGACAGAGCCGCCTCGCAGCTTACTGTTCAATAAGCACTTCCACAGTTATTAACTGCGAAGTTTCTTAGCCAAGTTACCATTTTTGCATTCGTATATCATGAGGCTAACACGATGATACCTAATGCCCAGAGTAGTCGAGACAATTTCCAATCCGAAAATTGCCTAGACCGGCACCGGGAATCGAACCCAACCACCCTCAGCATGGTCTTGCTTTGTAGCCGCGCCTCAGTCTTAAGTATTTCAATTTTTCAGTCTTTCAGATTTCAGTCTCCCAGTCTCTTACTCTTTTAATCTTCCAGTCTCTCAGTCCTTCAGTCGTTCAGTGTTTCAGCCTTTCAGCCTTTCTGTTTTTTTAGTATTTCAGTCTTTCAATCTTTAAGTTTTTCAGTTTTTTCTTCTTACGTTCTTTTAAAAAATATTCTATCTTCTTTTCTCAGTTTTTAAGTTTTTCAGTCTTTAAAATCTTTCAGTATTCCAATAGATCTATCAATGTATCACAGTTTCAGTCTTTCATTCTTTCAGTCTTCCAATCCTTCAGCCTTCCAGTACCTCAGTCTTTCAGTTTTTCAATCAGAATTTCAGTCTTTTGATATTTCAGCTTTCCAGCCTATGAGTCTTTAAATCTTTCAGTCTTCCATTCTTTCAGCCTTAAAGTGTTCCAATCTTTCAGATTTTCAGTCTTTCTGGTTTTTAGTCGTTCAATGAACAAGTTAAATAACAACAAGTGCAACAGTTTGTCTTAGTCCTTGCTACAATGCTACACATTCAGCGATTGAAAAACTTTCCGTTGCTGTAGTTATGTTTTTCCTTCAACACACTTCTAATTTTTTGTGATCGGTAATAAATCTTGCTCTTTTTTTTTGGACATTGCATTTCAATTGCTGTAATGAAACCCATAAGAGTGAACAATCGTTAGAAAACTAAATGAAAACATACCCATAACCCACACAAAAGAAAATGATGACAAATAAACGACATGTAAAATGAAAGTAAATTAACGAAATAAGTCTGTTTGTACATTCCTATTTAACCACAAATTGAGATAAAATGAGGATTGCTGATTGACATTAGCTTTCATATTGGGGAGCATCCATAAATTACGTAACGCTAAGAGGGGGAGGGGTTGACCGAAGTGTGACAATCGAAACAAAATTGTTCGATGCACATAACGGACTTGTCGTTTCTCTACATATTTTTTACAAACAATTTTTTACAAAATTTGGATCCACGATGGGACTAGAACCCAGAATAATTTCAAAACGTTTACGGCGCTCACTGTCACTACACCATCACACGAATTGATTGAAAGCAAATGTTAAAACTGCTGTATTGGACCTATCATTTATTTAATTAGAAATTTTCCATAAAAAATAGGAAATCGCCTATAAAAAAATACGGGTAGAAGCAATAAATAAATATAAAATTTCCCTTCATAATGCAATATTTCCATAAACAATAAATAATTGACTAAGAAATAAAAATATATTAATACTTCTAAATGCAAAAATTGCAAGAGTTTTCCAAATCAAAGTTAAATGAAAAACACAAACACAAAAAAAGAAAATAAAATAAAGAACAGAAAAACATTAAGAAATTTCTAAAAAAAATAAAAAAGAAAGAATTTTTTCTATACCTGGAGATCTATAAATAGATTTCAGCACTTTTTGATTTTTTTATTTTGGTTATTGTACAGAAACACCGAAACATATGGGTTCACCAAGAAAACAAATCATATTTTTATTGTATAAAACCATGGTTTACACATTCTGCAAGGTTAGAATACAAGAAATGTAAGCTTTTTTGATGCTGTATTAAAATGATAGAAAATTGTTTAATTTCAATACAAATTTTATATAGTTTCTGTGAGGTTCTTATGCGTTACTGTATTTAAATTTGCCATCCGCTGATTGGGTGTTCTAAGAGAAGTTGACTACAAATTAGTCAAATATTCGAAAATGTTGACGTTTGTGTTATTACCCATAAACAATAAATTGACTTGAGAGGTCAATTTAACATTTTATGTTCCGTTATAACTAATTTTTTATGCTTCCGAAGCTTGTTTTTTTTTATTCTAGAGCCTAGTGTCTTTCGATCGGTCACAATTCTGGTGATGTTTTGGGTTATTGCCACGAAATCAAATATGCTGTATCTCCGAGAAATGGTTTTCTTTTAATCACATCGGATTATGTTTTATGCATCTCACTCGTGGCAGGACACTCAGTTCGTTGATGTGTTTATGCCAGCTGAAGTAATGGGAATCGATGTTCGTACATATTTACACCACAGCGTTCAATCAATTAATCAAAACAGCCGGCATATTATTTGAAATTAGATACAACTGTTGATCTAAACAGTACAATTTTGAGAAACAGAATTTTGGCGTCGAACAAGAATAATTCTAAATCTAACCTGCATTATTGCTTACTGATGTGTAGCAAGTCCTACGTGCCAGCTGGCAGTGCTTACTCACATTAGCACCTGTTTGTTATTTCGATTTGTTTAGCATGTACAAGTCATTGTACCAGATGTGATCACGTTACCAATATTTTTGCGTTACTTGTACGAAAAAATCATCGGTTATTTTTCAACATTTTGGATCGCTAGACACGAACGCGTCGTCATTCAATCTTGAATCTCACCGAGCTAGTTGTCATCTCGTTTTTTGATTGCATAAAGCACAAATAAAATACTATTTTAATGCATGCTGTTGCAACGCAGCTAAGGAAAACAAGTTTTGCAGCTGTCTGTTTCTTCATGGTGAGATTTTTGCCCCTAGATCGTAAAGTAATTTAGGAACTCGAAACTACAGTGTTATGTGGTTTCGAAATATGTAAAATTTTCAAATAAAATTTGTAATTTGTAATTTAAGTTTTAGCTTATACATAATAAGTTTTTACGGAATTCATCTTATTCGGTATTTTATGAGTCATCAAAAGTGAGCATATCTTTTTAATTGATGTGTTTAGCTACCATGCGTGTCCATATTCAATAAATATGCTAAAAATATTTGCTTTCCGTTGAATTCGCCAGAAACTAATTTTGATGGTAAATTAATTTCACATGTTTCAAGTTGACAAACACTTTAATTCACACCCTGACGCAGTTCTCAATCCACCCCGAGGGATTTCCGGCAGACGTAAACAGCAGTGTTTAAATTTATACAAAATGCGACTGACTGCAAAATTCCTTCCCCAGATAAATAATGATCTTGGTTTGAGAGGCACAACACCGTCGCGCGGCTATCGTCATCGAAATTGTCGCAAACTAATGGTATGACATCATCAGCAGCAACAACAACACCCCAATCGTGTAAACTAACGGTTATTGTTGTTTACCTTTGGGTCCAAGAAAATAAAAGGTTTCGCAATCCGTTGCTGCTCACGAGACGTCCTTCGTTCGGAAAAGTGCAACAAAGAAGACATAATCTAAGGCAATAAACATCACACCACACACGGGATTGGGAAGCAAAACAAATAAACTTGTAAGAATTTTAATGAGCAATCCCACTACTAACTACCGCAGCTGTGAAACTAATTTCTTCTCTTGACTCGATTGAAGTGTATTGGGCCCTTACAATTGTCGGAAATGTTTCATAAAAAAGGGGCCCTCCTTAGCCGTGCGGTAAGACGCGCGGCTACAAAGCAAGACCATGCTGAGGGTGGCTGGGTTCGATTCCCGGTGCCGGTCTAGGCAATTTTCGGATTGGAAATTGTCTCGACTTCCCTGGGCATAAAAGTATCATCGTGCTAGCCTCATGATATACGAATGCAAAAATGGTAACTTGGCTTAGAAACCTCGCAGTTAATAACTGTGGAAGTGCTTAATGAACACTAAGCTGCGAGGCGGCTCTGTCCCAGTGTGGGGATGTAATGCCAATAAGAAGAAGAAGAAGTTTCATAAAAAAACAATTGCTATAGAGAAAAATGTGATATCGTTTTTCTTGCTTGCTTTAACGTTAAATTGATAGATAGAAAAATAATAAATAAATGCAAATGAGTCTTAATGTTTTAATCTTGTTTTGGAACATTTTGATAATTGGGCATTTTAAAAAACATTTTTGATTTTTAAAAAATTGCTCTTTCTTGATTTGGACGATTATGGACATTTTTTTTAAATATGACGTATCGTGGGGACCTTATTTCGCTGCCTCCTGGCGCGGATAATTTGTTTGTGGTTTCGTGTTTCACGTACGGGTGACCATAACCGTGCATTACATACAGTGCACAAGTGATCGATGTGAGGCGGGACAAAAAAAAACGGCAAATGTTCGATAAGCTGCAGAAACACCCACCAACACGATTTCGAAAAGAATTCAGCGATAAAGTCGAGCGCCAGAGCAACCGCCCGGCTTAGCCGGTATCGAAGAAAGTGAATCGACGAGAAGCATGTGTGATGATGCAAGTGGCAACGGTTCACCCAACACTTTGTACTTTTGTAGCTGTAGCATTAGATAGTGCACATGTTTAGTAGCTTTTTCTCTTTCCTCAGTAGATAAATAGCAAAGGCTTGTCAAAAGTAAAGAAAAAAATAAACACTTGCTTTTATTTATTGTGTTCTATGATTTGCGCTCGAGTTTTCTTAGTTTACGTATCATGCTCGAAATCAAAACAAGCCGTCACCATATTGCGGCCGGCAGTAGGAGTGCTTAATTAAAACAGTGTAGTGAGGTGGTGCATCTGTTCTATAAATATACCGCAGTGGGTATGCATACAGAACTCCCGATGCGAGAAAAGCACGAGACGAGTTAGCGCTCAGCTGCTCCACCAAATTGTAGACTCTAAACCAAAACAACAACAACAACAACACAACTGCAATAACCAACAACATCAATCCCGAGCCCCCAAAATAGGAAGACAAATCAGTACATGAGCTATGAAATTCTTTCTAGGCATCTCGGGATGGAACGACAGCAGTCCAAAGATTGAGGCCGGCTTCCCATCAGATAAGGTGAGTGTTCAACTCTGTTATCCAAACTTTTTTTAGGGCAATCAGAAGACAAATTCGAGGGAATATGTTGAAGGGCAATATGATTCATACGATGAACATGATTCTCGATAATTACAGTGCATTTCGGTTTTTGTTTCATAATCAACGTTAATAATTGATGTTTTCATTCGTATGCTATCTTCCACAATGTCGTAGATCTGTGCCGGAAAGATATCCGCTTTTAGATCCAACTGATGGAGTAATAATCACTTTATTCATACAGTCATCATATTTGAGCGATCGGCAAAGGTCAGACAAACCTGGCCGATGGTAGCGCGCTAAAAAAAAAGGTTCCGCATGACGATGTTCGCTGTTGATGCGTGCATTACATGTTTCCCTTGTTTCATTGACGAATGCAGATTATGTTTATGGTACGGTATGGTGGTACGCATAATTGAATCTTTATACTGGAATGGAACACGAAATGAGTTAGTGCAAAACGTTAAATGCGTACTTATTTACAACAGTGCTGTTTGTTTGCAACAATGTTTAAGTTGTGTAGCTGATAAGAACCATATATTTGCGCAGATCAATCAAGGTAGTTTTTCTGTTTTTTTCTTCGTAGCTGTATTTATTGTGGGTAGATATGAATCATCAACTATGGAACCGAATCGACTGTCTGCGCATTTCTTTGGTCGAATATATAAATTGAAATTGTGTTTAATGGTGGCTTTATACTAACCGATCTGATGTACATTTAGTATACACATTAACAGTACAATTAAATTAATCTTCTTCTTCTTCTTATTGGCATTACAAACTTATTCGCTTTGCAATGATGGTGGCCTTATGAGTAGTTAAATTGATTACTATTGAAGAACAAAACTGTTGGCATACGATAATTCTAGGAAGAATTGATGCGTAGCACAATAGGAAAAAAGGAGGTGTTTTTGGCCAAAATTATGAATTCTGCAATAAATGATGGTATTTGTCATGAAAACATAGATAGAAACATAGATGAAACATATTTTTTCTGACCAATTTTCAATTTTTGTCATATCTTACAAAACTAACGGAATTTGATCACTTTTTAGCATGCAATAAGCCTGTTTAATACTGGATAATATACTAATGGTCATATGAAGGTTATATTCCAATCACAGACAAATAAACGCAACACTTTTATTATTTATTTATTACCAGACTAAGGCCGGAGTGGCCTGTGCAATACCTAAAAGTCTTCTTCATTCAACTCGGTCCATGGCTGCACTTCGCCAATCACGCGGTCTGCGGAGGGTCCGCAAATCGTCCTCCACCTGATCGATTCACCTCGCCTTCTTGTTCCCGTCGGATCGTTTTCGTGAACCATTTTCACCGGATTACTGTCCGACATTCTGGCTACGTGCCCGGCCCACCACAATCTTTCGATTTTCGCGGTGTGAACAATGATTGGTTCTCCCAAGTCGTGGTTCATTCGCCTCCTCCACGTACCGTCTGCCATCTGCACCCCACCATAGATGGTACGCAGCACTTCCCTTTCGAAAACTCCCAGTGCGCGTTGGCCCTCCACGAGCATCGTCCATAAACGCAACACACATGATCTAAAAAATGATCTAAAAAGCACTATTAGCTTCACTAAGTAGAACTTATCAAACTAACAAGGGATGGTAGTGAATCTGTTCTACCATCATATTGTGACATCAACGAAATACCCAGGTAACCAAGAGGCATTAAAGTAAGCACTATAGCAGCACTATAGGGGCCCTCCTTAGCCGTGCGGTAAGACGCGCGGCTACAAAGCACGACCATGCTGAGGGTGGCTGGGTTCGATTCCCGGTGCCGGTTTAAACAATTTTCGGATTGGAAATTGTCTCGACTTTCCTGGGCATTAAAGTATCATCGTGCTAGCCTCATGATAATACGAATGCAAAAATGGTAACCTGGCTGTGTTTCTTATTTATTCAGACTAAGGCCGAAGTGGCCTGTGCGGTATATAAGACGTCGCCAACCACGCAGTCTACGGAGGGTCCGCAAGTCATCTTCCACCTGATCGATCCACCTTGCCCGCTGCGCACCTCGCCTTCTTGTGCCCGTCGGATCGTTGTCGAGAACCATTTTCACCGGGTTATTGTCCGACATTCTGGCTACGTGCCCGGCCCACCGCAGTCGTCCGGGCAGTGCGCGTTGGTCCTCCACGAGCATCGTCCAGGTCTCGTGTCCGTAGAGGACTACCGGTCTAATGAGCGTTTTGTAGATTGTCAGTTTGGTACGGCGGCGAACTCTATTCGATCGGAGCGTCTTGCGGAGTCCAAAGTATGTACGATTTCCAGCCACTATGCATCTCCGAATTTCTCTGCTGGTATCATTTTCGGCAGTCACCAGTGAGCCCAAGTACACAAATTCTTCTACCACCTCGATTTCGTCACCACCGATGCCAACTCGCGGTGGGTGGCTCACATTGTCTTCTCTTGAACCTCTTCCTATCATGTACTTCGTCTTCGACGTGTTGATGACTAGTCCGATCCGCTTGGCTTCCCTCTTCAGTCTGATGTAGGCTTCCTCCATCTTCTCAAAGTTACGTGCCATAATATCTATGTCGTCGGCGAAGCCAAATAGCTGGACGGACTTATTGAAAATTGTACCACTCGTGTTAATCCCTGCTCTTCGTATTACCCCTTCCAAAGCGATGTTGAATAGCAGACACGAAAGACCATCACCTTGCCGTAACCCTCTGCGGGTTTCGAAGGGACTCGAGAATGCCCCTGAAACTCGAACTACGCACATCACCCGATCCATCGTCGCTCTGATCAACCGTGTCAGTTTATCCGGATTTTTAGATGGGACACACGACACCTTCCATCCACTCCTGTGGCAAAACTCCCTCCTCCCAAACCTTGGTAATGACCCAGTGCAGCGCTCTAGCCAGCGCCTCACCACCGTGTTTAAATAGCTCTCCTGGTAGTTGGTCAACCCCAGGGGCTTTGTTGTTTTTCAGCCGACCGATCCTGGATTTCCTGGAGATCCGGAGCCGGTAGAATTATGTCCTGCGCGCGTTCCCCCAGGTCCATCACCATACCGCCATCTTCGTCTGCCACATCGCCATTCAGGTGCCCTTCGTAGTGCTGTTTCTTATCTATCTATGTTTTTATGACGAATACCGTCGTCGGGTGACAATGGATCAAATGGGGTGAGAATGGGTCACTGTTACAACCACTTAGAATTCTTGTAGATTGGATTGAATGCATCTGAGAGCAAGAAGACTAAGATATAAGAGACCTTTTTGAACGGTTTTGGTCTACGACCTCCAGACTGCCGGTGAAAGCGATGACCAATTCTCACCCCACAGACCCATTGTCACCCCCGATGGTGGTACCGTCAACTGGGGGGAAGATGATCATTTTTAAGACAAAACATGCAATAACAATGTGTGTTTACATTTTAAATCGAAACAAATATTTTCAAATCATGTACTGCTATACGTTGCAATAATCAACAACTTTAGTTTTCTGAAATGCGTTCGCATTTATTAAAATAAATTAAATTATCACACATTTTTTGAGTAATCTGGTTTGGGGTGTAGTTGATCAAGACAGCTCTACTAAAATCATTATGACCTAGTAGTCACAATACACTAGGTTATTTGTTTGAATGTTGAATTTACTACGTAAAGAAGTCTACGAAGTCAATATTTGAAACGAAAATAGCGTCATTTATGACTATCTCTCTCTTTCTTCCACAAAATACATTTTCATGATTATAATCGAAAAACTAGGATTTCTACCTAGCGGTAACATTACTTGAACGGAGAATATTGTTGACTATAAAAAATTTTGGCACTTTTGACTGACACATCAAATGATCATCTTCACCTCAATGATCATCTTCCCCCCAGTTGACGGTACCATCATTTATTGCAAGATTCATAATTTTGCCCAAAAATACCTCCTTTTTTCTTATTGTGCTACGCATGAATACTTTCTAGAATTATCGTATGCCAACAGTTTTGTTTTTCAATAATGGTCAATTTAACTACTCATGGGGCCCTCCTTACCCGTGCGGTAAGATGCGCGGCTACAAAGCAAGACCATGCTGAGGGTGGCTGGGTTCAATTCCCGGTGCCGGTCTAGACAATTTTCGGATTGGAAATTGTCTCGACTTCCCTGGGCATAAAAGTATCATCGTGTTAGCCTCATGATAATACGAATGCAAAAATGGTAACCTGGCTTAGAAATCTCGCAGTTAATAACTGTGGAAGTGCTTAATGAACACTAAGCTGCGAGGTGGCTCTGTCCCAGTGTGGGGATGTAATACCAATAAGAAGAAGAAGAAGAAGATAGCAGCATTATTCTTGCATTGCATATGCTCTTTGCTGTATATAAGCATTTCGAAAACCTGGCTGTTCTAAATAAGCATTTTCAAAGCAATCATGAGTGGCGTAGTCTTAAAATAGCATTTTGAATGCACAATGTTGTTTTTTTTTGTGAAGTGCAATGAAAAGCTAGATTAGTGTCACTTTAAAGAATTCAGTGTGCATACGTCGAACGGCTCTACGGTCTACGTCTAAGCTCTACGGCGAACGCAGTATCCAGAAGGTAGCTAAAGCCGGAAGGGTACGATGGGCAGGGCATGTTGCAAGAATGCCGGACAGCAACCCTGCAAAAATGGTGTTCGCTTCCGATCCGGCAGGTACGAGACGACGTGGAGCGCAGCGAGCGAGATGGGCAGACCAGGTGCAGAACGACTTGGCGAGCGTGGGGCGTATTCGAGGATGGAGAGATGCGGCCTCGAACCGTGTATTGTGGCGTCAAATTGTTGATTCAGTGTTATCTGTATAGATGTAGACTAAATAAATGAACGTCGAACGTTTAACAATATGGAACCATTATACAATTGGAAATTATTAGAACTAATATTAGGTTATTCTTTTCCAACGACTCACCATTAGGGTATCGGTAGATGTTCCCGCCAGAAGTCGTTTTTACAACACAATTTCTCAACAGTTTACGATTTACGCCCATACTCGATGGGTTCTTTAAAGAGGCACTACTGTAGCTGTTTCATTGCGCCTCAGTATGACGTTTGTGATGATTGCAATTTGAGATGAGTTAGATTAAGTTTCAATGTTCCTGAAGGGGCGTAATGTTTATGTTGGACAAAATTATTCCCAGCCCACTACCACTTCTCTCTTATTGGCCAGTTGGTAAGGGCGATGATAACGTCAGCGTCAGGTGGCAACAGCGCGAGTTCGAATCCCACTAGAAGAGAGTAACAAAATTGTGTTTCATTTGAATATAAAAATATAAAAACGATATAATATAAAAAAAAAACAAAGAACAAACAGAATTAGAAAAAAAAACAATAAATAAAACCTTTTTTCCTGTTTTAAAAATTAAGCATTTATTCAGCATTTCGGATGTTGACTAAATGATACTTAGTAAAAGTTCTACTTTATCGATAAAATAGGATAAAGCACTAAAGAAGCCGTATATTGGGCCAAAACCTGCATGAAAACAGCTTTTAACCCTTTTGTTACCGACAAAAAAAAACACCCTTACGTTACCGACAGGGTACCCGGGTACCCACGGACTTAAAGTGATCATAACATTGTCAGTTTCTCACCGATTTTGACGAACCGATTCGGATTACCTGGTAACCGGAATTCCGGATTAACTGGGCCAAGTCCCAAAGTATGTGTAAATTGAAGATATATATTCAACCAAATGAAGATTTCTTGCGTCATGACTAATAAACTTCGTTGGAAATTTAAAGAATACAACTTAACAACGTTACAGGATTATCTTATGAATTAATCCCAGAACGGTTATTCCGGAAACAGGTTCCCGTCGGGCCTAAAGTGGCCACAAACTTTTTCTGAAGAAACCCTGGCAATGTGGGTATCAAAATTCATGAAATTGTTTCGGAAGCATGATCTGATAAGTAATTGGACCATTGGATTGTTTTACAATGGACCGGTCATTATCAAACAGGTTTCCGAGGAGACCCTCATTTAGAAGAAACACTTGCTATCTTCTTTTTCCGTTATTTCTTGTCAAAAAGACTTAAAAATTCTTGACAGGTACTCAGAAATGATTTATAACGAACCACAGGCGCTGTAAGTATCATTGGTGTTTGCTGAATAATTTACAAAACTAAAAAGAACGACTAAAATTTTCAAAATTTTTTGTGGTGACAAAATGGGTCAGAAACGTGACAAAAGCGGGACGTGATAAAATCGGGTCGTTAATGTGATGAAGTCGGAGGTAGATAAAATCGGGAAGTTACAAAATCGGGTCAACACTGTGTAACTTTTCACTTCTCTCTTCTCTTTTCTCATTTCTCTCATTTCACTTCTCACTTTTTACTTTCCACTTCTCACTATTCACTCCTCATTCCTCATTCGACCCAATAACCATTCGGCTTAACAGCCATTCAGCCTGATGACCCAACATCAGTCCCATCTTCTTGGAAAAACATGTTTCCGAAAATATTCCAAGAATTTTGATGCCAGGGTGTTTTCTAAATGAGTTTGTGGCCACTAAAGGCCTTTCGGGAACTTGTTCTAGGATGACTGTTCTGGTTGATATCCATCCTATGGTTTCAACTTTATGTATAACATATTTCCGAAACAATTCCAAGAGTTTTAATACCCATATTGCCAGGGTTTATTTTAAATGAGTTTTTGGCCCCTACGAGCCCTCCGGGAACCTGTTCCAGAATGACCGTTCCGGTTGATATCCATCCTATGGTCCCAACTACATGAAAAACATGTTTCCGGAACAATTCCAAGAATTTTGATACCCATATTGCCAGGGATTCTCCCAAATGAATTTATGGTCACTGTAGGCCCTCCGGAAACCTGTTCCAGAATGACCATTCTAGTTGACATCCATCATATGGTCTCAACTACATGGAAAACGTGTTTCCGGAACAATTCCAAGAATATTTATACCCATATTGCCAGGGTTTCTACCAAATAAATTAATGGTCACTTTAGGCCCTCCGGGGGCAGCAGGGACTATGTCCAAGGGCTTGACGATCCCTCCCCAGGCCATCTGCGAATTGTGGCGCCTGCCTAGGATGTGGTGGGGTTTGACAGTGGGCCCTGTTAAACCTCTATAAAAAGCTGCATGTATCCGCAAGTAGGCTCCGCCAAAGTGACCGTGTGCCGCTCAAAGCGCACAAGCCCAAGTCCTGGTGTTAGGTGGGACGCTAAACAGCCCTGACACGATGGCCCTCCGGCGAGACAGGAGGTTTGCGCAGGCCCAATAAGCCGCCTAGAAAACCAATCATTACGAACAATATAAGAGATAATGCGACTCGATATAATCGGCAAAGACCTAGGCGACGAATAAAGGATCACGATTGGAAGCTTGGAACATGGAACTGCAAGTCGCTAGGTTTCGCAGGTTGCGACAGTATGATCTACGATGAATTACATCCCCGCAACTTCGACGTCGTGGCGCTGCAGGAGATTTGCTGGACAGGACAGAAAGTGTGGAAAAGCGGGCATCGAGCGGCTACCTTCTACCAAAGCTGTGGCACCACCAACGAGCTGGGAACCGGCTTCATAGTGCTGGGAAAGATGCGCCAACACGTGATTGGGTGGCAGCCAATCAACGCAAGGATGTGCAAGCTGAGGATTAAAGGCCGTTTCTTCAACTATAGCATCATCAACGTGCACTGCCCACACGAAGGGAGACCCGACGACGAGAAAGAAGCGTTTTACGCACACCTGGAGCAGACATACGATGGATGCTCACTGCGGGACGTCAAAATCGTAATCGGTGACATGAACGCGCAGGTAGGAAGGGAGGAAATGTATAGACCGGTCATCGGACCGGATAGTCTGCACACCGTATCGAATGACAACGGCCAACTACGCATAAACTTCGCAGCCTCCCGCGGAATGGTAGTCCGAAGCACCTTCTTTCCCCGCAAAAATATCCACAAGGCCACATGGAGATCACCTAACCAAGAAACGGAAAACCAAATCGACCACGTACTAATCGACGGTAAATTCTTCTCCGACATCACGAACGTCCGCACTTACCGCAGTGCGAATATTGAATCCGACCACTACCTTGTTGCAGTATGCCTGCGCTCAAAACTCTCGACGGTGTACAACACGCGTCGAAGTCGGACGCCGCGGCTTAATATTGGGCGGCTACAAGACGGTAGACTAGCCCAAGAATACGCGCAGGAGCTGGAAGTGGCACTCCCAACGGAAGAGCAGCTAGGCGCAGCGTCTCTTGAAGATGGCTGGAGAGATATTCGATCCGCCATTGGTAGCACCGCAACCGCTGCACTTGGCACGGTGCCCCCGGATCAGAGAAACGACTGGTATGACGGCGAATGTGAGCAGTTAGTAGAACAGAAGAATGCAGCATGGGCGAGATTGCTGCAACACCGCATGAGGGCGAACGAGGCACGATATAAACAGGCGCGGAACAGACAAAACTCGATTTTCCGGAGGAAAAAGCGTCAGCAGGAAGATCGATACCGTGAAGAGACGGAGGAACTGTACCGCACTAATAACACACGAAAGTTCTATGAGAAGTTGAACCGTTCACGTAAGGGCCACGTGCCAGAGCCTGATATGTGTAAGGACATAAACGGGAACCTTCTTACAAACGAGCGTGAGGTGATCCAAAGGTGGCGGCAGCACTACGAAGAGCACTTGAATGGCGATGTGGCAGACGAAGATGGCGGTATGGTGATGGACCTGGGACGCGCGCAGGACATAATTCTACCGGCCCCGGATCTCCAGGAAATCCAGGAGGAGATTGGCCGGCTGAAGAACAACAAAACCCCTGGGGTTGATCAACTACCAGGAGAGCTATTTAAACACGGTGGTGAGGCACTGGCTAGAGCGCTGCACTGGGTCATTACCAAGAATTGGGAGGAGGAAGTTTTGCCGCAGGAGTGGATGGAAGGTGTCGTGTGTCCCATCTACAAAAAGGGCGATAAGCTGGATTGTAGCAACTACCGCGCAATCACATTGCTGAACGCCGCCTACAAGGTACTCTCTCAAATTTTATGCCGTCGACTAGCACCAATTGCAAGGGAGTTCGTGGGGCAGTACCAGGCGGGTTTTATGGGCGAACGCTCCACCACGGACCAGGTGTTCGCCATTCGCCAAGCACTGCAGAAATGTCGCGAATACAACGTGCCCACACATCATCTATTCATCGACTTCAAAGCCGCATATGATACAATCGATCGGGACCAGCTATGGCAGCTAATGCACGAAAACGGATTTCCGGATAAACTGACACGGTTGATCAAAGCGACGATGTATCGGGTGATGTGCGTAGTTCGAGTTTCAGGGGCATTCTCGAGTCCATTCGAAACCCGCAGAGGGTTACGGCAAGTTGATGGTCTTTCGTGTCTGCTATTCAACATCGCTTTGGAAGGGGTAATACGAAGAGCAGGGATTAACACGAGTGGTACAATTTTCAATAAGTCCGTCCAGCTATTTGGCTTCGCCGACGACATAGATATTATGGCACGTAACATTGAGAAGATGGAGGAAGCCTACATCAGACTGAAGAGAGAAGCCAAGCGGATCGGACTAGTCATCAACACGTCGAAGACGAAGTACATGATAGCAAGAGGTTCAAGAGAAGACAATGTGAGCCACCCACCGCGAGTTGGCATCGGTGGTGACGAAATCGAGTTGGTAGAAGAATTTGTGTACTTGGGCTCACTGGTGACTGCCGAAAATGATACCAGCAGTGAAATTCGGAGACGTATAGTGGCTGGAAATCGTACATACTTTGGACTCCGCAAGACGCTCCGATCGAAAAGAGTTCGCCGCCGTACCAAACTGACAATCTACAAAACGCTCATTAGACCGGTAGTCCTCTACGGACACGAGACCTGGACGATGCTCGTGGAGGACCAACGCGCACTTGGAGTTTTCGAAAGGAAAGTGCTGCGTACCATCTATGGTGGGGTGCAGATGGCGGACGGTACGTGGAGGAGGCGAATGAACCACGAGTTGCATCAGCTGTTGGGAGAACCATCCATCGTTTACACCGCGAAAATCGGACGACTGCGGTGGGCTGGGCACGTAGCCAGAATGTCGGACAATAACCCGGTGAAAATGGTTCTCGACAACGATCCGACGGGCACAAGAAGGCGAGGTGCGCAGCCTGCAAGGTGGATCGATCAGGTGGAAGATGACTTGCGGACCCTCCGTAGACTGCGTGGCTGGCGACGTGTAGCCATGGACCGAGCCGAATGGAGAAGACTCTTATATACCGCACAGGCCACTTCGGCCTTAGTCTGAATAAATAATAATAATTAAGGCCCTCCGGGAACCTGTTCCAGAATGACCGTTCCGGGGCATATCCAATCTATGGTCTCAAGTACATGGAAAACATGTTTCCGGAACAATTTCAAAAATGTTGATACCCATATTGCCAGGGTTTATTCTAAATGAGTGTTTAGCCCATACGGACCCTCGGGGAACCTATTCCAGAATGACTGTTCCGGTTGATATCCATCCTATGGTCTTAATTACATGGAAAATATGTTTCCAGAACAATTCCAAGAATGTTGATACCCATATTGCTAGAGTTTTTACCAAATGAATTAATGGTCACTTTAGGCCCTCCGGGAACCTGTTCCAGAATGACCGTTCAGGGTCATATCACATAACATAAGTGGATCTTCGAACAAAATCCAATCCAAAAGTTGACCCCCTTTCGATAGCTTAGCTTAGCTTAGCTTAGCTTAGCTTAGCTTAGCTTAGCTTAGCTTTGACTGACTACACATATCTATGGTTGCTACTCCGTGATTGACCAGAATCAGTGAAATTGCACAAAGAATCAACTGAATGATTGACTGGGATTGTTCAAGCATTCTCAGTGTGCAAGTTTCAGTGACTCTAAAATTCAAATGATCAATAACGGCGCCGGCCACGTCCTTGTAGTCAGTTAGGAAGAAGGAAGGAATATTAGTAGGTGGTTTTTGCTATTTGAAGACCGTGTTTACCTCTGCGTCTCCACAAAAACCACAGGAAGGATTATCAGTTAAATGGTAGGCATCGTTGGATCTGGATTCACTCTGATAAGCGATACGACCGTGACATTATTTATACACAGTGATTTTACCTAGCCATGAATCGGGCGCGAAAAGTAGTACAAACTAACTACCGGGCGCGCAATGCACAACACAATATTTCGGCCGATCGCGCCATCGTTTTGCTGTCCGAAACAAGAGAAATCTCGCACTGAACTGATTTTTATTACCGGCCGCGCAAAGCAGAACACAATAATTCGGCCGATCGCGCCATCGTTCTGCTGTCCGAAACAAGAGAAATCTCGCACTGAACTGATTTTTATTACCGGCCGCGCAAAGCAGAACACAATATTTCGGCCGATCGCGCCATCATTCTGCAGTCCGAAACAAGAGAAATCTCGCACTGAACTGATTTTTATTATCCTCCGCGCAAAGCAAAACACAATATTTCGGCCGATCACGTCATAGTTCTGCTGTCCGAAACAAGAGAAATCTCGCACTGAACTGATTTTTATTACCGGCCGCGCAAAGCAGAACACAATATTTCGGCCGATCGCGCCATCATTCTGCTGTCCGAAACAAGAGAAATCTCGCACTGAACTGATTTTTATTAAAGGGCCGCGCAAAGCAGAACACAATAATTGGGAAGATCGCGCCATCGTTCTGCTGTCCGAAACAAGAGAAATCTCGCACTGAACTGATTTTTATTACCGGCCGCGCAAAGCAGAACACAATATTTCGGCCGATCACGTCATCGTTCTGCTGTCCGAAACAAGAGAAATCTCGCACTGAACTGATTTTTATTAAAGGGCCGCGCAAAGCAGAACACAATAATTGGGAAGATCGCGCCATTGTTCTGCTGTCCGAAACAAGAAAAATCTCGCACTGAACTGATTTTTATTACCGGCCGCGCAAAGCAGAACACAATAATTCGGCCGATCGCGCCATCGTTCTGCTGTCCGAAACAAGAGAAATCTCGCACTGAACTCCCAAAAGTTGACCCCCTTTCGATGAGCCAAAACTGTTATAATTGGGAACGGGAACATCGTTCTGTCATTTTCAAGTGTAAACAAATATCATATGATCAGAAAATTATAACACTTTTTTCCAAGACTACAAAGAGCAAGATCTGTAGCCAAAGTATAATGATGTTTATTTTTCTATCATCAATTGTTTACATTGTTTTTAAAAATGACGGATTGCATCCAAAAGAAGGTCTCTCCTATGCTGTTACTAACCAATTTATATTTGATGAAATCTAATTTGATTTATTTGTAGGGTAAACTTCTATTTTCAGACGACTTTTGATGAAATGTTCGTCTTTTATCCATTTTAACTTATTTATCATACGAAAATAAAATTCCTCTAAAATTGATATAATATTTTCGAGTCAGCATGGTTAAATTCTAGATTTTATTCAACATGTGTTGAAAAGTATATTCCTTAGAACTGTTCTACTTTGGGAACGAATCTTTTTACACGCAGTCTTCGGTTTTTTTTCGAAAGGATGACGAGGGATACACCAATGTTTGTCAACGATGCGCTACAATCACAACATAGATAGATTAGAAGCAACATTATAAATTATCAATCGTACGAAAGCAAACTCGCTTATCATAATGCAGGAGAGCATCGCAACTGTGAGGTGATTCCAATTTGGATATCATATTAAATGAAAATGTGATGATTCAACATTGAAATTAAATTATCTTTATCATGCCATGAAGCACGTAATTTGAATAGGTTATTACGATGTACGATATTAATGTCATCTCTTTTCATGACATTCTTTTCATTATTAGAACATTGCTTTTGGGTTGATAGTATTCCGAATACTCTTTACCAAAAGTAGAGCCATTTCAACGACATGTAAAAATGAAACAGAAAACACCAAAACTGTGCATTGAGCATTTAACTGAGGGTAAATCCAGGTGAGGCATCACCTTTTTAAAAATCAATATTTCTTCAAAATAATCCGATAAAAGAAACTCTACTTGTTGTTATTGATAGTTTAAGGAAAGATAGTGTAGAAGACTTTTGAAAGACAAAAAGTCGGTTACATACATGTTAGAAAAAAGTCAAATTCGGGTGCGCTGCCACACCACTGGGAGAGACGGCACACATGGGAAATGTTTGAGAAATGCTAATAATAAATATGCTCATAGCAATGAATGAGCATTTGATACGGTTTTCGAATAAAAACATAATATTTCATGAAATAATTAATATTGAGCGTCTTAGGGGAAAATGTTACAAGGTTAAAATACTTCAAACTTCCATTCTTCCAAACTTCCATTTAGAAGTAAATATAGCGGAAGTAAATGGAAGTTTGAAGTATTTTAACCTTGCATAATATTTCAACCAAACATCAAACAAATTCATCGTTTACTGGTTAAGAGCCCGTGCGTGGCGTACGAATGGATTTTGTTCGAGTTTGTCGAATCAATATCAATAATTAAGTCAGTTACATACCCTAAACTCATTTCTTTTCTGCTTTAATATTGTTTACCCCAATCTCCAATTAATTATAAAAAAACAATTTCAGCTCCTAAACACCCAACGCCACTAGGAAAAATCTTTTGTATAATTCCAACGCGAATCGTATTCAGATATACAATATAAGTCGCGTGACCCCTTGTTAGATCAAATACTGTTATACTATCTTCTGACGTTTCGATGTTCCGTATAACAAATAAAAAGTGTTATAAGGGTATAACTTTTGCTTTTGCTACGGGTCCTCCGGGAACCTGTTCCAGAATGACCGTTCCGGTTCATATCCATCCTATGGTTTCAACTATATGAATAACATGTTCCCGGAACAATTTCAAGAATTTCGATACCCATATTGCCAGGAATGAATTTGCGGCCACTATAGGGCCCACGGGAACCTATTCCGGGATGTACGTTCCGAGTCCGTATGATCACGTGGTCCTAATACGTTGGGAAGTCATAATCCTCGAATTTTCTGCGAAACTGGTAACTCAGGATACAAGAAATCATCATTTGGATTCTATAAGATCAACTTTTCCATTTTTGAGACATGGTCTAGCAAATCCAGAACTCCGGTAACCAGGATATCCGGTTTGGTCCGGATCGGTGATATATGCCATCACAAATTTTGCCCTCCGCTCGCTTTCTAATCGACTTCTATAAAAACATTCTTTATGCCTGCCGTATCCTTACGGAACTATCAACTCTATACTTTCGCCTCTAATTCTATCATGAACATGTAGTCTAAGTTTGGAAGATAATATAAGCATTTTCATATCATTGTAAATCGTTTAACTTCACGTAGAAGTAATACACTCAAATCATTAAATAGGATTACGTTTATTTATTTTGTTTGTTATTTGTACTTCTCTAAAAAAATCTTTTCTTCGGAAATCCGGGTAAATTTCCTTCGGAAACTCGAATGACTTTTTCTGGAAAATTTGGTAAAGTTCCCCTTGGAAATTCGGATGAATTTTCCTCTGAATTTCGGATGAAATCTCTTAAAAAATACGGATGAACTTATTTTGAAAAACGGATAATTTTTTCTTCATATATATTTTTTTAATTTGTGTGAATTTCATTCTAATAGTATATTCAGATGAATTACCAATGGAAATTGTAAAGAATTTCGATTGGATATTCGGTTGAATTTTCCTCGGAAATATGGATTAATTTCTCTCGAGATGTTGGATGGATTTCACTCGGAAATTCAGATGAATTTTCCTTGAAAGTTTGGATGAATTTTCCTAGGAAATTCGTATAAACTACCCTCGGAAATCGGGTATCTTTCCTTCGGAATTTCGGATGCATGTATCTCGGAAATTCGAATGAATTTCCCTCGTAGACTCGGGTGAATATTCTTTAGACATTCGGATGACTTTCTATTAAAAATTTGGATGAACTTATGACGGAAATTAGGATGAATACTCATCGTAAATTCAAATGAACTTCCCTCTGAAGTATGTATAAATTCCATTCTACCACGAAGGTGATTTTCCCTCACAAGCTTGGATAAATTCGCTTTGGACAATCGAATGAATTTCTATTGGAAATAGATAAATTCTTAAAAAAAAAATTCGGTGAAATTGGATGGAAAATCGGATAGTTTTTGCCCGGATGAATTTTCCTCGGGAATTTGGATGAATTTCCTTTGAAAGTTTTGTAGAATTTCTCTTTGACGAATGTTCTCTAAGAATTTTAGGTCGATGGAGCATGATACTAAGCACGCTGAACTCGGGTATGCAATGGTGAACGAAGTAGCTAAAAAATAATTTGTGCTCGATGGATTGTGTTTCTGTGGTGTGCGCGTTGTTTCGGATGACGGTCGTGTGCGGAAAGCACCTCGTCGTGGAACGTTGGGGTTGATACAGATCAAGCCTAGCCCACGATTTAATGGATGATCCTTCCTGCTATTTTTGTGGAGACGCAGAGGTAAACACGGTAGCAAAGGTACTTCAAAACAAAATTTTCAAAACGACTTATCTGCTTTTGTAAACAAAGATTCAAACGACGGTTTGACGAATCTGATAGCTCTCCCACGCGAACCATCACCATCAACACTCAACAGGTAGCGGAAACCTTCACCTACCTATTGATGGTGTTGGTTTGCGTTGGAGAGCTATCAGATTCGTCAAATCGTCGTTTGAATCTTGTTTACAAAAACAGATAAGTCGTTTTGAAAATTTTGTCTTGACTTAGTAAAATTCCTTCCTTACTTCCTAACTGTCTGTAAGGGCGTGGCCGTTATTGATCTTCATAATCATTGAACCACTGAGACTTATTGAAAATAAATTCGAGTGAGTTTTTCTTGATACTTGAATGATTTCGCCTGGAGTTTCAGGAGAATATCCCTAGAAAATATAGGAGTTTTTCTTTGAAGTTTCGCTAGGTTTTCCTTTCGAAATTCAGAAGTATTTTCCCTAGAAATTTGGGAGAGTTTCCTTTGGCTTTGTGTGGTTTTCCCTTTGGGATTCATGAGAGTTTCTCTCTAAAATCTATTCAAACTTACCCTAATAATTTGTGAGATTTTTTTATGGATATTCGAGAGCGTTCTTTTTGTGAATTTGTTAGAATTTCCCTCTAAAAATTCGTAAGATGTTCATGATTGTGTGACTTTTCCTTGATGATTCAGAAAAATATCCTTTGAAAATACCAGAGAAGTTGTTTTGTTTTGGAGTTTAGGAAGATTTCTCTTTGATCTTTCGGGAGATTTTTCTTGGATATTTGTGAGAATTGGTAATTCGTAATAATTTTCCTCGGATCGGAATAATTTTTCTCATTATTTCGAGTGAATTCAGTTCGGTAATCAGTGTGAATTGCTTTTGGGAATGTGAATGAAGTGCCCTGAATTGCAAAAGAATTTATCGTGGAATATTGATTGCATATCTTTGGAAAATAGGCGAAAATTTCTCTTGAGAAATTGAGCGATATTGCAAATTTGGAATTATTTTGCCTGGTGTTTCGGCAGAATATCCTCTGAAAGTTCAAGAGAATGGACCACTGAATCTCTTAGGAATTTAGTTTTAAACAAAAAACGCCGACTCCTAAGCGAATATTTACAAGAAAATATATTATACCTGAAACTCGCTCCACAGTTTGTCACAAGTGGTCTTACACATGTCTATACCCAGCACGCTGTGATTATTCTTCCCACACTGGCCACATAACATAAATCCGCTTGAACAAATTTACCCCGAGTTGTGCAATAAAAGTTCTTTTCCCCGCCCATCATGCCCATCTAATGTCTTGCGGAAGAAAGTGCTACGGATGATGGCCGGCGCGGTCGGCGGGGTGGTCGTTGCTTGTTGCCACACAAGCTGTTTCCGAAGGAATTCCGCTTTACACCGCGTGTTCGCTTTCACTTTTCCCGAGCCCGATCGTTCTAATGGTCCGACTTAGGACGTTAAGAGTAGTGCCGCGGGAAGAAAGTTGAATAAATAACGACATTCAGCCGATTTCACCATGGCGAAAAACGATTTCTAATGTGCCATGGTTGGACTGCTGGTTGTGGTGGATGTGTATGTGCTGACTTTTGTCCAGCAGCACCGGGTCGGTGCTTGGGAAGGTTTTACTGTTGGGTCCGGTCCGACTAGTCGACTGGGAGTCGGCGTAATAAAAAATTAAGAAGGATAATAACACTAAACGATTAGGATTGCTCGACGGCGATGGCGAGAGCGCGCAGCGGTACTGCTGCAGTGCATCACCATCGAGCTTGGAAATAGTGCGGGACAATTGGGTGTGATGATGATGATGACTATGACTATGAACATGATGATGATTATGGGGGCGATGTTGTAACACACTGCTAGACCCGGGTGGAAGAATCATCGGACGATTCAGCCCGTCAACACCATCAACCGTCTGACTGATTGGTTTAGAATGGTGTAATTGTTCTGCAACAGGAAGGACGACGCAGTAGTAACTTTTCTATCATCCTCGGAGTAAGGATAGACGGCGATAGATTGACAACCGGACGGCAGTGACATCTGATCGTGATTGGATGATTCCTTTTGGAGGATTGCGATAAGCTGTCTAGTCGTTCGTAGTGTATCTATATGTGTCTACCTTCAGTCAGTTAGGTTTAACGTAATTAAATTCAGGGTTGGGGGATATACTACAATGTATTGCCGTACAACGGAGGCTCAACAGGTGACAGGAGTCACAGAATCGGTTTGATGGTACTGACATGAATTATAAATTTTCAATTCTTTAAAGTGAACAGGATAAAGTAATGCGGAGCTTGCTACAACAAATTCATGAGAAGTCAGTATTAAATTGGTTTCTACTATAGTGGAATCTCTTTAACTACATTGGGTGTACCACTGGCACCGCCATTTTTAGGTTCTGTATATGTTTTACAACGTACATTAAGTTCATCTGCCGAATTTGGGGAAAATTTGAAACTTACTTGCAAGACCACAAAAAATGTCTTAAGAGGTTAATAAAATGGACATGATTTAAGAATTGTGCCTCGTAAAAATTCCTTTTCCTAGAACTCTTTATTGTAAGCCTTTGGTTCTGCATTTCGTTACTCATCTATTGCTACATGCTACATTCACCACTCTTTTTATGGCACTTTTTTATACGTTACTTCGTTTTACGACCCTTTTTTACGGCACATGACATCCAACATATAAACCTATAAAAAGGCACTCTTAGAAACCTTAAAAATAAGTAGCTGTTTTGCATCTTCAACAAATGTTCCATTCCAGGTCATCCAAGAATTCCCGGAAGACCACGCGCGTAGCCAAGACCTTAAGATCTGCACACATAACCAAAGGGCTGATATCTGGTTAGTGTATAGATCTGATAAGACTGGTTCATGTCCTATTTGAACCATTAAACCAAATCGCATGTGCCAAATTTGAAAACTGTTCAGTTTCAGGTCATCCAAGAAATCCCTGGAATATATGCCTTATAGTTTGGATACGTAATTAAAGGTTTGATGTATCTTTTTTTAATGGTTCATGCTCATGATTGTGACGACGAGTGTCCAAGGTGCAAGTGGTTGCAAAGTACCATCGGGATTGCCGTAACGCAATCTAGAATAATTCCAGTTTGAACTCAATCTATCTGAATACAGGTAGGATATGTGTTTGTTAATATACTTTCAACATGAAAACGATTTTCTTAAAACCTAAATCTAGAATATATTCTACAACTAATAGTACGGGTCGAAAATAACCTTAAAGGATAAAGGATTTCATACGAGTGAACTCTGGAGACTGCTTCTACGGGAGTATTGAGCTATGGCTGAAAGCAGAGATAAACTACAGTTAAAAAGGAATTGTGCCGCCTGTAACCGGCCGGATTCATACCATGATATGGTTGCATATGATTAGTGTCAGATGTTAAACCATTATTCATGCGCGAACGTTGATTCAAGTGCCACCAATGAGCAGTGGTATTGTTCGACCTATGACCCCCTGTTGGCAGTCGAATCTGCTCAGGTGGCGTCAGTCGGTCAATCTACGTTGGCGGTTCCCGGAGTGGAAGTTAAGTAACCGGGTAACTTTGCAGCAGGGAGTAAAGCGTCGAAAATGTCCAAGAAGACGACCGGAGACAAAGCGTTACATAATGCTTAGTGCCCGCGTTCGTCTCTCAAGGGAGATGAAGGTCTTTGTGGAATAAGAACGATTTCGAGAAGCAGAGCTAGAAACGGAGAAGGAAATGAAAGATCTACAGCTGAGGCATGAACAGGAGCTAAAGAAAAATAAAGAGCATTCGAGGCTAAAAAGCTAGCAGAGGAGAAGTCGATCTTGGAGTATAATATGGCGGAAGAATTGGAGTATAGGTAGGGCCGAATAAAGCCGGAAGGGGGCCTCGGGGTCGACAGTTTGTTGTGGCCCCAAAATGTACAAAAGGGGCCAAAATGCAGGGGGGCAGCAGGGACTATGTCCAAGGGCTTGACGATCCCTCCCCAGGCCATCTGCGAGTTGTGGGGCTTGCCTAGGATGTGGTGGGGTTTGACAGTGGGCCCTGTTAAACCTCTATAAAAAGCTGAATGTATCCGCAAGTAGGCCCCACCAAAGCGACCGTGTGCCGCTCAAAGCGCACAAGCCCAAGTCCTGGTGTTAGGTGGGACGCTAAACAGCCCTGACACGACGGCCCTCCGACGAGACAGGAGGTTTGCGCTGGCCCAATAAGCCGCCTTGAAAACCAATCATTACGAACAATATAAGAGATAATGCGACTCGATATAATCGGCAAAGACCTAGGCGACGAATACAGGATCACGATTGCAAGTCGCTAGGTTTCGCAGGTTGCGACAGGATGATCTACGATGAATTACATCCCCGCAACTTCGACGTCGTGGCGCTGCAGGAGATTTGCTGGACAGGACAGAAAGTGTGGAAAAGCGGGCATCGAGCGGCTACCTTCTACCAAAGCTGTGGCACCACCAACGAGCTGGGAACCGGCTTCATAGTGCTGGGTAAGATGCGCCAACGCGTGATTGGGTGGCAGCCAATCAACGCAAGGATGTGCAAGCTGAGGATTAAAGGCCGTTTCTTCAACTATAGCATCATCAACGTGCACTGTCCACACGAAGGGAGACCCGACGACGAGAAAGAAGCGTTCTACGCACAGCTGGAGCAGACATACGATGGATGCCCACTGCGGGACGTTAAAATCGTCATCGGTGACATGAACGCACAGGTAGGAAGGGAGGAAATGTATAGACCGGTCATCGGACCGGATAGTCTGCACACCGTATCGAATGACAACGGCCAACGATGCATAAACTTCGCAGCCTCCCGCGGAATGGTAGTCCGAAGCACCTTCTTTGCCCGCAAAAATATCCACAAGGCCACATGGAGATCACCTAACCAAGAAACGGAAAACCAAATCGACCACGTTCTAATCGACGGTAAATTCTTCTCCGACATCACGAACGTCCGCACTTACCGCAGTGCGAATATTTAATCCGACCACTACCTCGTTGCAGTATGCCTGCGCTCAAAACTCTCGACGGTGTACAACACGCGTCGAAGTCGGACGCCGCGGCTCAACATTGGGCGGCTACAAGATGGTAGACTAGCCCAAGAATACGCGCAGCAGCTGGAAGTGGCACTTCCAACGGAAGAGCAGCTAGGCGCAGCGTCTCTTGAAGATGGCTGGAGAGATATTCGATCCGCCATTGGTAGCACCGCAACCGCTGCACTTGGCACGGTGCCCCCGGATCAGAGAAATGACTGGTATGACGGCGAATGTGAGCAGTTAGTGGAAGAGAAGAATGCAGCATGAGCGAGATTGCTGCAACACCACACGAGGGCGAACGAGGCACGATATAAACAGGCGCGGAACAGACAAAACTCGATTTTCCGGAGGAAAAAGCGCCAGCAGGAAGATCGAGACCGTGAAGAAACGGAGCAACTGTACCGCGCTAATAACACACGAAAGTTCTATGAGAAGTTAAACCGTTCACGTGAGGGCCACGTGCCACAGCCTGATATGTGTAAGGACATAAACGGGAACCTTCTTACGAACGAGCGTGAAGTGATCCAAAGGTGGCGGCAGCACTACGAAGAGCACCTGAATGGCGATGTGGCAGACGAAGATGGCGGTATGGTGATGGACCTGGGAGAACGCGCGCAGAACATAATTCTACCGGCTCCGGATCTCCAGGAAATCCAGGAGGAGATTGGCCGGCTGAAGAATAACAAAGCCCCTGGGGTTGACCAACTACCAGGAGAGCTATTTAAACACGGTGGTGAGGCACTGGCTAGAGCGCTGCACTGGGTCATTACCAAGATTTGGGAGGAGGAAGTTTTGCCGCAGGAGTGGATGGAAGGTGTCGTGTGTCCCATCTACAAAAAGGGCGATAAGCTGGATTGTACCAACTACCGCGCAATCACATTGCTGAACGCCGCCTACAAGGTACTCTCCCAAATTTTATGCCGTCGACTAGCACCAACTGCAAGGGAGTTCGTGGGGCAGTACCAGGCGGGTTTTATGGGCGAACGCTCCACCACAGACCAGGTGTTCGCCATTCGCCAAGTACTGCAGAAATGCCGCGAATAAAACGTGCCCACACATCATCTATTCATCGACTTCAAAGCCGCATATGATACAATCGATCGGGACCAGCTATGGCAGCTAATGCACGAACACGGTTTTATGGATAAACTGACACGGTTGATCAAAGCGACGATGGATCGGGTGATGTGCGTAGTTCGAGTTTCAGGGGCATTCTCGAGTCCCTTCGAAACCCGCAGAGGGTTACGGCAAGGTGATGGTCTTTCGTGTTTGCTATTCAACATCGCTTTGGAAGGGGTAATACGAAGAGCAGGGATTAACACGAGTGGTACAATTTTCAATAAGTCCGTCCAGCTATTTGGTTTCGCCGACGACATAGATATTATGGCACGTAACTTTGAGAAGATGGAGGAAGCCTACATCAGACTGAAGAGGGAAGCTAAGCGGATCGGACTAGTCATCAACACGTCGAAGACGAAGTACATGATAGGAAGAGGTTCAAGAGAAGACAATGTGAGCCACCCACCGCGAGTTTGCATCGGTGGTGACGAAATCGAGGTGGTAGAAGAATTTGTGTACTTGGGCTCACTGGTGACTGCCGAAAATGACACCAGCAGAGAAATTCGGAGACGCATAGTGGCTGGAAATCGTACGTACTTTGGACTCCGCAAGACGCTCCGATCGAAAAGAGTTCGCCGCCGTACCAAACTGACAATCTACAAAACGCTAATTAGACCGGTAGTCCTCTACGGACACGAGACCTGGACGATGCTCGTGGAGGACCAACGCGCACTTGGAGTTTTCGAAAGGAAAGTGCTGCGTACCATCTATGGTGGGGTGCAGATGGCGGACGGTACGTGGAGAAGGCGAATGAACCACGAATTGCATCAGCTGTTGGGAGAACCATTCATCGTTCACACCGCGAAAATCGGACGACTGCGATGGGCCGGGCACGTAGCCAGAATGTCGGACAGTAACCCGGTGAAAATGGTTCTCGACAACGATCCGACGGGCACAAGAAGGCGAGGTGCGCAGCGGGCAAGGTGGATCGATCAGGTGGAAGATGACTTGCGGACCCTCCGTAGACTGCGTGGTTGGCGACGTGTAGCCATGGACCGAGCCGAATGGAGAAGACTCTTATATACCGCACAGGCCACTTCGGCCTTCGTCTGATTAAATAAATAAATTGTGGAGAGCCCGAAGCCACGACCTCCCCCCCCTCCCTAGATCCCCTAAATACGGCCCTGAGTATACAAGGCAACAAACGTTTATAAAAAGGACATGAAATTAGTCTACCGCACAATGTGGCAGTAGATGTTCAAGTGAGACCTTAAGTTTTCCAACGCAGGCGCAAACAGTCCCTGACTTAAGACAGCAACTAGCAGGTATGAATTTAGAAGAAAGAAGGAATGGTAAACCTATAGTGGAAACGCCACATCAGCACCCAAATGATCGCCATAATCGATATAACCAGTCCCATCACTGGTATGTAGTCGGAAATGCAGAGTGTTCATCCGCCGTTCAATAAAGAGGAATATGTTGAGCCAACAAAGCAGCACGTCAAGTCATGGGTGAAGAACTACCTTTGTTCTCTAGAAGATCAGAAGAGTAGCTGCTATGGTTCAGCAACTTTAAGCAATCGACCACTACTTGCGGCTTTTCCAACGATTAAAACCTTATCCGTCTGCAGCGATGCTTAACCCTTTCAAGACGGATGGATCATATATGCCCAGCATTTTCAATTGGCTGTGTAAAATCACAAAATTATTCATCAGGATGTTGGCTTTGCAGGAAAAATAAAAGGTCAAGTTTGACTATACCCTGAAGACATAGATATCCGAAACCTTGGGAAGATTTCGCTTCTGAGTTGATGCAAATAAATCTGGCATGTTTGAATCCTAAATCACATTATTCGATAGTTCTGCATACTCAGAAAAGTTGAGCCATCCTGAACGTTATGGCTGTGATTAGTTTTCAGGAATACGAGATGCGCAAGGTACTCCAAAACGTGCTCGAGTTCAGCCCACGGTATCTACCAGATCAATCAAGGCTTTGGCCAATGCCCTCATCATCGGTACTCTCCCAATCTGGTTCAATAAGCATATACGCATCATGCAAATCCAATCTTCCTGAATACGGGATGCTCAAGGTACTCCAAAACTTATAATTAGGTTTTTCGACATTCAGTCACACGAAAATGTTGGTAATTTTAAACCATTCCCAACGTTCCGATCCGAGAAAGTCAATGATTTGATATTATCAAAATTTTCATGTGACTGAAAGCTGAAAAACCAGTCGTCCTTCAAAACGGTCTGGAATTCAACCCACGGTATTTATCAGATCAATCAAGGCTTTTGCATTGTCCTCATCGTCGATATACACCCAATCTGGTTCAAGAAGCATATACGTATCATGCAAACTCAATTTTCTTGAATACGAGGTGCTCAAGGTACTCCAAAACGTTCTGGAGTTCTGCCCATGGTATCTATCAGATCAAAGGGTCTATAATACAGCCGATCCTCTATGAGTCGCTAATGAAAGGACCATTGACTCAAGCATACATCGAGATGTGGAATAGAAGTTCCTTGGAGCATTGTACGAAAGAACCATCAGAGTAACCGAGAAAATAATTTTAGTATGGCATCATTTGCTTCCATGAGTCGATATCGAGTCAAAGAACATCGACTAACGGAGGGTAGCTTGTGAAAATAATGATTGAAATCGTATCGGCTCAATGCTGTGATGTTTAGCGCTAAACGGATACATCGTTCATGACTTACTTGATCGGGTAGATCGCACTTTCTAAATCTCAGGATGGTTTGAAGAGCCATAAAGGCTTGTAGCAGCTTGTAAAAGTGTTGAGTGAAATTCTATCGGCTCAATTGACCTGCTGGAATGTTTAGCGATGCACGTTTACATCTTTCTAGACTTTGTTGATCGGGTAGATCGCATCTTTTGAACTCCCGGGCATTTTGGAGAACCTAAAAGGTCTGTAGGTGCTAGTAAACATAATGAGTGAAACTCTTTTGGCTCAATGGACCTGCTGGGATGTTTAGCAATGCACGGATACATCGTTCAGGACTTGGTTGATCGAGTTGATCGCATGTTTTGAACTCAAAGACGTTTTGGAGAACCAAAAAGGCCTGTAATAGCTTGTAAAAGTAATGAGTAAATTCCTATCAGCTCAATGAACCTGCTGGGATGTTTAGGAATGCACGGATACATCGTTTAAAGCTTGGTTGATCGAGTAAATCGCATGTTCTTAACTCCAGGACGTTTTGGATAACCAAAAAGGCCTGTAGTAGTTTCTAAGTAGTAATGAGCTGGGTTGCCACATTTAAATCTGTATTTTTTCTTCAGTAAATCTTCATATCTGTATCTCAAGTCAAAACATCTGTATTGAAAATCTGTATCCATCTAAACTTAATCAAAATGGTTTTTAAACAAACTTTGTTTTGAAAAAGATGTAAATTTGATAATTTGTGAATGAAATCTGTCGAGAGTCCGTCTTTAACTATTGTAGCCATGTACGCAACAACTTTAGTGGACCAACCACATTGCTCAGTCACACTAAACCCACTAAACAGAACTACTGATTAAATGTTTCTGGATATGTGAAAAAAGGCTAGATCTGATTCTCTTTTATTATTGCTTCAGCTTTGTCAAATAAGGTCTGAAAATTTTACAGAGCATTTTATGGTTTCAAAGTCGTTGATTTGCAAAAACTGTTCATTAAAAGTAAAACCTGCCAGAGTCAACATGTTCTGTCTTTTCAAATTAGGATTTTGCCAATTTGAGAATGGCCTTTAATAAGATCAGTTTAGCGAAGAACATAATTTTATAAGCCTCAAATCTAGTTGAAAACTGATAATTACTAATAGTAAATTATTTACATTATTTTTATTATAATTTTCAGTACTGTACTCTTCAAGAAATCTGTAAAATCTGTATTTTTTCTAAAAATCTGTATATTTGTATATACAAAATTTTGTATTTCTACCCCAAAAATCTGTAAAACACAGAATAATCTGTATATGTGGCAACCCTGGTAATGAGGCAACCTGGTAAAATCGGCTCAAAGGACCTGCTGGGATGTTTAGCGCTGCACGAATATATCGTTCAGGACTTGATTGTTCGGGTAGATCGTATGTTCTGAACTCCACTCCGTTTTGGAGACCCTGAAATAGGTTACGTTAATTCAAAACTCGATAATTGCATGTCTTATAATCACATAGATATTTTTGGACATATTCTCAGCTTTGGACATTTTGTTTCTAGAGATACTTTCTGATGCATTCGAGGATATGTATTCCAGAACAGTTTGGCAAACACCAGTCAACCAAGCTAGCGAACGCATATCAAAAAGAAACATGTATGGCGAGCAACGAAGAAGGACATGTAATGGTGGATTGCTCAATCGACGGAAGATATAAAGTAACCAGCATGGAAGATGGCCGTGTAAAACATGGAAGGAGTGTGACTTTAAAGACTGCCGACTTCGACATCACACACTGTTAGATTCAACAAGCGGAGTTTCGAATGTCGCTGTTTTGAATAAACATCTGGGTGAACAACAATTTGGTGAACCTCTTTTCAGAATCATGTCAATAACTTTGTACTGGAATGGATGCCAGGTTAACGACGAGGGATTGCAGCTGACATTACTAGAAGACATCGTCGCCAGACAGGAGACGGAATGACCCACTTAATCTACAATGAACTGGAAACATCAAAATGAACGAATCTAAATTTCGACGAATCACTTTGGAAATATCAGGCTCTGGATCGCCCAAAAGGTTCGAACTATCGAATGCCTCGTGTCTCGAAGGTCTCGTGCTGGTATCGTCATCGGAAGACTGTGGTGGGCCGGGCACGTAGCCAGAATGTTGAACAGTAATCCGGTGAAAATGTTTCTCGACAACCAAGAAGGAAAAGAAGGCGAGGTGTACAGCGATCAAGGTGGATCGATCAAGCAGTGGACGATTTGCGGATCCTCCACAGACTGCGTGGTTTGAATTTGGTACAAACATGCGTAGAACGGCAGTACAGGTTGGCCAACGAATTTTGTAAAGTGATTCCGCTACAGTACTTGCCTTTCTTCATTCGGAACAACGGCGCGGCGGTATCACCAATATGTGTAGGATTCCGTATTGGTGAGATTCTCTTGACAACAGAGGTAGATGAGTGAAGGTGGGTTCTATCCAAGTTGAATGTGGCGGACAATACCACAAAGTTGAGTTCTGAGCCTCAGATAGACGCAAATAGTAGGTGGTTTGTTGGACCGAAATTTCTTTATCAGCCTGAAGAAGGGTGGCCACATAAAGGCTTTCTTCGTTGTCAACAGTCTGTGTCTTAACTAGTGGTATGTCCCGATTCAGTCGATGGTAACGACTCCTACAAGCGATAGAATATGTACATCGTTTTATAAGCAACATTCGACGATCTCAACGAGATGACCATTGAAGCGAGGTCCTTGGATGTAGTAAGAATTGCGTTGTGCAGAAGGGACTTTGGATATTGGATATTGGAGCATGTAAAATATCCTGTAATTCGTCCTCCCCACGCAAACCGTGAGACAATTCTGAATGAAATGAGACAACGATGCGAAGTTACGATCACTAATTGCAAGAGCTTTTCGGGATTGTATGAAATGTCGAGTCCTCCGATCTGTTCCTCCTTCGCCACCAATTGGTCCATTGCCCAAATTCAGGTTGGTGCCCTATATACAGCCATTTACTTTCGTGGGACTGGATTTTTTTGGTTCAATATTGGTGAAAGTTAGTCGTAGCAATGATAAAATCATCTGTTAACTATACGAGAAGTACACTTGGAGATGGTGCATACATTGACAACCGAAGCCCGTGTCAAGGCAATCCGGCGCTTCGTCTTTCGGTGCGGCTCACCGTCAGAGATATATTCAGATGATGGTGACATTTTTTTTACGAAGCGAATAGACAGCAGCATAAGGAAGTTGAAGAGCGTAAAAATAGTCTGACGACTGTATTCTTCTATTCTATTACATGTTGGGTGTCCAATCCCTCCTGTACCCCACATATGGGAGGCGTGTGGGAGCATGGTTCGCTCCGTGAAGGTTGTGGTATGGACAATCCTGGAGACTCAACGACGTCCTGATGATGAAGTGTTAGAGACAGTGATGATTGACGCAGAAGCCATTATCAATTCCCGTCCGCTAACGTACATCCCACATCCCTCATCATCTGAACAAGAGGCCTCGATGCCAAATCAGTTTCTGCTTGGAAACTCGAATGGAGTTAAACAGCAACCGGAGGAACAAGTGGATCTCCGATCAACATTAATGAGTGACTGCACCCAACCATCGGATGGCAGATTTTAATACAGTTCTGCATAAGAACCTTACAGAAACTGTATAATAATTAGGCATATACAATTTCGGAAGATTTTAATACAATTATTGTATTAAAATAATACAGATTTGTATTATTTTAATACAATATCTGTATAAAAAGCTTACAGAATTGTATATGCCCAGATTTTATACAATAATTGTCAGATTTGTTTTTTGGGTGTGGAAACTTGCCCAACACTTGACGGACGGTATATGGAAGCGTTAAATAAAAGAATACCTGCCGGTAATCGCTGGGCGTTCAAAATGTTTCGAAGAAGGGAGAGGCCTGGTGAAGGGCGATCTGGTGTTCGTAGTGGACGGAGCTGTAAGAAGCCAATAAATGTTATATGTGTTGTTTGCGGTCCAGACGGACGTGTACTTCGTGGAGTACTTCGCTGGCCTGTCGTAAAACTAGCATTACTCGAGGTCGTAGAGCAATCTATAACCTTAAAGCATCATCAAAATAAACTGAAATTTTAAGGTAATCATAAATTGTATATGAATTCGTTTACCAAGAAAAATACTTTTCACACCGGATTGCTATTGGAGGTCTTCACGGTTGCGCGTGTTGTTATTTCTTTTCAAAAATGTCCTATTTGATCTATTAAGCCAAAGTGGATACGCCTTCAATAGCTGTTCCTTTCCAGTTCATCTAAAAAATCTGTGG